>NC_135881.1:148068593-148576582 GCF_964194155.1 Cetorhinus maximus | reverse complement strand
GAAGGGCAAGTGGTGGGTTGCTGGAGGAGAATAGCTTGGCATGGTGGGCATAAGGAGCCAAGGGGGTGTGTGGGGGGCATAACTTGTGGGCATGAGTAAGACCTTTTGAACTTACCGTTCAAAAGGTTCCCTCATCCAGACTATGGTTCACAACATCTCTGAGGGGCCGTGAGCCTTGAGTTCTTTAATAGATGGCCTGATGCCATGAAAATTTCAGGGAATTAGGAGATGCTTACCCCTGCTCTGGAGCCAACCAAGTTGGAAGTGCAGGCTGAGGACTCGTGATCTGCACCAGATGCACTTTGCGCTTTGAAAATTGGAGCACCTGGAATGGGATCATGAATCCTGGAATTGGGTCCTGGCTGCCATTTTTACACCTCCACAGAGTCTCCCCGACTCCAGGAAAATCCAACCCATTATCTGAACAATTGCAATATATAGGAAACAACAGAGAGACAGCGCATCAAATTCAGAGCTAAATACTTTTATGTGCCATTGCAACATTTTATCTCTTACAAACATTGAATTTTAAAATGCTTTAAAAATTTTCTTCTTTCCTCCCCTGAAGGTAATAGCGATAGTCAAAGCCAATGTTAACATGACACAACCAATAGCACTTACACATATTAAGCCATTCAACCCTTGTATTTAGCCTTGGCGGCTGTCTAAAATTGTGTTGGGTAATCTGGTGTTTCTATAAGGAACTTTGTTTACAGATGGGGGAAGGACGAGGTGGATTGTACTCCTGAGAGCCAGCAATGGTTTGGGTGCAGCCCTTGTGGTGACTCTTGGAGGATGTGTATGATGAGACCATATAGAACTTGAGAGTGAGAATTGCTTCAGAGGATTAGGGATCAGGAATAGTGCTGCATCTGTAAGAAAGCTGCAATTGTCACATGCCTTCAGGTGAGATGCCCTCTGCTCTGCCTCTGGCCATGGCACCTGCCACCCTCCCCTGATTATGAGCAGCACTGCCTCCTCAAGAAGCATGCTGTCACGCATTTGTGTTTCCCTTCCACTGGTCAGGTCCTGCTGCCACTTATTGAATGTTACCTTTTCCTGGAAGGAAGTGAGCATAGTGGCAGGTGTGTTTGTGTGTGATGCCCCAACTGATTGAAAAGCTATGTAAAGTGACTGAGGTGTGCATAGTGGATAGTATGAAGGATGAAAAAGTGTGTGGTGTGTGAATATCAATGTGCAATTAGATGGCGGATGAAGTGTGTAGAAGTTGTGATGTTCCGATGGTGGTGATGCAGTTTTTGGGAAGTTTGTTTGTGAAATGGGATGTTACATTGACCACTTGTGACAATTGATTAAATTTTGTGCAGTGCTGGAGCCATGGGCAAGAGCTACTGGCTGTCATGCCCTGAACTTTCTCTTCCCACATGCAGAGCATCAGCAGCTTCTATGGCCTCCACCTCTCTGCTGTTAGAGGACAACCACTTCCTCTCTATATCCTTCAACAGGACCTTCAGTACTGCATCAGTAAATCTGGGCGGCCACTCTATCTCCTTGAGACTTTCTTCCATTCCAAGCTATCGTGCTTCACACCTTCATTGGAAGTGGTTGGGGGTTGGGTGCGGGCTACATATATGGTCCAGAAAAATTGCAACGAATTAGTGCTTGAACCCTAAGCCTGGAGGCACATCTAAATCATGGAAAACATCTATGAAAGTTATGTGCTAAACCTAGATTTTCAAATAGGCATTTCTAATTAGCTCCTGTTTTCACCCTTTGGCCAAAATAACCCTCAGACTCTTCTTATGTATTTTAATAGTTGCTTAGAGTTATCGAATGGTTACAGTGCAGAAGGTCATTCGGTCCATGACATCCGTGCCAGCTCTCTGCAAGAGCAACTCAGCTGCTCCCATTCACTTACCTTTTCCGCAAAGCCTTGCAACTTTTTTTTTCTCTTCAGATTTTATCAAAACTATACATGATCTAACACAATTAAAAATTTGTACAGAAAAAGAATATTCCCAGCCTAAATTCCAGGCATTGCTTTAAATGCCCAATGTATATTTTGAAGTTGGGAATTAAAATTCCTTGTTGGTTGAGATTGCAGTGATGATTCATGAATTCAGACAAAGAGACAGGGTTACTACCGCTCCTCCGTGACATTCCAATAACTGCAAATTTAGCAGAGTCTCTGTTACCTTCCTTCTCACTTTTTTATTTGATCCCAAGCTATAGGCTTCGGCTATTAATTGAGTAAAAAGAGACTCCCTCTTACTTTCTGCTACATATAATATTATACTTACAATACAACTACTGTACACTGACACGATGATCTTTAGCCTTACTGGGACACTGCAGTTGCTCAGAAAGAGAAAAATGAGAGCTGTTCAATGTGAATAACTGCAACATGTTATGGAACAAATCTACATATTTCTTAAAATAAATGAATCAGAACATAAATTTGAATTTTCTAGTGTGTGAATACTTCACTTTTAGCTTTTTGGTCCAGCAGAGATAAGAGTAGGTGACCATAATGCCAGAAATGAGCTCTCTGAGCCTCTGAATCAATAACATGCCCTTTGGCATGTTAAACTCAAGGCCACAGAATTCGTTTGTATGGTTATTTCTGTACAGACTCTGCAAAATCTATTTCTAGCCTGGGAGTGGGTACTGTAGTTTGTTTCTAATGGTTCTACTTTAAAGTGATTTCAAAAGAAGTGGCATCAGGTCCATTTGAAAATAGAACAGTTTTACTAGCATATGAGCAGCAAGAAGGTTACAGTACAATTGTTGCCATCTAATTGTTGAAGTGTTGTTGTTCAAGTGAATCTACAGTGTACAATCAGTTACCTAATCTGCTGTGGAGCAAGGGAAATGTATAGATGAAGTCACACAATATTTTTCTTCTAGTGTGTGGTATTGTGTAGAAGGACAGCAAAATTAAAGTAACAATACCCAGTAGGAAAATACATAATCTAGAGCACGGGAGAACCGTATACATCAGGATGGTTACAGTTTCCCCCCTGATTTTGTTGAATTAGCTTATCTCAACCAAAACAGTAACAGTGCTATGTTTGGAATATATTGTTAACATCAGCAGCATTCAACTAAATATAACACCAAGGGCTTTAGAGAAATTTAGCTTGGAGGTGGTCAAAGGGAATCCCCACAGGAAAATGGTCATACTCTGGTCACATCAGGAGACTTCTGCAAGACTTCCTCAGGGAACTGCTTCTCCCTGTCCTTCGTAGTGCCACCATTGTTGAATCTTCCACCATCTACACTTGGGTGTCAGCTCGGAACAGAAGCTTAAATGGATCAGCCCCATCAGCATTGTGACTCTAAGAGCTGGGAAGAAGTTGGGTACTGTGTAACAATTGACTCACTTCTTGATCTCCCTCAATACCTCGCAATCATTTGCAGTGTTCAAGTCAGGAATGTGATAGAATAATCACTAGTGGCCTACATGGATGCAGTCACAGCAACATTCAAGAAGCTGGACATGAAGCAAGACACAGCAGTTTGCTTGATTGATATCCCTCTAAGCAGGGTCAATATCCACTGGTCCATCACCAGCCGACTATGGCTGCTGTGTACACTGTTTACAAGCTGCACTGCAAAAAGTCACCAAGCTTACAATGATTCCCCTTTGACATCTACAAAAAAGACAAGTGGAAATGCCATGGAAATTCATTGAACATTAGCACCACTTTGATGGGGGGCAGTGTTCTATCAGGAAAATGACACATGCAGAAGACATCCCCGTCATGTACTGGAAGGCAATGAATATGTGCTATCTTGATGTCACACAGCCCAACATGGGGTCACCATATTGTGATGCCAGGATATCTAATTTGGACCACCCAAGACTAGGCAACTAATTTGTCAATCACTCATTAAACAATGAACATTCAGCTGCAAGATGAGGCCTGCACCCAATTTGAAGGTAAATTACATTTTTGGAACTTTTCTACTGTGAAGAATCTGGAAGTACGCTAGGGTGTTTTTAGAGGCATTGTGGTAAGTTTCTGTATTTGCCAGAGAATGTTTCTGCATCCTCACAGAAATGGCAGAGGAGTAGGGAACCTGTCCACACAAAGGCCACAACAGCTTCAGGGCTGCAGCAGTGCCTCTGGATCTGCAGCACAACAAGGAGATGGAGTCTGCAGAGAGGGCAAGTTCTGTGCCATGTCCTCTGCCAACTTGCAGCCAAACTCCTCCATGCACCTTGACAGTGACCGGAGGCTGTATGGCAAGTCAGCCAATGCATCTCGGTGTACATGCCCATTCAATGTTTGCCTGTACTCTGCCCCATTGCTTTCCTCATCTGAGTCTTTTGCAGCAGAATGCGTCAGTGAACTTAGCATCCGGGTGAGCTGACAAGTAAACCATCCTTAGCCTGGATGTGGTCCGCTTGAGTCCGGATGATTCATCAGCTGCTAATCACAGCTTTATGTGAACCTCAAATGCACACGCAGTACCAAGGCCTGAGTTGGCAGCTTTGAGTGTCAAATCAAGTGACAAGGCCTTTTCATTAGTGCTATGCTGTTGCCCTCTTCCTCTTTGGGCTACTGTGGTTAGAGAGACAGTTCTTGAGTGTCTGAAAGCGAAAAATCAGCAAAGGAATGTTGGGATGAGGAAAGGGAGCATAGGATGACAAGTAGGAGGTCCCCGATCACATCATCAGCAGCGCAAAGAGGACACCAGCAGCGTTAAAGTTGCTTGGACCCTGCTGCTATCAGGTAAATGAGATGGAACTGCCAAGTATGCAATGGAACCAGCACAGGCAAGTCGCGAATCATGACCTCAGCTCTCAACAAAAGAAGCAAACAAATTTTTGTCCACCATCTCCTGTAAATTCTCCTCCAGTAATACACCATCCTATCTTGGATGTATATTGCCAATCCATCTTTACCACAGGGTCGATATACTGGAATGCTTCACCTAACATCATCATGGGAACACCATTTGCACAGAAAGTCCAGCACCTCAAGAAGGCCAAATACCACCTTCTAAAGGCAACAAGGATGGATAGTAAAATCATAGTCTAAATTACAGGAGCAAATAAAGACAAAAACTTCAGAACATAAGAAATGGAAATAGGCCATTCAACCCCACAAGCCTGCTCCCCATTCAATAAGGTCATGGCTGATCTAATCACGGCCTTAGCTCCACCTTCCAGCCTGCCCCCTTTTGCCCTTGACTCTCTTGTAGATCAAGGATTCAGAATTTATTCTGGGTGGGAGACTTCAATGTCCATCACCAAGAGTGGCTCGGTAGAACCATTACTGACCAAATCCTAAATGACATAGCTGCTAGACTGGGTCTGCGGCAGATGGTGAGGGAACCAACAAGAGGGAAAAAGTTACTTGACCTCATCCTCACCAACCTGCTTGCTGCAGATGCATCTGTCCATGACAGTATCAGCAGGAGTGACCACTGCACAGTCATTGTGGAGACAAAGTCCCACCTTCACTTTGAGGATACCCTCCATTGTGTTGTGTGGCACTACCACGGTGCTAAATGAGGTAGATTTCGCACAGATCTAGCAACTTAAGACTGGGCATCCATGAGGCGCTGTAGGCCATCAGCAGCAGCTGAATTGTACTCGAGCACAATCTGTAACCTCATGGCCCGACATGTCCCCCACTCCACCATTACCAACAAGCCAATGGGTCAACCCTGGTTCAATGAAGAGTTCAGGAGGGCATGCCCAGAGCAGTACCAGGCATACCTAAAAATGAGCAAAGTGATTTTAACAACCAACGGGTCAAATCTAAGCTCTGCAGTCCTGCCACATCCAGTCATGAATGGTAGTGGACAATTAAACAACTCACTGGAGGAGGAGGCTCCACAAATATCTCCATCCTCAATGATGGAGGAGCCCAGCACATCAATGCAAAAGATAAGGCTGAAGCATTTGCTACAATCTTCAGCCAAAAGTGTCGAGTGGATGATCCATCTCGGCCTCCTCCAGAGGTCCCCAGCATCATAGATGCCAGTCCTCAGCCAATTCAATTCACTCCACGTGATATCAAGAAACATCTGAAGGCAATGGATACTGCAAAGGCTGTGGGCCCTGACAACATTCCTGCAACATTCTGAAGACTTGTGCTTCAGAACTTGCTGCGCCCTTAGCCAAGCTGTTCCAGTACAGCTACAATACTGGCATCTACCCGGCTATGTGGAAAATTGCCCAGGTATGTCCTGTACACAAAAAACAGGACAAATCCAACGCGGCCAATTACCATCCCATCAGTCTACCCTCCATCATCAAGGAGCCCTAGCAAAGCTGGAGCCAATGGAAATCAGGGGGAAAACCCTCCACTGGTTGCAGTCATACCTAGCACAAAGGAAAATGGTTGTGATTGTTGGAGGCCAGTCATTTCAGTTTCAGGATATCACCCCAGGAGTTCTTCAGGGTAGTGTCCTTGGCCCAACCATCTTCAGCTGTTTCATCAATGACCTTCCTTCCATCATAAGTTCAGAACTGTGGATGTTCGCTGATGATTGCACAATGTTCAGCACCATTCGCAACTCCTCAGACACTGAAGCAGCCCATGTCCAAATGCAGCAAGACCTGGACAATATCCAGGCTTAGGCTGACAAGTGGCAAATAGCATTCGCGCCACACAAGTGTCAGGCAAGGACCATCTCCAACAAGAGAGAATCCAACTATCGTCACTTGATGTTCAATGGCATTACCATCACTGAATCCCCACGATCAACATCCTGGGAGTTACCATTGACCAGGAACTGAGCTGGACTAGCCATATAAAATCTGTGGCTACAAGAGCAGGTTGGAGGCTGGGAATCATGTGACGAGTAACCCACCTCCTGACTCCCCAAAACCTGTCCACCATCTACAAGGCAAAGTCAGGAGTGTGATGGAACTTGCCTGGATGAGTGCAGCTCCCACAACACTCAAGAAGCTTGACACCGTCGAGGACAAAGCAGCCCACTTGATTGGCACCACATCCAGAAACATTCACTCCCTTCACCATCGGCGTACAGTAACAGCAGTGTGTACCATCTACAAGATGCACTGCAGGAATTCACCAAGGCTCCTTTGACAGTACCTTCCAAACCCACAACCACTGCCATCTAGAAGGACAAGGGCAGCAGATAGATGGGAACACCACCGCCACCTGGAAGTTCCCCTCCAAGTCACCCACCATCCTGACTTGAAAATATATCTCCATTCCTTCACTGTTGCTGTTTCAAAACCCTGAAACTCCCTCCCTAACAGCATTGTAGGTGTACCTGCATCACATGGACTGCATCAGTTCAAGAGGGCAGCCAACCACCACCTTCTCAAGGGCAACTAGGAATGGGCAATAAATGCTGGCCTAGCCAGCGAAGCCACATCCTGTGAATGAATAATAATAAAAAAAAGGAACATCATTGAATAGGCTATTGGGTTTCTGAAGATGCAGTTGACATGCCATGACAGCTCTGGAGGAGCACTCCAGTACACGCCTGCAAGGTTTTCTAGGATAGTAGTTGTTTGCTGCATGCTCCACAATATGGTGAAGTGGAGGGGCATTCACACCAAGGGCACAGGAGCCAGTGAGAGAGCTATCTCATTGGAGGAGGAGAATAAAGATGAGGGGGAGGCAAAACAACACACCAAATCCAACAGAGATGACATGGCGGAAGACGGCGATAATGGGAGATATCCAGAGGGACAGGCCATTATCTCCAGGGACCTCTTAATACAGAGGAAATTCACCTAAGCAGCTGTTAGGACCTCACAACAAATCTTTCAGCCAGTCCCTGGTGAGCCGCAGCCACAGTTGCCTTTTTACATTGGAGCCGCGCATTGTCAAGGAAATGCCCATTCCCACTAGAGAGAATACCAACAAGGAGCTTTGGCATTCAAAATCATCAACATGGCTGAATCCAGCATCATCAGCACTCTTGGGTTCAAATTGCCCATAGATCAACCTTGAGATGTTCTCAAAAAGTTGGGCCTGTAATTGTCTGCTAGAGGCTGGCAAATAACTGGAGAAGGCTTCACCTTGTGTCTAGACAAAGTGTACTGACTATGTCAAGAATGCATGTAGGCAATACAAGTTCAGATGCAGGGCTTGCTGATATGATTGCATGGGCTAACAGAAATGTAGCAATTAGATATTATGCAGGCATACGACACACATGTGCTTGCTGCACCTTCTAGGACCTTCCACCTTATCCATCCATCACGGTTGCACAGTGTCATCATGTGTGACCACGTGATGCACATGGAGTTCTAGAAGATGCTGAGGCTCCTTGTCAACCTCTACCACCTAGAAGGACAAAGGCTTCAATCTCATGGGAGATCCCACACAAACAAGCTTCACTCAAAGACAAGTGACATCCTGACCTGCAGAGGAGCAACTGTTCCATCATTGTAGAACACTCAAGTGCATCTGATTGCCTTCCACACAGATTTATGGGCAGAACTACACCAGGTGGACTGCATCTTATCATGCTGGAATGGCCCTTTACACCTGGAACCCTTGGTGGACTACTACATTCTCTGAAATTCTGAATAACAAACCAGCCTTCCACTGCTGGACAGGCATGGGCACACCCTTCATACTCAGACCCATCACTAAGAGATGGTCCTCTGTCTGTGATCTCCATTGCCACTGGTAAGAACCTGCTGCTTTTTGTTAACTTGGTAATTGAAGCTATTAGTGTACAATGACAGACTAGCAGATCTAATGAAGACAGTATGTGTATTTATAAAGTGCATGAATCTAATACCTAACATAGCAATATTAAAAAACATCACTGTGAACCCATCAGTGATTGAGGCAACATGGCAGCCTTCGTTTGTGAACACTCCTACGTATTGCTTTCCATGTTGCCTCAGAGGATGTGAGGCAGGCTACGGCATTGAGCAACATGGTGTCAGGCCTCGCCATGTATTAACCCATTAGGGATCTAACTGAGACCGCTGGCTCTGTACTTCTGCAAGGGCACCGATGTCACTGGGACACCTACCATAGACAAGGGTCTGATGGAGGGGCCATGGAAGCAGTGGATGATGAGGACGCTGAGATGTTCATGCAATCCCATTCTCCTCACCCACCTCCACAGCCCTGGGTTGGTTTTCACGTGGGTTCGATGGGATTGGCTGCTGGGGCACATCATTGTTCCTTTCCAGCCAGCATTGTGCCTACAGTGCAAATGTCCTGTATGGGTATGGAGCTCCTCATGTACTCCCTGGGTGTCAGTGCTCACACTCTGAACAGCCTGCTCCAGGCTACCGAGTAAGCCTTGAACCCTTAGCAGGGCATCATGCTGCTCTCGCATGAACTCTATGCGATGCTGCATGTGTCTCTCCATGAGATTGGCAACTCTTTTATGGTTGGAGTTCATGCGATCGAGTCCCTGGGATTTGGGCGGAATTTTCCGTGCCCGCTGGTGTCGGGCATGTTCAACGGTGTGAGCGGACAATATGGCAAAAAGGCCAAAAAACAGTTTTAAAACGTCATGAAACCAGTTTGCAATTGTCCGCTGCGCCCGTCAATGGCGGGCTGCATTTCACACCATCGGACGTCAGGCACCTCATTGTAATATGTCTGCATATCAGTATAAGCCCAACCCGCCGGACTCATCCCCCCCACGCGGGATCACCCAAGCACGTCGGGGTGATTTCACGCCAACACGTTTACAGCAGCATATAAAAGGTGTGCACTTCGCGGGCTGCTCTTTGAGGGGAACTGGTAGGTGAGGTTGCACAGTAAGGTTGCGCAATGTTCACCAAGTTCGCCTGTTGGACTTCAAGATTGAGGCGACTTGGGGTGGAGCGGGGTGAAGGGGGCAAGGGCTGCACAGTGGCCGAGGCAAGTTTGGGGGTGGGTGCAAGGGCTGCCCTGCGGTTGAGGTGAATTGGGGGTCGAGGACTGCACTGTGTTTGATGGTTGTGCACAAGCATGTGCGGGGAGGGAAGCAGCCACACATTAGGGAAACCCTGCATAAAGTGACCATTCCCCTACAGCTGAGACAGTTCAGGCACAGCCACATTGACATGCTTGGCTATCTTATCTGCCCACTCAAGCAATGCAGAGGCATCAAACTTCGAGCTCCTGACCTTTTCATCACGATGGCACAGACTGCAAACTAATGACGTTTTAGTGGACTGCAGAACAGTTGGACGACTGGGCATATTGTTCAATCTCCTTGCTAAAGCTGGCCATGGAGCCGTCACTGGTAGAGATGCTCACAGCCCCTTGTAATGTTATCATGCAGGTTTGGACCAGTCTCCCCCATGGCTCAAGCTAACAGTGTAGCCTTGCAGTGCGGGTTAGGAGAATGCCTGCGCCTGAGCTGATAGCACAGCATGCAGTCCAGTGGGCAAAGCTGCCATGAATCAGTTGGGTCGAGTGAGGCGGAGGTGGGCGGGGTTCCGGGCAGCCATGCAGCGCACTAAACTCTGGCCGTCCAAGTGGTGGCCAGCACTCTCTGGCATGTGTTATGGGGCCTTCAGACTTAACCAAGAGAGGTGAGGTTCTTAGTACACCCAAGCTAACCCATGCATCTCTCTCTTTCATCCTGCAGGAGGAGTACATCAGGAGGATGGAGCCTGGTGACCTAGCTGTATGTGTTGTGACGTACAGAGAGTGGAGGTGAAGGAGAAAAAAGTGACTGAGGCACTTGGCTGCACAGAGGGAGGGGCAGCACCCTCAGGAAGAATGGACAACTGGGGCTTCTGCATACACCGCTGAAGAGCCACAGCGAGCTGTTGCTGGTCGTGCCGACCTAGGCCCAGGGTCTATAGACATCGCCTTTCATTCCTGCAGATGACCGAGAATCAGTGTCACCAAACACTGCACATGTCTAGAGAACTGGTTGGCCACATCTGCCAGCTGCTGCAGGATTTGGACCATGGAGGGCACCCACTGCCAGTGACCGTGAAAGTGACGCTAAATTTTTACACCAATGACTCCTTTCAGGCTCAGCAGGTGACCTCTGTGGGATATCAAAAGCCTCCACCCACAAATGCATCCATGAGGTCATGGACGCCACCTTCGCAAGGGCATACAACTTCGTGCATTTTACCGGGACCAGGAAAGTCAGGATGCAAGAGTGCTGGGATTTGCACAGATCTCAGATTTTCCACAGGTGCAGGGTGTCATCGAATGGACTCACGTGATGCTCAGATCTTGGTGGCAACAAGCAGTCAACTACATTGACCACAAGGGTTTCCATTCGCTGAATATTCAGCTGGCATGTGACCATCACAAAAACATCCTGTAGGTGTGCACATGTTCCCCAGGGAGTGTCCATGACTTCTGCACCCTTGACGTCTGAGGTCCACAGAGGCTGCAGGGTTGGCTCGTCAGGGACAAGTGCCACCTACAGAGGACGTAGCTGATGACACCCATGCAATGGCCTCAGACTGCAGCTGAGCAAAGATATAATGATGCTGCAACTTCCACCTTGGTGGAGCAAACCATTAGGCTGCTGAAAATGAAGTTCTGGTGCCTGGACTGGTCTGGTGGAGCCCTGCAATATAGTCCACTGAGGGTGTCTCACATCGTCGTCACGTGCTGTGCCCTTTACAACCTGGTGCTGCAATGGGAAGAGGACCTGGCTGAGGAGGAGATGCAGGAGCTGCATGTCTCCTCCAATGAGGAAGACGTCAATGTGGATGAGGGCGATGATGAAGGTGATGAGGCCGTCGCATTGGCAAGATGAGGCAGGCGCACTCAGGAGGCCCTCAGAGTTGTTCCATTTGTACAGGATGATGACAACATGCAGTGAGGACACTCCATAGATCTCCACATAGCCTCTGTAAATTTCTGACTCTTGTCTGGCTCAGGGAAGCTCGCTTTGTGATCAGGGTCATATCATGGAGTCGCAGCCGTGATACTCTGTGACGCCTGCCCACGACATTCTAGCAGCAATGACAAGAATCATCGAGGTGCAGGCATCAGTAATGCGTCCAGTGAATGTGAGGCTGGGCCATCACTTTGGTCTGAAGGTTGCACACTACACAGGGAAGAGGCCCTGGACTGAGGCATCAGCCTTTATCTTGTGCAGGAACCAAGGTTTCACATCTAAGTGACAAGAACACTGCTCATCAGAACAAGGAGCCATAGGCAGGGAGACATTTTTGGGAGTTTATTTACAATAGTGAACATTATGTACAAATGATTAACACCCATGCCAAGGCTTTGCAACTATGTCTTCTTAACTTTCCTAACCCTGCTGCTACGTCTTGATGCTCCCCAGACATCCACAGTGGAGGTGGAGGCAGCCTGTGACTGCTACGCCCTGTCTGTGATGAATTGATGGGTGTCCTCTGGGGGGCTGAGGCCTGGAGGGCCCCAGCCTGCTTTTGGGGTCCTGTTGTGTGGCAGTGGCGGCCTCCTCGGCCTATGAAGAAGGGAGTCGGATGGGCCTGGCACTCCCGGAGTCACCTGGGTGGATGGCCCCGGGGTGTTGACCTGCTGGTCCTCCTTCCTATGGGTGCCCGAGGGCCCCTGGCTGGCTCCTTGAGGAGAAGGGGAAGCTGGAGTGAGATTGAGCTGCGCCACACCCCTCTCATGTACACACTGTTGGAGGTCAACTATGGCATCAGCGATGGAATTCAGTCCGTGCAGCAGTGCAGGACCGATGTCCTGGACCAAGGTCTTCATGGTGGCCACCATCCTAGCAGTGTTGACCTCGGTGCATTGGCATGCTGGCGCTATCACCTCAGACTGAAGGCAGATGGGCTGCTCCATCGTGCCCTACAATCTGAGGAGTGCCGTGGGCATCCCTTCCTGATGTTGCTGAGCTTGCCTTTGCAGCTTCAGCGACTGAGGTATGATCGAGTCCAGAGGTGCATAATTTGACTCGGACTCAGCAGATTTATGGACTCCAGCAGTGCTGGAGACCTGGGAAGTCCCTGCTGCTGCTTGCTGTGGATCAGACAGTGCGATGTGCTTGTCAGATTGTGATCCCAAGACTACTCCGGAACTAAGTTAAAAGCGAAATACTGCAGATGCTGGAAATCTGAAATAAAAACAAAGGTTGCTGGAAAAACTCAGCAGGCCTGACAACATCTGTGGAGGGAAAGATAGAGTTAATGTCTCGAGTCCGTATGACTCTTCTTCAGAACTAAAGAGAAGTAAAATTTTTACATTTTTTCAGATTTTTACTTCTCTTTAGTTCTGAAGAAGAGTCATACAGACTCGAAACGTTAACTCTGTCTTTCTTTCCACAGATGCTGTCAGGCCTGCGGAGTTTTTTTAGCAATTTTTATTTTTGTATTCTAGAACTAGATCTCGCTGAGGTGTGTGTCTCTGCACTGGTGGAGGGTGTGGGTGAGCGCTGTGGCAGGTCTTCAATGATAATGACTTCCGATTCCTCTTCAGAAGTTTCTTTGGGTCTTGATTGCAGGCCCTGGTTCGTGTACACCCTCAGCTGTTTCCCAGATGTGCCTGCAAAAGCAAGGAGAGATGATTAGTGCATGGCAGGGGACTGCGAAACAGAGGAAGTGACTCGCAGCATGGTTGTCTGATGAATGTTGCTTTGCTGGATCCTCACGTGGCAGGGCACCGCTGACCTCACCGTCAGCACAGGAGCGATCCAGATCTTCACCGGCCAGCTGGATGGCTCTGTTTTCAAAGCCCGTGATGACCTTGATTTCAGGCATTCCTCCACCATTCTTTGTGATTGTGTGAGTTGGAAGTGATGAGAAGAGTGACTTACCCTGGCGGAACGGAGGAGATCATTCATCCTGTTGTTGCACTGGGTGACTGTCCTCTTTTGCAGGGCGTTGGCACTGACCACTGCTGCCACTGCCTCCCAAGCTGGACTAGTGATGTTGTTTGCCCTCCTGCAGCCAGGGCGGGGGTAGAGGACATCATAGCAGGCCTCCACTGTGTCCAAAAGTCGCTCGAGGGAAGATTCATTAAGCGGGGAGGCTGCAGTCTTCTTGTCTTTCGTGGCCGTGTTTTCTGTGCAGCAGTGCTGGGCTGGATGCACTGAGAGGTGTGCGCACGGCTGCACTTTAAACATGGTGCCCGGCATGATGAAGCAGCGAGTGGTGGGCAAATGAGAGCCTGCCTGCCATCGAAACGGTGTTTTTCCTGGGAATGCATGATTAATGAGGCAGGATTGGGGCGATATAGCGTGAAAATCTACCATTGCAGCCTGTGGGAGCAACCTTTTTTCCTGCTCGCTGCCACACTTAATGCAAATCTGGGATGATTCCGCCTAAGGTAGAGTTCATCACTGCAATGGACACCTCCACTCAAAGTGCATGAGTTTGCGCGGCCTCAGGGAACTCTGCCAGATGTCCGCACATCTGCTGCTGCTGTTCCAAGTCCTGAGGCCCTACCGCCATGCCTATTGGACCGTCGTCATGTCTTTCCTCCCTCCTCCAAGGGGGACTGTGCGCAGGCGTCTCTGACTCTGAAACCACCTCCTGCACTCTGGTGTGGTGCCCTTCACCACGTGCCACCAACCCTATGGAGCTCTACATCCCTCCAATGTGCTTGTACCTGTGTTGGCAGAGTGTGGGCTGGTCAGTTGTGATGGTGCATCCTCGGACATATCTTCCTCCTCTTGACACCCCAGGGATGAGCCGACCTGGGTGGGGGGGTGTGGAGGGGGGTTAGCGGGGGGGACAGTGGGTGAGTGCTGCTGGACCTGTGTGAGATGCAAAAGAAGGTAATTAGCGTAAAATCTGGATACTATGAGAGTATGCATGGATCCAGCTCATTGCCTTAAACCATCTTTGCAGAACTCTTATCATTAAACCCACCCTTCACACTCCCCCTCATACCAATATGCCCTTCTGCTTAGTTCACTAACAGCATCATCTCCACCTTTGCCACCATGTTCGAAAGTGCCTCCAACGCTGCCTTTAGCACCTGCTATGGACGATTTTCCATCTCCGATAATGAGCTCGGCTGGAACCCTCACTACATCCATCGTCACCTCCTCAAATCTCCATGAATGGCCAGTCCCCTGGACCCACCCCGAGTTTGGGCCATCTGGGTCCTGCAAATACACCATGGAGGACAACGTAAGCCCATTCTGTGTGGCGGTTCATCACCGTTCCCATTCACATCAACCCATAACTGCTTGGAGTTACATGAGTATCTTGGACATGAACTCATCCATGCTGCAGGAGAGACCTGTGCCAAATCTCTCCAACAAGTGCATCGTTCAGATGTCATCCATCACAGGGACATCAGTGTGCTTCTGCCAACAACTCACCTTGCTGGAGCTCAGCAAGTCGTGGAACCTCTTATGGCATTGTGAATGCAATCTCCTGTCATGCTTTCTTCTTCACACCAGGTGGTTCCTCCTTCCTTTGGGGTATATGATCCCTCCTTCACTGCATCTCTTTGACTAGAATCTGGAGGTCCTGGTCGCAGAATTGGGATGTCGGCCCTCCCGAACCTTCAGCAGCTGAACTCCTCTGTGACATTCTGGCATCGACAATGATAAAAGCACTTGGACCAGTAAGGTTTCTAGTTTTATTTGTAGCTACATGTAAACCATGTACACTCACGTACAGGAACCTGATTCCATAGTTCAGCACCGTCTGATGTTGGTGCATGGGTTGGTGCATGCGATGTGAATGCAGAGTGGCTGGACATATATTTCTGTCATGCCAACATGGCATGTTGTGCTCCTCAGCACACAAGATCCTGCTGGCTTACTCCCTCTGAATCACACTCGCCTGTGATGACAATGTGAAGGGAATTGACACATTTGGATGCCTGCACCCAAATGGGTGGTGAAAGGCTAGGAGGAAAGGCATGCAGCATCTAACACTCAGCCCCTGAGACATTTTGCTTATCAGAGTTAATGTAGAGTGCCAGGACCAGCTGATGCTGCCATCTCCATGACTGGGTCTTGTGAAGCTTTGCTAGCCTTAAGTTACCTCTGTGTGCTCCTTCATTGAGCAAGGTCAATAGGCTGTGTTAATCTTCACATTTTCCTATGCAAGATCCGCGATGGACCACCTCTTCCAGTGTCAATAACCAGTTGGACAAAATTTGCACTTAGTATTCACCTGATTTGGGCTAGACCTCTCCTCCCACGATCCAGCAACACACCATTAACTTCCTGTCTCACAGCAGGAACTGCTTGGAGGGGCTGCAGGGGGGT
Organism: Cetorhinus maximus; assembly: GCF_964194155.1. NCBI lineage: Eukaryota > Metazoa > Chordata > Chondrichthyes > Lamniformes > Cetorhinidae > Cetorhinus > Cetorhinus maximus. The sequence goes on along the minus strand of NC_135881.1, from coordinate 148,560,517 downwards.
GGGTGGGGGGTTGCCTTTATACCGCAGCCAAGACATGTTCTGCATCTAATCTGCTTCCACGATTGGCAGGCCCAGTTGTATCCAATAAGGACTGAAGGTCGCGCCATTCCTGGGCCTTTCCACTGAGGTGGGTCCAGTGAATTGGGAATCTTCGCAACTCAAGCTACCCATCCAGTAGTGAAAATCTGGGCTTTGTGTCCTCCTCGCAACTTGCTTTCCTGCTTATCTTTATATCGTCAGTAAATTTGGCCAGAAATACACTCTGTCCTTTCATTCAAGTAATTAATAAAGATTGTAAATGGTGAGGCCCCTGCACCGATTCCTGTGGCACTCCACTAGTTATAGTTTGCTAACCTGAAAATGACCTATTTATATTAACTCTCTGAGCCAAATATTCGTCTGGGTACAAAGGTGCCTTTCAACGCATGAAGGACCACACTTAGACTTGAATTTATGCTACCAAGGTGGGTAGCTTGAGTTGGAAAATTTCCTGGCTCACCACACCTGCTCTGGAAAACAGGCCCCCAAATGTTGTGATTTTTTTTCTCTGGGTGGGGTAGGTGTGGGATGTAGTCAGGCAGGTGACTCTGGAAGCAAAGCACATTTGGTCACATTGGTGGCCAAGTGCTGATTCAAGCTGGTTAGAAGGCCTGCCTGAGTTCTCTGGGACTTTGTCCCAATTATGTTATAAGGTTTTAAGCCCTTTAGCTCACACCCTTCCTAACTCCTCAACTCCAGCCCACCCCACCCAACCAGGGCCCTTCATACCACCGAGGCAAACTCAAGACAACTCAGCTAGTATCCACCCTAGGCAGATCTGAGGAGCCATGTGCAGATAAAATAAAATAAGATCTAAAAATCTAATATAGATTTCACTATACAGACTTGAATAATGAAAACTCCCATTTATGAAATCCCCATTCAAAACATTTTTTTTCAAATCTCAAGAGCTTAATCTTTTACCAAACTGACCAAACTCCTGTTCATACCCCACATTAAAGACAGGTAATCATTTAATAACCTTTATAAGCTGTCAACCTATGAACTCAGAACCCTCTGTTGAGATAATTGCACCTTTTGCAAACCACCCAAGCATTCACAAATAGTCCTTAGGGAAATGTTAGCAAACAGTTATTGAAACTGATGGAACAGATTTTTGAACTCTCACTAACACCGGCAGGGTATTTTTTTTTTCATTTTTAAAGGTCTGGGGGGTTCAAGTAACTTCAGATCATGACAGTTACACAGAGGGCACTTTAACAATAAGATGTATCTCAACCATTGTTTAAAAAAAAATTGATTAAAAGATACAAAAGCAGCCATGCCAACACAGGGGGTAGAGGTGGGGTGGGGTGGGGGGAGGTGTGGAAACTGCAGGATAAATGGAAAATGACAGCCAGCCTTGAGCTTAATAAGACTCTTAACAAGCCTAATTGCCTGTCCGCCCCTTGAAGTTGGGTGGCCTTTCTGGGCCCTGAACCTGCCTTGGCCTAAATGGCCGATGCTGCAAATGGGTTCAGGAAAATGGCTCGCTGGTCATGCTCATAATTTTCAGGCCCTATGGAGTACACTGCATGTGGCTGTCCATGTGGTCCCAGGCAGCACGTTCAACTCTTCAAGGAACCTTTTAAAATGATTCAGGCATACAGCTGTCACTACCTGCAATATTCATTGGCTGTTCAGGTGGGAATGGGAAGGCTGTCATTTCTGATGCCATTTAAAGGCTGCCAATGCCTCATAAAGGGGAGGCGCATTCTGGCTACAGACAAATGGGAATTTCTCAGATTGAAGATCGATGATGTTACGTGTTCTTGTTATCTTTTAATTCCCAGATGTTGGTAATAATCACGCTTTAAGCTTGAAAAGATGAGAGCTTTTTATGTTTAATATTTGCCATGCTGCCTTGTGTAAAAGAAGGACTGGTTTGGACTGGTTCTGTTACACATCACCTGACTCTCTAATGCAGCCGTGAAATGTGGTCTCCTGGAACATTAACACATAACAGCAAGTTCCTAACTAATTAGTTCCTAGCTCTTTACAGACATTTATAGATAATGTAATAATATGTAACAGGTGGAAAAGATCCAGAGGTTCTCTGGTGCTGTATTGGAAACCTGAGTGCAGGCAGTAGGCAGGAGAAGGGACATCCTGTTTCTCCAAGGAGGCAAAAAGCTGTTCAAGCAACATCTCCATTGATGGTGGGAAGAGCTGCAAAGGATGTAATGCCCAGAGTTTAGCTCCCAGCACATGGCTGCAATGCTGAAAGATTTTGATGACCTCTCTAGAATCATTAACATAAGAATGCTGCTCTCTAACTCTCTGCTGACACCCCTACCCTCACTACTCACAATACTGCCCCCCTCCTCCACTTCCCTTCACGTTCCTACAGTTACTGCACCGTCCATCTCCTCATACTCACAGACTCATCATTATTGCAAGCCTAACTTCCCAACACCTTATATCTGCATGCCAAATATTTAACTATACAGGCACATTTTCTAAACACCACGCAAGACTGTCAATAACCCACTCCCTTCTTTCTCGCAGAAGGTTGTGCACAATGTTTGTCAGGAGCTTGCCAAGCTGCCCATACAACCTTTTTCCTGCAGAAGGAAATGTGCTGACCATCATGGGGAGGGTGAGAATCATGGCTTGAGCAAGTGGTAACCCTGGAGGAGATATTGCAGTGTTTCTTCATACCTTATCCTCGATTGTTTTTGCTTCTTACTTCTACCTCACTCTACGCACTTTGCATGACAAACTTTCACCAGCCATTTCTCTCTCTGCTCTCCCTTCCCACTAAAAGCTAACCCATTTCCCTCGCCTCTCTCATTTTAGATACTGAAAATGTGTAAACATCTCTGTCACTTCAGAAAATAGGGGAGAATCTTCCTGAAGATATGCTATTATTCGATCCGACCCTAGGATGCATCAGCTGGGATTTAGACATCATGCTTACTTTAGAAACAAGACTATATGGACTTCACATGATGAATCATCTGCTACAAGCATCGAAGTGAAGGCGATTGGATGTTCCAGGTGCCAGGATGTTCCAGATGTTCCAGCTTGTAGAAGGCAATATCACATACTAGTTTTGCTGTAGAGTACTCAGATGTTCACTTTGAGGGCTGAGGCTACTGAAGAAAGCTGATGGACATACACCAGGAAATGCTAGGTCCATTGGACAGCATATCAGTAGGCTTGTACACAATGATTCAGAGCATGAACGAGTTCAGCTCCAACTTACATCAGGGCTTAGTGCATAGCATGGTGACAATTCTGTCTAATATGGACTGAGTGGCCACCTTCTCAAACTCTGCCTTCTTGTTAGTAACATGAGTTATTGAGTAAGTTTATCATGTGGTCGGTCAACAGCATAGGGCTGCCCAATATCACAAACGGATCCTATAACAAGTGAAGGATCTTTATTTCAATATTTTAATGATGTCTTACCACATAACTGCCCCAAACACCCACTCCTGCCACACCCGACACTAGGTGCTTATGGAGCACCCTGGATCATACTGATAGTTGGAGACATAACTTCCACACCACACACGTGCCAAGCAATGACCATCTCTAATAAGGGAGATTCTAACCATCTCTCCTTGACATTCAATGGCATTACCATTCCTGAATCCCCCACTATCAACATCCTGGGGGTTACCATTGACCAGAAACTGAACTGCACTAGCCATATAAATACTATGGCTACAAGAGCAGGCCAGAGGCTGGGAATTCTTTGACGATTAACTTCTGCCTCCCCACAGTCTGTCCACCATCTACATGGCGCAAGTCAGGAGTGTGATGGAATACTCTCCACTTGCCTGGATGAGTGCAGCTCAAAATCCCTCAAGAAGCTTGACACCATTCTGGGCAAAGCAGTCTGCTTGATTGGCACCACATCCACCCCATCATTAACTTCCTCCACCGCCAATGCACTGCAGCAACCCACCAAGGTTCCTTGGATAGCACCTTCCAAATCCATAACCTCTACCATCTAGGACAAGGGCAGCAGATGCATGGAAACACCACCACCTGCAAGCCCTCCTCCAAGCCACTCGCCATCCTGACTTAGAAATATATCGCTGATCCTTCACTGTCCCTGGGTCAAAATTCCGGAGTTCCCTTCCTAAGGAGCTGCGGGTGTACCTACACCACCTGATCTGCAGCAGTACAAGAAGGCAGCTCACCACCATCTCAAGGGCAATTAGGGATGGGCAATAAATGCTGGTCTAGCCAGCAAAACCCACACCCTGTGAAAGAATGAAAAAAAAACTGGAAATGGATCTTCAACATTATTGTAATTTCAATAGCCTCAGCAAAATTAATGCATAAGTTGGCAGTTCTGAAGAAATTTCTGCTCCTTGGTGCAGCAAAGGACTTGTGTAAGTCCTGTTACTGCAGCCAGCAGGCTGAACTGATGAGTTCCAAGCTCCCCAGAGCAAACCCTTTTCTTCTTCAATTAACTGTGCAAATATGCATATAATAAAATAAGGATGTGTGTTAATTAATACCAGGCTGCACAGTCAAGATTTAGTCAATTTGGTCATTTGTATTAGATTTTAATATACCTGAATGCTCGATGCCAAAATTTGGTAAATCTGGTCATTTGATACTGAAAGTTAGAAAATCTGAACATTTTCATTTGGTTTAGTGAAACCCAATAATATTATCAGCAGTTTATAAATCTGATTACCCTCATGTGCCACTCTCATGCCACATTAGGATGTAGTAAAACTGAACACTGCAGTTATTATTTAATGAAGCTGGGAGATTCAAGAGTTAGATTTTCAGTTACTTAGTTTAAAAATGACATTGATTTCAAAAGTGAAGATCTTTGGTGTTAATTATGCTAATGATGGCAGTGCAGTAATATTTTTGCAGTGATGACTTTAACAGCAAATACTTCCAAATGGTTGATTAATCGAGGATTTACTTAATTAGGTGAAAAAACATTTACACGAGAAAACGCTACTTTCTTGCAAGGAAACTATTAACCTACATGTAATGTTATTATTTTAACCGATGGCTTGACGTCCAAGAGATATATGGATAGCAATTAGTCTTGATGAAATTAGTGGACCAAAGCCTAATGGGGTAGAGTTTCTGCTAGGTAGCACAATTTGCCACAAGAAGCATTAACACATTTTTATAATCGCATTAAGCTAGCACAAGGAAATTCATAGAAAAATGTTGAGCATTTGTCCACTAATATTGCCAACAGTAATGTCTAACCTTTAATGCTCAATGATCACTAATTATAAAACAGAAGGAAAGAAAGTGTGGCATCGTTCCTGCTTCTTATAGGATCATTATCATTAAACTCTAGCTCAAAGAAATACTTATGAACAGGTATCCTGGTCATTTTGAATGGAAAAAGGCATGTAAGTTACAGTAATGATAATATCAAATAGGTTCTGTCTTTGGAGAATGTGCAGAGCATTTGGATATAATGTTTAAGTAACATGCGTGATTGTGTCATGAGTTTGAAAAAATGAAGAAGCGCGTGCATGAAGGTCACACACATTCAATCCAGATTCCGTCATACAGATATAGGTCAGTGTGAGCCCACTCCAGTAAAGATGCTCAGATCACTTATGAGAGCAATTGATGGCTGTAAACCTTCAAAAGTATCTATGGCAAATTTGCATTTGCAGAAACTGGTGGCAGTCACCTGGGATATTGACACATTAGCCAAAGGCAATTCAAAATTGTTTAAAGTTTAAAAGTGAATGATAGAAATTAGTAATAATTAGAAAAACACTCATAAACGTCTTCACATTTCACCCCACCAGCCTCCGCATTCAAAGGATCATCCTCTGCCATTTCCACCAACTCCAGCATGATGCTACTACCAAGCACATCTTCCCCTCACCCACCCTGTCAACATTCCTTAGGGACTGTTCCCTCTGGGACACCCTGGTCCACTCTTCCATCACCCCCAACACCTCATCCTCTTCCCATGGCACTTTCCCATGCAATCGCAGGAGGTGCCCCTTTACCTCCTCCCTCCTCACCGTCCAAGGGCCCAAACACTCATTTCAGGTGATGCAGCACTTCAATTGCACCCCCTTCAATTTGGTCCACTGCATTCGCTGCTCCCAATGCGGTCTCCTCTACATCAGGGAGACCAAACGCAAACTGGGTGACTGCTTTGCGGAACACCTCCGGTCTATTCGCAAGTATGATGCAGGCCTTCTGGTTGCTTGCATTCCAAACACCACCCTGCTCTCATGCTCACATGTCCATCCTTGGCCTGCTGCAATGTTCCAGTGAAGCCCAGCGCAAACTGGAGGAACAGCACCTCATCTTCTGATTAGGCACTTTACAGCCTTCTGGACTGGTAATAAATGCTGGCCTATCCAGTGCCGCCCACATCCCATGCACAAATAAAAAAACTGCTGCCTCTTCAAGGAATTCAGTAAGGTTTATTAAGCTTGACCTTTCTTTTTGACATCTACACTATCATATCTTTGGTTTCCCAATGTTTGTCTATTATATCTTTAGTAAAGTTTTCATCATCTTTCCTACCACCAACATTAAACTAACTATTCGATAACTCTCTGATCTTGTTCTATTCCCCCCTTTATAAATATAGGAATAACATTAACCGTCCTCTGACACTATCCCCTGTTCTAATAACCTTTATAAACTTGTGGTACTGCTATCTCAACCCAAACTTTTTTCTTCATATGTGCAGGTGTAACCCCTCTGGAATACAGGTTTTATCTTCTCCGAGTTAGATTAGTATGTCAATTATCTCCCGTCTCTCTACATTAAATACCCTTAAATCATTTTTGACATTTTTTTCTCATGTCACGTCCACCATATTAGTACCCCAGTAAACAGTAACTATTCAGTATTTCTGTCATTTTGCTGTTAATACCGAAGAGTTTATCCTATGCTGGGTCAATCTCTACCCTGATTTTTCTTCTGCCATTCATATCTCCAAAGAATATTTTCTGATTTCATTTTTTTATATCTTGATAATTTAATTTTCCAGCTCCTTTTTGCATCCATAATTTTTAAAATTTCTTTCCTAACCTCTTCATATTCCCTTCTTTTTCACTCCCTGTTTTATTGGCCATGTAGTTATTGTCTGTCTTTTCCTTTCATTTCAATTTTGAACTTACCTCTATTTATCCGTGGGGTAGAATTTTCCCATTGGGGTGCGGGGCCGGGCCCCGCACGTCCGCGTGTAAAATGATGCGTGGTGATGTCGGGCGAGCGTCCCGACATCACCGCGCACCATTGCGATATTTCATTGGGCGGGCGCGCGATAATATCCGCTGCGCACCCACCATTAATTAACGAGCCACTTAAGGCTCTTGGCTCACCAATCGATGCCGATTTTGCGGCGCCCGTACAACCTTTGGGTCGGCGCATGGGCACAACGGGCAGGCGGGTAGGACACATTTGTATAAACCTCATCCACGGGCGGGATAAGAGGGCTCAGTGGGGCCGTGAGTGTGCTCTGTCAAATATTGATTTTTCAAAGTTATTGAAACTTGCCTGTGTGATCTGCAATACTTCAAAATGCATACCAGCTGCTTTGTCTGCACTCTTATCCCTCAGGTCAGCACTCTGCAGTGAGGAATCTTTTTTGGGCTTGCAGGTTTCTGGAAGCCTTTCCATAGCCTGGGAACGGGAGCTGAACTCTACACTGGAGAGGCACCTCCACTGAGGAGGAAGGGAGGGCTAGAATAAGGAGGAGGCCAGCAATGCACATTCAGCCTCCAGGGGAGCCACCTTTGGGAGGATATGCACAGGAACAAGGGGCGCAGGGCCAAGAAGTAGACCAAGATGGAAGGGGCTTCAGAAGACACCACTATCCTGCTGCCAGGGTATATAGACGGCGAAACAGCTACCTCAATATGTCTGAGGTGCAGTGCCGGAGGAGGCTCCGTCTCTCAAGGGAGACAGTCAACTACATCTGTCAGATAATTGGGCCTGAGATCTCCGCTAACTGTGTGGGTGGGCACCCCATGCCAGTGGCTCTAAAGGTCACAGCCGCCCTCAACTTCTATTCCTCTGGCTCCTTCCAGGGGTCAATGGATGATCTTTGTAGTGTCTCCCAATTAGCTGTCCACACTTGTGTCAAGCAGGTTACAGACACTCAGTTCAGGCATGCATTGACCTTCATCTACTACTGTTGGGACTAGGCAAGCCAGACACAGTGAGCCAGAGGCTTCACAGAGATTGCTGGCTTCCCCCGCGTCTAGGGTGCAATCAACTGCACACATGTGGCCATCAAGGCACCAGCAGGTGAGCCTGGTGCCTTTGTCAACAGGAAGGGCTTCCACTCCATGAACGTGCAGATAATGTATGATCACAGGATGCTGATTCTACAAGTCTGTGCAAGATACCCAGGCAGCTCCCACGACACCTACATCCTCATCCTCCTAGGTGCTGGGGCTCTTCAGTGCTCCAGCCCGGCTTGATGGATGGCTGCTGGGTGGCACCTCCTCCCCCACCTCCACATCTTGCCTCCAAGAAAACGGCCCGGGGGTAGGATGGAGCTGGGGAACAGGAAAATCAGTCAGCTGCGTGAATTTACCAGCCTCTGTTTCTGGCCCATTAGGGCCTAAAAATTCAGGTTTTGTAATTACATTTGAAGGACTAGTTAATTAATTGTAGGTGCGACACTTTGGGATATTTCTGAGAGATGTGATAACATAAATGCAAAACTTTCATTTTTTGTTGATTATTATTGTGCTTAGTGATGGCTTGGTGACATGGAAGAGGTCATAGTGTTGTCATGGCTATGATTACTGGGATTCTATTAATCACATGATTTCTGACTACAGTGTTCATGAAGTTTACTGCCTAATATATTCATTGGCCATAGTGTTTTTGCCAAGGACAGTCTAGCAGATTTTTAGAGTATGCAATGTTCCAGTATCTCCAAATAAGAAACAAAAATGGGTCTGGGTTCAAAATGGAAATGATGACAAAGATTGAATGAAGAGGCTGTCATGCTGAATGATACTGAATCGGCACTCCTTCAGATGCAAAAAATAACCAGAAATCAAAACATTCCACACACAAATATCTCTTTATTTTTCTGATTACTTCTTTGATAGTTGCAATTTTTTCAGTCAAATATGCATGTGCAAAATCACATGTACACAGCAATGTCACTGAGATGCTGAAAAGCAACTGGGAAAAGAGTGGCATTTGAAGACATAACTTCAGGCAAACAAATACATTCTATAAACAAATGAATTCAAAATCAAAGAAAAATTAGCATTTTTATTTCTTCCCTTGAAGTTTTATATTGGGATTGACAGAGACCAGAAACCACATCACTTTGAACTCCCATTATAAAATTACAGAGAAGAAAGTAAACTTAACTTTTCTTATAAAACATTCAATAAAAAGAAGTCTAAATACTTTAATAGCACCTGGCAACTATCAGCACTTTGGAACTGTAAGAAGCCTGTGTTCCTCAAAACTTCTGGCTGTGTCTGTTTTGGATATCTTAGTAGAATGACTGCTTCAGCTAATTGTGCTTAAATATAGATTTGTACTGCAGCAGTCACTTTTTTTAACATCAGATGGTAATCCACAAAGCCGAATAGTTAATTCAAAAGACATGATTCAATGCAGCCGCACCATGGACATTTTGACTCTTGCACTTTTTGCAAGTTAGATCTTTTGTAATTGCACTTAATTATAGCTTGTCATGCTGAATTGCACATTTCTTAAAAGGCTTCTGTGAAAACAGTGATTAGAAATTTTCAAAGAATACGTTTAGGAACTGTGGCAAACAAATACTGATGAAAAGCAATTACTTATTGCTCCAGATTAAAATAAAAGCTGAAGATGGTTTCAATTCCATGTAACCCACTTGAAAAGCTCAACCGTTCTGTGTAAAGCTGCAGATGTAACTTTTGAAAGCTGAAACTCTGCATTTTTCCTCTGGCATGCTGAATGCATTTCTGTTCCCACACTGTTGAATGGGATTGAGCAGGTACTTGCAAGATGACATCCTTTTTGGTACAAATAGACGCACTGAATCCACTTCTAACTACGGTGGGGATGGCAAACAAAGATCAAGCAAACAATAATTCAAAGTAATCTACAGAGTGCATTACAAAAGAAATTTGTGGTTGACAAGACTTTATTCTGAATCCTGCGACAGAAGAGAAAGCAGTTCAACCCGAATACCAATCAGACAATTTAATGCATTTTTGATATACATTTAAAAGATTGACACTTGGCCACAGATGTACATGTGTTGTGTTGTTTATTGCAAGGATATGGCCTGCAGTAAACCTATTACAGCATATCATCACACAGAACTTCCTAACCTCAAATAGGAAAAATTCCATCACACATTGCACTTGCAGATGTATTATAGAAACAAATTGTACTTGGAATTGAAAAGTCACAGTCTTATTCTGTCTAAATAAATGCCTGCCACAAGGCTAAGTGTAAGAGCACAGAACTTCCTGAGTGATTCCACTGTATTATCAGCTTTGACATCCATTGGGAGTTCAGCTGCATCAACTTGATTTTGTCTGAAAGTATGGCTCTATGGTGCATGCCATTGTGTGTTAAGAAGGAGAAACAAAACTTTTTTTCTCAACCTCAATTTGCCTATTGAAACTAGAAAATATATCGCTTACTAAGGCGGATTTGAAAGTCACAGTAATCCTTGCCTGGTTGGAAAGAAATTTCCAGGTTTTCAGGTAGAAAATTATCAGGGCTGCATCCCAACCTAAGTGCCAGGAAATATTCACCTGGAGCATCTAGCATTGTTTCCACCAAATGTAATGGTGTCATGAGGAGATCTTTTAATTTCTATGCCATTGCAGAAGGTGCCCGCACAACTATGAACATATCAGAGGGTGTATCCATTAAAGAGGCCACAAATTTCAGCAAAACAGTAGCTAGCTTGGAAAGAGTTAAGCATTAAAATATTTTTTCAAAACATAACACAATATTCTTCAGAAATTAAGGTTATGAAACCATCGTTTACCTGACCCGGTGTAGCCTATTCTAGATGTGCCTCTGCTGATCCTTCGGCCAGGGACAAGGAACAAGGGGAATCCATACATTGGGAATCTGAGGGCCAGGGACAAGGGGAATCCATACACTGGGAATCCTTACCCTCAGCCTCTCCTATTTCAGGGATAGGTAGAAGCTCTGACCCTTACATGGAATCGTCCACATAAAGCCAGTACTAATGCATCCAGGTCCTTTCAAATTCCAGTCCATTCCCATGCACTAGAGTTGTGACAGGCAGGTGCTGAATTACTGACGATTTTCAGCCCTGTAATCATGATTGATTTCACATATCAAATATGATGAACATGTGTGGTCAACCTCATCATACCAATACTTGTGATTATCTCTTTTATGGTAAGCAGCAGCAGCAGACATTCCAGACATTGCAACTCAACATTTCTTCAATCATGACCGCACCCCTCAATTATCAGCCTGGGAACTGAACTAGAACTGTCAAAACTGAACCTTAAAATCCCCTCCTAGATTTAAGCCTAGGTTTTTCAGATGAATATTTTTTATTATTCAGTCATGGGATGTGGACATCACTGGCTAGACCAGCATTTATCACCCATCCCTAATTGCCCATGCTCAGAGGGCATTTAAGAGTCAGCAACAATGCTGTGGCTCCGGAGTCACATGTAGGCCAGACCAGGTAAGGACAGCAGATTTCCTTCCCTAAAGGACATTAGTGAACCAGATGGGTTTTTACGATTCGATCCCAGGACACCAGAATATTACTCTTGGTCTCTGGGATACTAATCCAGTGACAATACCACCATGCCACTGCCTCCCAATGGTACAGTATTGTAACCCTAACCTTTCCCCTCTTCAAAGGTTAAAACAAAAACAAATTAACCTAACTAGCTATAATTTATATGTACTCATTTCACTCTAAGGGCGGAATTTTTCAGTCGGTGTGTGAGGGCGGGCCCAACACGCTGACGCATAAAATGATGTCGGGTGTGCGTCCCAATGTCACCGCACGCCATCATAATACTTCGGAAGGTGGCCGTGCCAGGAGTTTGGAGGCACGCTCGCCATTAATTAACGGGCCAGTTAAGACCCTTGAGGCAGCAATTGAATATGATTGTTCGCAGCCCTTGCGATTTTTGATGCATCGCATGGGTGCAACAGGCAGGTGGGTAGGCCACATTTTTGAAAACCTTGTCCATGTGCGGGATAAGAGGGGTGAGTGAGCTCGCTAATGTGAGTTGTTCGAACTTTGGTTTATTACTTAATGCTACTTGCTTGTGTGAACAGGACAACTTCATTTCGCTTCAGAGCTGCTGTGATAGAAATAACAGGCTTTAGTTCAGGACTCTAGATGAATCACTTGGGGCCTTCCAGGTATCAGACAGCCTTCCCTTATCCTGGGAATGGGGATTGTGGCCTCCGCTGGAGGCACCTTCTCCTCTGAGGAAGAATGGGCTAGAAGAGAGAGGGGGCCAGGAGTCCATATTCAGCCTCTAAGGGAGCCAACGATGGGAGGATAGGCACAAGCACAAGGGGCGCAAGGCCAACAGGAAGCCTAAGGTGGAAGGGGGTGCAGCAAACACAACTATCTTGTTGCCAGGGTATACAGGTGCCTGAAGTGCAATGCTGAAGGAAGCTCCGCCTCTCAAGGGAGACAGTGGCCTCCATCTGTCAGAAGATCAGCCCTGAGATCAGCTCCGACTGTGTGGGTGGACACCCCATGTCAGTGGCGCTGAAGGTCACAGTTGCCCTCAATTTCTATACCTCCGGCTCTTTCCAGGGGTCGGTGGGTGACCTTTGTGGAATCTCCCAATCAGCTGCCCACAGTTGTGTCAAGCTGGTGACAGACGCTCAGTTCAGGTGTGCATTGACTTTCATTCACTACCGCACGGAAGAAGCCAGCCAGGCAGAGCGAGCCAGAGGCTTTGCCACAATTGCCGGGTTCCCCCGCGTCCAGGGTGCAAGCGATTGCACACATGTGGCCATCAAGGTGCCAGCAGGTGAGCCGGGAGCCTTCATGAACAGGAAGGGCTTCCACTCCATGAACGTGCAGATAGTGTGTGATCACAAGATGCAGATTCTGCAAGTCTGTGCAAGGTACTCAGGCAGATCCCGTGGCGCATACATCCTGAGACACTCCCAGGTGCCGGGGCTCTTCAATGCTCCAGCCCGGCTTGATGGATGGCTGCTGGGTGACAAGGGCTATCCCTTCAAAAGGTGGCTCATGACGCCTCTCTGCCATCCAGGAACAGAAGTTGAACAGCGGTACAATAGGAGCCATGGCTCCACAAGGGCTGTGGTGGAGTGAGCCATCCATCTTCTCAAGATGCGCTTCCAATGCCTGGACCATTTGAGGGGGCGCACTCCAGTACCTCCCAAATCGTGTGTCGCTGATAGTGGTTGCATGCTACGCTCTCCACAATCTGGCGCTGGAAAAGGAGAAACATTGTGGAGGAAGAAGATGTTGACACAGATGCCCCGGCTGCAGATGATGAGTCCAGTAGTGAGTCCAAGGATGAGCATGCTCAGGAAAATGCTGAGGGGGTAGATGCTAACCAGGGCAACCTCCATGGAGGCAGGGACACCCGGGAGGCTTTGATCCAATGCTCCTTCAGCTAGTCTACCAAAGATGAATCTCCAACTCATGACAGGGCTGCGGGCTCCATACTCGATACCTGACAGGAGCATTTTCTTGGTCAACAACATGCACTATGTGCCATTTCAAAAAAGCTCAATGACAAACAAGTCACTCATAACATCATGGGTTCCCCTTCCCCTGCAGAACTACTGAAGCACCCAGAGGCTTGTTGAGAACCAACACATTTAATGGTTTGCAGCTTGGCACACAGAAATTAAAAGGTATTCAACAGCACACCAACTTAAAAGTAACTTAAAAGTGAGGCAAAAGAAAACCACTAGTGATAAGCCCATCTAGTGCCTAAGGTGATTTACTCTTATGCTTGCTGGTGCTATGTCTAGGTGCTCCCTCCTCACTGGCACCAGCATTGGAGGCAGCCTTCCGACTCTGCTGTCTTGTTGTCCTTGATGACCTTGGCAGGCGTCCTCTGGCTAGTGGAGCCTGTGAAGGCCCCGTCTGGGAGGGAGTGGCCAGTGCCATGGCTGGCATCTCCCCAGTCATCACAGCCTCATCAGATGCTACGGTCACTGGCAGAGGGGCAGAGGAACTGCTGGCATCATCCAGAGCACCCTGAGAGGAGCCCGCAAAGATGACAGGCAGCTCATGAGCTAAGGTCGCTTTGGACCTCCCTGCTCACCATTGATGGACAGGCACCTAGCTGGGATACTGGGTGACCAATCCATCTCTCCCACTGACACTGACCACCTAAGGTCAATGCCGGTGTGAGGGCTTGCAGGTCCGAGCACATCCCCAGGAAGCCCTGATTGTTCTGCTGGAGGAGCCTGTCCATGAGAGTTGCCACTCTCTCAATGGAGGAGGCAATGCGCTCGGCCATGAGGATCATTGCATTGCTCATGCTCTGCATGGACTCCTCCATCACAGAGACCATGGCACACATTCCCTCATGTATCTCCGCCAGATCCTCCCGCAGACCCTGCTGGACTTCCAGCATCTGCTGCCTCAGGGACGATCCCAGAGGCCCATCATCAGTAATCCACTGAGCATGTTCCTGTCCCCCAGAATTCCTCCGACTACCAGCGCCCTGGGCACTCTCCACCTCCGCCCACATGTCAAGCGAGAGTGAAGTACCCTCACCGCTGTGCACCAAGTTACTAGTCGACGATCTTATGCCCACCGAGGTGCTGGTATCTGCGCTGGTGCCTGCCTGGCTGAGAGGGTGTGATGCTGGTGCGTTTACATCTTCTGTGCCCTCAGGGGTCAGCGGCAGTACCTCTGCCTCCTGAGTCCGGGTGTGGTCTGGTGAGGCTGAAAGGAAGAACAAGGACATTTGATTAGTTGAAGCCATTACACTGTTAATGTGCAAGCCTGGCACCCGGATCAGGATGCGCTCCTCATTCCATAATCAATGGGTATCCCATTTTGGAGGCTGAAATCAATATACAGTCAACAGTGGAATGTTTGCACTGACAGACATTGTGACCTCAGTGCACGGCACTCTTACCTCCCAGTGGCACTGCAACCTCACTGCGGCTGGTTGACCTGGGTGCATGGCACCTCTCCTGCTCCAGTGCCTCCTGCTCATATCTGGTGAGGATCAGAAGGTGGGGCTGCCCTCCGCCAGTCTGCAGCCGCTCTGCATTATTGTGTGCTGTCTTCTCCTGAAAGGAGAGAGGAGCATTGATTCGACCACCCTGTACCTGCATTGCCATTGCAGCCTGGCCAACCCCACCTGATGAAAACCTTGCAGGGCTCAGCCGATTCGTGATCCTGGAGCTGCCATACACTCATCCCAAGCAGCCAGGGCTGACCCTCTTGCCCAGATGCTGCCTCCATCACATTCGCCGCTCACACTCCAAACCCACAAACACTACCACCTAGAAGGACAAAGGCAGCAGATAGATGGGAACACCACCACCTGGAAGTTCCTCTCCAAGTCACTCAGCATCCTGACTTGGAAATGTTTCGCTGGTCCTTCACTGTCGCTGGGTCAAAATCCTGGAACTCGCCCCCAAGCAGCTCTGTGGCTGTTCCTGCACGATTTGCAGCGGTTCCAGAAGGCAGCTCACCACCGCCTTCTCATGGACAACTAGGAATGGGCAATAAATGCTGGCCCAGCCAGCGAAGGCCACATCCTGTGAATGAATGAAAACAAAATTCTGAGGTGGGGGGGGGGGGCGCAAACTAATTGCTGTGCTAAGTGACCCATGCCAACACGGTACTCATTCTTCCTGATCGTAGGAGGTCATTAAACCGCTTGCGGCACTGCACCCAGGTGCGACTCATCACATCGTGGGAGCTGACCCGTAATGCCACCTCCTCCCAGGCACGTTTTGTTAGATGAGGGGGCCTTCTCCTCTCGTTCCTTGGGATTTCCTCGAGGTAAGGCAGCAAGGCACTCATCGGAAAACCTCGGGGCCAACTACCCGCTGACCTGCCCTCCTGCCTGGCCTGTTCTCCATCATGTAGCTCCTGACCAAAATCAATGGCAGCCTTAGGACGGCTGCCTGCGCCGTTTTTGAATAGGCCGCTGGGTCGCCATTGGACCCGGTGGACATTGGCCTCCAGCTGCCGCCCACCCCTTCACGCTGATCTTGGGAGCCGCGATTTACGCTGGGAGACCCTTAATTGGCTCGTCCACATAAAATGGCAGCACGGAGCCAATCGCCGCCCACGATCGGCTCCGCGCCCACCCTTGCCTGGTCCGACGAGCCCACCATATGAAAAATTCTGCCCTGACGTGTTTTCTGCATATGACCTGGAAACAATTAAAGTAAAATAAAATCCATACACGCAATCCAGTTTTGTGAATTGTGTTCTATGCTTTGTTAGCAGTGTATCAGTGACAAAACACAGTGTGACTCAGTAATTTTGCCCTATTTGTCACAGACAACATCTGTTACACCAGCAACAGTTCTGGATAAGTAACTAAAATAATAATATAAATAAATATATAGTAACAGTTGTCAGTTCTTATTTGGATAGACACATTCATGGTTTCTATTTGAAAAGATTATTCTATTTGTTACTTAATTTGATGTTTGAAGTATTTTGTCAGTAAGTCTTGTTAAAAACAATAGCCTTCTGATGATTGGGCGGCACTGATAAGTTAAATTTCCCAAATTTCAAAATAAATTTATTTTTTCAGGAAGAAAGAGCATTACATGAAGTATAAAAGAAGTGAAGCCATTCTTTGCTCGTTAAGGAAAACATTTATGGTAACTTTCGGTCAAGTCTAAGAAAGGTAAAATCCTCTTTTTTTTGACACTTCAAAATGATGGCTGGTATTGCTGAATCAAAATTTATTTTGGAACCTGAATTTTAATGATAAGTTTATTGTACAACAGCTTTAATTGATATACTGTCTCAAGACTTTTCACATGGAGTTGAGAGCTTTCCATTTCCTCCAGTTAGGCCTTATTCTCATGTATTATATGCCATCTTATCACTGGGGCCATGAGATCTTGACATGTAAGTTCAAGGAGTACATATAGAGTGACGGGCATGTGCCTAACTTATGTATGCACCAAGTTTGCTTGATTTACCAAGATTAGAAGTTGGGACCGGCATCCCTGGAATGAGTGCAGAGGTGGGCTGGCCAGAAGGCTTGATTCCCATGCTCCATCCATGTAACCCATGCCACTTTATGCCCCTTTACCTACCCTCATGGCCCCCCCATACCCTCATGCCAATCTATGCCTCTCAAAGAAAGCATTTATTTTAACACTCCAAACATTTGTTTCAAAAAATAAAGGGCAAGTCTTTTAAATGCCTTGACGATCTTGACAGCTCTGTTTGACAGTTACTTTTGACAGGTCCTCTTGACAGTTGATTTTGACAGGCCTGTTGAAAGTTCCTATGAGCTTGACAGTAATGAGTTAATGCACTTTTATGCCACTTTTAACAATTCCAAAGGGCACCTGACCTCCACCAGATGGCACCTTACTTCCCAAAGGTGCCCAAGGACCATATCCAAAGGAGTACCTCACCTTTCCAAAGATATAACCCTGGCTATCGAAATAAATCCACCAAGTTCAAACCAGCTCTTACCTGGTCTAATCTTCACACTTCGAGTTTCACATTCCGGGCCTATCAGAATCCCACTTTAGTGGAGGCAACTGGTGATTTCAATGGCCAGCTGCCTCCGTAAACTGCGCACACGCGAATCCCACCCTGACTCCATCCCACCCCTGCGAAAATAGGAAGTGCCATGTTCAGGGGGCAGGATTTCTTATCCGCCATTTTCACCACAACAGAGAGGTTCTCCTTCACGGTGAAAATCCAAGCCTTTCAACAAACCTCCAACTTTAATTTCCTTTGATAAAAATGTCCTAATTGTGTTGAAATTCTTAAAAACCTGTACAGTATTCTTGCTGAAAACAGCACACACAGGCGTTTGTGACCTTAAGCTTCACATTACACAGAAAATTTGCAAGTTGTTATGGTAGATCTAAGTCAATGCATATGCATTGAGGTGGTAGTTCTTGGAACAAAGATGTTCTCATCTGGTATTGTAGACTGGATATGAGACAGAGGGATGAATTTTTGGGCCTGAGGCTGGAAACAGGGGTTGGGTTGGGGAAAGGGGGAGTGGGGGTGTGACAATACCGGCACCCACCAGTGTGTCAGTTTCAAGATGGTAATAGTCACCATGGTGGGGGGCAGGGCAGAACAGAGATTCATTGAGGTCAATTAAACTTTAAAAACTCATTAAGAGCTTGTTGGAAGTGAGAGGTGGAATCTTGAAGGTGGTCAGGGGTTTCAGGAGCTGTCAGTTTCTGATCAGCTGAAGGGAGGTGGGTACAGAGTGGGGAACAGTCACGGCTGCCCTAGATCATCACCCCAGCCTCTTAAGAAGGCCACTAGGGCAAAGGGGGACTAAGCATTGGATAAGGATGTGCTCTTGATACTGTGCAGGCAGCAGGGAGAGTGGGTCCTCAGCTCCTAGGTTTTGAATGGTATTGGCACCCCCATGGCATTATGGGAGCAGAAGACAAGGCAAAGGATAAGGCAAAGCTGCGAACACAATAGGGCAGCCACCTGTCCAAAAGGAAAGATGCAGCTGAATGGGGCCATGACCGTCAGATTTTGTGCCCAGTGGTAATGAGGGGAAGCATCTCTGCAGAAAAGTGGAACTCCATACAGCAGGAGGGCGAGGGGCAGGAAGGCAATGGAGGCCAAACCCTCAATATAGAATCTACCCCAAAGACAGAGCTACCTTGAGATGATGGAGAGCCAGTGCTGCAGGAGATTGTGACTCTCCAGGCAAATGGTCACAGACATCTGTGACACCATTGCTGAAGATTTCACTTATCGCAGCACTGGTCACCATGCCCTACCAGTAGCCATCAATCACTGAGGCCTTGGATTTCTTTGTTTCTGGCTTTTTCCAAGGATCAGGTTTGGACCTGACTGGCATATAGCAAGCAGCTCCATGGCACTGCATCTCTCAGATCACTGATGCTCTCTTTACCAGAACTGCACAGTACATTTCACAACAGATGCAACCTCACTGATACAGGATGCAGTGGGTTTTGCTGCCATCACTGGATTCCACCAGACACAGGGCAACATCAATTGCACCATGTAGCCATTGAGGTACCAAATAACCGGCCAGTGAGATCCATCAACAGGAAGGGCCACTACTCTCTCAATGTCCAACTGGTCTGCCACCACAACAAGAGCTCCCTCTACATGTGCACTCATTTTTATGACAGTGCCATGACTCCCTCATTCTCCGCCAGTCCAGGCTGCCTCAGATCTTCACTGCAACACCCAAAGTGCATGGATGGATCCTGAGGGACAAGGAATATCCTTTCAAAACATTGCTAGTGACCCTTGTACGGGAGCCCCAAAAAGAATCACAGAGCCAACACAACAGCAGGACATCCATTGAGTAGGTCATCAGGCTTCTGAAGATGCAATTGTGGTGGCTAGAGGCACCCTCCAATACCTCCCTGCAAGGCTCTTTTTCATTCTGTTGGTCTGCTGCGCTCTCCATCTCTAGAGAGCTGTGGACCTAAGGGCAGTGAGGCCCTGGAAGGTGACAGCTCACTGGGGGAAATGCAGGAGAAGGAGGTGAGAGAGGAGGGGGAAGTGGAGATGACAGTGAATAGTGCTGAACAGAGAGGTGCCTCGGTTGCGCAAAGAGGTTTGGGATGCAATGGGCTGTGAGGATGCATGAATATCAGGGATCTCCTAATCCAGGAATATTTCAACTGAGCCCTCTGATCCAGGTCAAGGGGCATGGGATGGAAGGGCGTCTGAAAGACCTTTGCTAACACATGCATGGAAGGCGCAGCTGTTTCAGTTATCACAAATTGACAGGTGGAAAAGTTAACAGCACCGACTCAGATTCTCTACCTTCAAAATACTTACCCTTGTGTTTAAATACATTCAAAATTCTCATCCTTGTGTTCAAATATGTTCAGAGCTTTATATCTATGTGATCCCCTTCAAACCTTCACCAACCATCCCTGTCACTTCCCTCCGTACTTTTCATCACTCCAATACTAGTGTCTTTTGCATCCCCCAATCCCACCACCTTTAACCCACCATTGGAAATCCTAATTTCAGCCATCTCAGTCCCAGGCTCTTTCCTATCATGCTGAGTGGGCTGACCCTGCTTTTTCTCACCTCTTCTTCCTTTGAAGTGCAAATTGTGTAAAAATGACCTGCTAGCACAAAAAAATCCACAGAGGCACTCTTGAATGTTTCCTTGCAGCTTATGGGCTTGAAAAAATATCACCCAGGTGCTTCCTCCAGAGATGCTCCTAAGACACAACAATGTATCTGACACTTGAAGCAGGCTCAGCCTTATAGTTACACTGTTATTTCCTGATTATCATTCCTGCCCAAAGGAAGTCTTAAGACCCTCCCTGAATAATGCCCAGCAGACACGTATGAATCTGAGACAGACTCCAGGCATCTGGGATTGACTTCAGGTGTCGTGCTATTTTTGTGCATAGCACGCACATTCTGCTCAGTTCCCTGGCACTCAGGATATTGGCTCAAGTCATCATGACACTCTATGGTCAATATATCAGGAGTAAATGCCTCTCTAAAAAGGACTACGTCACATCTGCCCGGCTGCTGGTGTAGCTATCCTAATCGTTGTCTGGTAAGAACCGGGAGTTGGTCAAACCTAGCCACCTGTATTTTTTTCAAGGGACATGCTGAGCCTGCACATTCCCTCATATTTGCACGATAGTCACCTTCAGACGGGGGGTGCAAAATATGTAAGTGAAAATGCAATTTAGAATAAAAAGCTATATATCAGAAATGCACAAAAATAGTGCAAAAATTGTACTAGAAATTTTTCCCTAGAATTCAGTTTGAACCAGATGCCAAAAGCTGACATTTGCACAAATGTTGCATCTGAAAACTCTGATCTAAGTTAAGAGGCCTTGGCTGTAACTTCATGTCTGTGTAAAATATGGGGTGGTCCCGTTAATAGTTGGGCTTAGCAGTGCATTGTAGGTCAGAGCAATCACTTACAGAAAGAAGCCCTCAGGCTGTCATATCTAGTCAGTTTTAAGGTAAAGAAATTGAAGGCCTGAAACAGTCTGATTAGATGTGATAATCTGCTATTTGTAAGTAATTTCTAAGCAGCTAAGTTGAAGGTTTTTACCCTAACTAATAAATCACAATTTTGTGTTCCTATTCTCACCCATAGACCTGTCATGCAAATGTGTAGGCTATTTAAGTGACAGAGAGGTAAAAAAAACAATAGTGCAGCAATAATTCAAGCTAATACGATAAATGAATCTGGTTTAATTTGAAATGGGCTGGTGTGCCTCCCTTACTTGAAATGTTATTTTAACTTAATGTTTCTTGCCAATGTTTGCTCCCACAAGTCAGCACAGTGTTACACTTAAATCCAATTTTTGTTTTCCTTGTAACCATTTAGCTTTATGAAAAGTTTTATGAAAAGCTACAACAGATGTGACAAACAGGAACAGAGCATTTTTAGGCTGAGGAATTGGTTTGTGCTGGAAGGCAAGAAATGATCCCTGCGCTGGAATGTGTAGTTCTGAGGTATTCCCACGATTGGGCCTTTGGCCTCATTTCCATTTATAAGCTGTAGATGCCAGCTGGGAAGCCCATTGGCTAAGGGTATTTCAATTACCATGCTGACCACCTCCCCACCGCACCCCCGCCCCCCCGCCCTCCACCTTGCGGGGTGGACTAACGAGGGCCGAGTGGGACTTTGGCCCCTCACTAGGGTGGAAGGCCTTCCTTCTGGAGCTGCTGGCCAATTGGACTGGTTGGCAGCTCCATCAGTCCCAGCAGCACCAGGAAGGCATCAGAGGCCGCTGGAGAAGAAAGGACCCCAAGGCCTTAGGCCCCCGGAGCAGGTAAGTCTGGATTTTTGGGCTGGGAGGGTTTGGGTTAGGTTAGGGAGAAGGGCAGTGAGGGGAGAGTGGATAGGTTTAAGGGAGGGACCGGGTATTAAGGCGGGGCGGGGGGTGGGGTGGGGGGGTTTCCAACCTAAGGAGGGTGGCAGCCCCACGATCAGCAAAGGGCAGGTACCAAAAAGCAAACCCCCCATTCCTTCCTGCCCTTTAACCGCCAAACATTGTATGGTGTGGACAGTGTATTATCAGGGTCACTTAGCTTGATACCAAGCTTCATTGACTCTTAATTGTTCATTTCAATATGGCGGGTGGACTGCAGATTTTAGCACCCGCCCGCCCCCTGTATTAAGGGGTTGAGCTGGAGGTGGGCTGCATGGGCGCCCACCTCATTTTATGCACCCCTTGCCCCATTTTATATGCCCCCCGCCCCCACCACACAACCCGCAGAAATATGCCCAGCAGGGGCATGTAAAATTCAGCTCCAAGAAATTGTTGAGATGAGATCCACTGTCACCTCTCCTGGGAGCAAACAAACATACCACTCTCCCTAAAACTAAACAAATGCCAGTGTAAAACCACTTACAGTAACAGTGGAGCAAAAGTCTCTAGTGTAGCTATCTTTTAATGTTTCCATTAAAGGCAGCTGAGAAAGTGGTAGTAAATCGCTGCAGTCCATGTGTTGTAGGTACACCCACTGTGCTGTTTGGAAGGGAGTTCCAGTGAAGGAACGGTGATATAGCTCCAAGCCAGTATGGTGTGTTGGTTAGAGGGGTGGCGTTCCCATGCATCTACTGCTCTTGCCCTTCCAGGTGGTAGAGGCTGCGGGTCTGGAAGGTGCTGTCAAAGGACCCTTGGTGAGTTTCCTCAGAGCATCTTGTAGATGGTACACACTGTTGTCACTGTGCTTCACTGGTGGAGGGAGTGGATGCTGAAGGTAGTAGATGAGGTGTCAATCAAGCAGGCTGCTGTATCTTGGATTCTGTCGAGCTTCTTGAGTGCTGTTGGGGCTGCACTCATCCAGGCAAGTGGAAAGTAATCCATCCCATTCTCAACTTGTGCCTTGCAGCTAGTGGGCAGGTTCTGGGAAGGCAGGAGGTGTGTTACTCGCCACAGAGTTCCCAGTCTCTGACCTGTGCTTGTAGCCACAGTATTTATATGGCTAGTCCAGTTCAGTTTCTGGTCAATGCTAACCCCAGGATGTTGATAGTGGGGGATTCAGCCATGGTAATGCCATTAAATGTCAAGAGGAGATGGTTGGATTTGTTAATGTTGCAATCCTGTCAAAATGATGTGTATGCTAGTTGTAAGTGAGAGCAGCTGTTCCTAATTGGGGAAAGGTAAGGGCATTATTCTTTATAATATATATATATATATATATATATATATATAATAGCTTGTTTCCACCTCGGGAGGGGAAGGAAGGGGATGTGTGTGTCTACATTCTCTGGGTTTTATGAATAAACCTATGTTAAGGAAGGACTGACTCCAGATCCTTTCTTTGCTTAGCGAATGAGCAGTGCATTATACAGGATTCTGTCTGGTTGGAGATGGTCATTGCCTGACACTTGTGTGGCGCGAATGTTACTTGCCACTTGTCAGCCTAAGCCTGGATATTGTCCAAATCTTGCTGCATTTGGACATGGGCTGCTTCAGTAACTGAGGAGTCGTGAACGATGCTGAACATTGTGCAATCATCAGCGAACATCCCCACTCCTGACCTTATGATGGAGGGAAGGTCATTAATGAAGCAGCTGAAGATGGTTGGGCCTAGGACACTAACCTGAGGAAGGCCTGCATTGATGCCCTGGAGCTGAGATGGAGCTGACACAATCCTTATAGCAATAGCTGTATCTCTACCATCTCGAGTAGCATTGTGAATGCTGCATTGCAGGCACCAATTTCATCTTCCTTTTCCTCTTCACATTGATTAAATGGAATCCTTGTGGTTTACAAATTCTGCTGGTTGATCTGGGGGTGCGGGGATTTCTACATTGGTGCATTTGATAGCCTCTTTTCACCTCTGGGAAGCCAGCCAGAGATGCAAACCTGAGTGGCCTCTCAATCTGGCTGTTTTCATCACAGGAAAAATTGACATAACTCCCAGCCCAGGCAAACAATCCAGGTGTGATCTTGTATGCATTTTTCAGTCGCCCCAGTCCTGTAAAGAACTTGAGGAACTCACTTTTATACTTGGAGCCAGTCCCTTGTTGGTTGACCTTGTCAATTTTTGTAGAAGATTAATTTCAACATAGGCTTTCCTGCCTAGTTGTGAACAGTCCTAGTTGTGTACCACAAACGACGTCTCTTGGGTTCTTTTATTCTTTTAGCTCAGTGTCGCCTGCAGGGTGCCTTTCACCGGGAGCTTTATGTCTCCTGCTTGGTATCGGTGTTTCAATGGTGGCATCAGCTGTTGGGTCATCGGCCACGGTTCTCTGTCTGACAGGATGTAACACTGACTCCTGTGTCCAATTTAAAGTTTGTGAGATGCCTGTTAACTGAAATGTCAGCATTTCAAAATGAAAACAAAAGATCTTTGACCTCCCCCAGGAAGCATGGCTTTGTGTCCTCTTGGTATGCAGCCTTGTCGTTATGAATCATCTTTGTGTCTTCTATGCATTTGGATGTTTTGGCCTTGCACAGTTTGCCGAAGTGTCCAATTCTGTTACATTAAAAGCATTGAGCTAAAATTGTAGGACGCCGCAGGGATGGTGGTAGATAGATGCTCCTAGAGGGTGGGATTGGTGCTGTCAACAGTGGGGTCCTGGGGGTTGAACTGAGCATACTGGGGGCAACTGAGGGAACAGTCACAGTGAGAGGTGGGAGTGGGATGTGGTAGGATGGCAGGTCCAGGGTGATAGTTGGATAGCCGAAGGTTTCATGAGGAGAGGTCATGGAAACGGACAAAATAGATTGCACGGATAACAGGAAGGGTCAGGGTCAAAGTGGGAAAGGGGATGGTAATGGATATAGGCCCAGAGGGGAGAGAAGGCTTGTGGAGGGTGAAGGATATAGGTGCAAGGTTAATAGGGGGAGGTTCAAGGGTGATGGAGGGGAGAGGTATGGTTATATTGGGTGGGTCAAGGGTGATGAGGGGAAGTTGGTGGGTGATAGAGGGAGGGTGGAAGATGGTGGAGCAAGTCTGAAATGTGACGCACAACATTGTTGCATTCCCTGCTGTACAACACTGTCGCACTGAAACTGCGGTGAAGCTCACATTCATGGTTTGCTCCCTGACTCATGGGTCTCATAACATCAAGATCCCAACAAGATGAGGAACTGCTGTTCATTCTGTGTGATTTGCTAATCAGAGGCTGAGATGAAGCGAGGGCGGGAGGCGGATGCCTCCAAGGGGTACAGCTGGCGGACGGCAGCAAACTCCCGAATACAAACCTCCATCCTCCCGGGTGAATGATCATGGCTGACAAAAGCTCATGTGGTAAGTCCTTCTATGTTACCATGGCAATGGTCTCCCTATAGAGTCTCGAGGGCAGGGGAGGCAAGCTGAATAGTGTCTAAGCCAAGGTTCTCGCACATGGCTGCCATCACCCTGGCCAAAGAGTCATGTCTCCGTGAAAAGTCATGTATGAACAGGAGGAGCACTCACCTCTGGTCCTCCAGGATGTCCTTCAGCTGAAAGGGGTGGGGTGGGGATGCTGTGTCTAGACAGAAGCCAGGCACAGGGTTTAGCACTGGCTCGGAGGCTCT
Source organism: Cetorhinus maximus (assembly GCF_964194155.1). Taxonomy (NCBI): domain Eukaryota; kingdom Metazoa; phylum Chordata; class Chondrichthyes; order Lamniformes; family Cetorhinidae; genus Cetorhinus; species Cetorhinus maximus. The sequence continues at coordinate 148,534,870 of NC_135881.1, read as the reverse complement.
GAGATGGTGGCAAACCTGTGAAGACTATGTTCATCAGACCGAATACTGAAATTCGTTCACAGATCCACTGAGGCCTGGATGATGCAGGCTCTTGGCAACCTTGCCTCTCTACTGACTCTCATCCAGATGAGAAGACGGGCCCATCACAGGTTGGCACAGAGCCAGGAAGAGCAATGGCCTAAGCAACAGGAGGCAACGGGGACTCAAGAAGGTCAGGATGCTGGTAACCAGAGGCCAGTGCAACGGTGAGCAATGTCCTGACCATGGGTATATCGCAAGCAGTGCAGCTACCTACAAATGAGTGAAAGGCAATGCCGCAGGCCCCAAAATGTGGTTGCTCACATCTGCCAGCTTCTCCACGAGGACTTGCCACTGCAATGACTTGGAGGTAAGGTCAAATGCATTCAAGGTCACTGCTACCTTCAACTTCTTTGCCAATGGCTCCTTCCAGGGCTCCACTGGGGACCTGCACAGTATCTCTCACCCAGCAACACACAGTACATTTGGGAAGTGGCAGGTGCCCTCTTTAGGAGGGCACACCAACTTGTTCAATTCTGCCTGGATCTCGAAAGCAAGGCTGCAAGAGCATTGGAGTTTGCATGTTTCCTACAAGTGCAAGGGACTTTGACTGCACACATGTGGCCTTGAGAGCCCCCTGCAACAGCCAGTCACATTCATCAATAGGAAAGGTTTGAACATGCAGTTGATATGTGATCACAGAAGACAAATCCTGCAAGTTTGTGCTCAGTTCCCAGGGAGCTCTCACGATGCCTACATTCTGAACCATTCCCAGGTGCCACAAGTCTTTGAAGGACCTTGTCGAGTGCAGTGCTGGTTCCTTGGAGCAAGGGATACCCTAGAAGTCCTAGCTGGTAATGCCAGTTCGCCATCTGCACAGTGCTGCTGAGGAGAGCTACAATGCCACACATGCCTCCACAAGGTCCATGATTGAACAGACAATAGGCCTCCTAAAAGGTGAGGTTCAAATGTTTGGACCACCCAGGCGGAGCACTCCAATACTCAGCACAGAGAGTGTTCTGGATCATCGACGCCTGCTGTGCATTGCATAAGCTCACACTACAAGGCGGGTTGTTTTGCCTGAGGGAGACATGGAGGACCAAGATGTCTCCTCCAATGATGACAATGGAGAAGGGGATGGTGATGACGAGGGCCAGGCTTTCATGGAGCCACATGCAGAGGCCATTGCAAGGGTACAACATGGCAGACAGGCCCGCGACAATCTGATAGCTAACAGATTCCAGACAGAGTAACCAGCCAAGAGGTTTATTATTTGGTTTTGTATCCTCTGCTGCTGGAAAACCCCAGCTTCTTTCTGGTAACAGACATTATACTTTTCTCTAATGTACCTTGATTTATGATGGCTGAATTAAATTTTATTTTATAACCTCTGCCCTGCTGATAGTTTGATCCTTTGCATGTGCCAAACTGCACTGATATACAGAGGCCTGGCACTAAATGCACGCATTAGAACCTGCAACACACTCCGTTCTCCCGGGCCTTGAATTGAGATTTTTCCCATTCCTTCACAAAGTTCCTGTGCATGGCAACTTGGAAGCAATATCAAATCTTACCTCAGCAGAGATGCACTCATGTCACTCTTGCACCTGCTCCCAATAGGGGCCAGAGCTTGCAGAGAGCTCTTTCAGGCAGAACCATATACACAGGGAAGAGAAACATGAGAACACCATTTGGCCACTCAAGACTGCTGCTCCATGCATTTTGATCAGGGAAGATTGTGATCACCAATCCTCCTTCGTAAACACATATCTCTGTACAGTTTTATCATTGCTGATAAGTTTCAAGGTTACTTTGGAGTGCACTCACTGAGAGTGCCTCACCTGCACTATGGGTTGTTGAGTAGCAACCACTCCGGGCCCTCCAATTTGTGGAGACTCCTATAAGTCTCAGTCCTAGATGGCCTTAGCATTAGTGTGAAACTGTGATTGATCATTGTGGGCACCCCAGCAAAGGTAATGAACTTTCCTGCGTGGACCCTGCAGGGCCTTGTTAGAGTTGCTGATGCTTCACATGGATTGTCTCACAGTCCTCAGCACAGTCCAGCACACAGGCCCATTCTACTCTTCAATGAGGTCCGATGCACTTCAGTTGCAAACTCTTTATGTGAGGTCTACTGCAACACTTGATAAGCAGATGAGCAGGCCAAACAAATCTCTATGTGAGGTCTGACAGAGGCTTCAGTCAACTGCGCACACACCTCTTTACTACTCCATTCAATCCTTCTTGCAGTCAAGGCTTACTTGCCAGTTGCCTCCTTATTTGCAGCCTTCCTGTGCATGTTAGCTCAAAATGACAATTCACCAAAAACAGTTAATAATGTTTGAACGTGCCCAGCACAGCTTTCTCCAAACATGTAGGGAAGCCTCTGGTTTTCTACCGTTAAGAAGACACTGTAGAGCTTCACTCTACAGTGAGGAAGGGGTGTGCGGTACACAAATTTGGGGGCAGAGGGGGGAAGAGGTGCTCCTTTTTCTACTTTTTTTTCAGACACCAGTGGTTTGTGAGTATCCTTCCTTGCCCCCAAGCTAGGTGAGTGCAACTTTCTATTGCTTTACCTGTGTAAATTATTAACTATTTGACTAAATAAATAAAGTTGGAGAGGAATGGCAGGCTGGTGGTGTGCCATGACTGCAGCATGTGGGGATCGGTGGGATGCACTGCAATCCCGGATAACCCGAATCTGAAAAAAAGTGTTGGCAGCTTAGGCAACTTCGGCTCCGAGTCGCTGAGCTGGAGCCTGAGTTGTAGGCATTGTCGACCAGTAGGGAAGGGGTGGGTTATCTGGACACTTTGTTCCTAGAGGCAGTCACTCCCCTTCGGTTAGGCAGAACTTTAGAGTTGGCCAATGGTCAGGGACAGGAGGATGTGACTGCAAATCAGGCAAGTAAGGACAACCAGTATGTAGTGATGGAGGGCCTTCAGCCCCCTACTTTGCCCAATGGGTACGAGGTGCTTGGTACCTGTGTGGATGAGGAGAAGAGCTGAAAGGTGGATGACCATGGCACCATAGTAAAGGATACCATTCGAATGGGGGCAAAGAAGAGGATGTGGTAATGATAAGAGACAACATAGTCAAGGGAATAGATACTCTTCTCTGCAGTCAAGAGCATGAGTCCAGATGGCTGTGTTGCCTGCCCAGTGCCAGGGTTCAGGATATCTGCACAGGGCTGGAGAAGAACTTGCAGTAGGAGGGGGAGGATCCAGTGGTTGTGATCTATGTAGGGGCCAGTGACATGGGTAAGACTAGGAAAGAGATTCTGCGTAGAGTATGAGGAGCTAGGCACTACATTAAAAATCAGAATCTGAAAGGTAATAATCTCTGGATTATTACTTCAGACACGTGCAAGTTGGCATAGGGTCAATAAAATTAGCGAGATGAACAAAGACTGGGGCGGGAGAAGTGGGTCCTGGTCTATGGGGCACTGGCAGCCGTACTGGGGGAAGTGGAGGCTGTACCTTTGGGATAGTCTACACCTGAACCATGCTGGGGCCGGTGTTCTAGTGAGCTGTATAACTAGGGTTTTAAACTAAATAGTGAGGGCAAGGGATCAAACTTGGGAAGATTTGGTAAATCAAAGGGTAGAGACAAGGCAAGGGAGAAAGGTATTAATATGGGAAAGGATAATCAGACTGTGACAGAAAGGGATAGAGAATACAAATCTAGCAGATAAGGCTAGAGGTTACAAAACCAATAAAAGGACAAAACTAAAAGCTCTGGGCAGAATCGTCCCAGATTTGCACTAAGTGCGGTAGTGGGCAGGTAAAAGGTCATTTTATCCGTTGGTCGCAATATCAGGTTTTCACGCTGTATTGCCCCAAACCCACAGCATTAGGTATGCATTCCCAGGAAACAGGCCGCCTCCATGGCGGCTGGGCTCTCATTTGCCCACCATGCCATCACCTTGCCACTTCACCAAGCCAGGCACCATGTTTCGAGTCCAGCCACACGCACACATCTCAGTGCTTCCAAACCATGACTACTGCAGGAAAGATGTCCATGAAAGGCAAAAAGACGGCAGCCCCCAAGTTTAGTGGCATGTCACTGGAGCACCTTTTGGATGCTGTGCAGGCCTGCCGCAATGTCCTCTAACCCCGCCATGGCCGCAGGATGTGGTGGCAGTGGTGATCAGTGCCAATGCTGCACAGAAAAGGTAAGGCATCCGATGAAGATAGAGGATGAATGATCTCATCCATGCAAACAGGGTATGGCAACCATCTCATCACTCTAAATTCATAGACTCAAGTCCATCACACATTCACTGGCATCTCACTCACTGCCATCTCAAAGGACATCACCACCCATTCTCACACACATACCCTCACATGTCCATCTGGCCTCATCTCCTCTGGAGACTGCCTCCTCAGCCCTCACCATCTTGAGGCCACTTGCATGGATCAACATGTGCCCCCACACACACCCTGGGATACCCTCCTTCCCCAGTACAGCTCTCGTCCTGCAGCCTCTTCCCTTGCTTGAGGCCACTTCACCCCCTTCGCCAAGCAAGCCCTAGCCCTGCAGCCATTGAAAAGCCACCCACATATGGCTGGTAGGTAGAGACCTACCCATGAACCCCCCTATAAGTGATGTGGTGCTGTCTGCAAAGCCTGGCGCTGATGACTGTGAGTGCTGCCCAAAGCAAGATAGGCAAACAAACCTTGAAGTCCCGAGCGAAGTGCTGCCCGTCAGGTGCAGGTCGTTTATGTGCTGTTGTGAAACACGTCGGTGTGTTTTTCCGCTGTGGGCAGACGATCCATTGGGGGGTGGGGGGGTTGTGGGGGGGACGATACCGGCAGCAGGCCTAATAATGATATGCTGATGTATTACAATGAGGTTCCTGACGTCCAAGGGCAGAAAACGCGGCCTGGCATCGGTGGGCTGAGTGGACAATCGCGAACTTGTTTCACGCCGTTGTGAAACCGATCGTGCCATATTGTCCACTCACGCCACTGAACACACCTGACCCTAGTGGGCACGGAAAATCCCAGCCTCTGTATCTGAATGCATGAAGCATTTGATACAAAACAGTTGAACTGATAGTGCAAATAGAAATAAATAAGTGTGATCTGATAGCCATTACAGAGACATGGCTGCAGGATTACATAGATTGGGACCTGAATATTGAAGGGAACATGACATTTAGGAAGGACAGGAAGCTAAGAAAAGATGGAAGAGTGGCTGTGTTAATTAATGATGGTATTAGCGCATTAGAGAGGGATGACCTAAATTCAAGAAACTGGGATGAAAAAGTGGTTTGGGTAGAGATGAGAAATGATAAAGGCAAGAAGTCACTTGTGGGACTGATGTACAGGCCCCCTAACAGTAAACACACGGTAGGATGGGGTATAAAGGAAGAAACAATGGGAGCTTGTCAGAAAGAAACGGCAATAATTATGGGGGATTTTAATCTGCATATAGACTGAAAAAATCAGATGGAAAAAGATAGCTTAGATGAGGAATTCATAGAATATTTCTTGGATAGTTTCTTAGGACAGCATATTCTGGCACCAACCAGAGAGCAGGCTACACAGAGCCTGGTATCGTGCAGGGAGATAAGATTAATCAATGACCTCATAGTGAAGGTGTCCCTAAGAAGCAGCAATCATATGATTGCATTTTACATTCAGTTTGAGGGAGAAAAGTGTGGGTCCAAAACTAGTGTTTTAAACTTAAATAAGGGCAATTATGAGGGCATGAAAGGAGAGCTAGCTAAAGTGAACCAGCAAAGTAGGTTCAGGGATAGGTCAATAGAGGTGCAGTGGCAGACATTTAAGGGGACATTTCAGAATACACAGAATAGATGCATTCCAACAAGAAAGAAAAATCCCAAGGGGAGGACCCACCATCCCCGTGGTAACTAAATTAAACATAGTATCAAACTTAAAGAAAATGCATATAATTGAGCAAAGATGGGTGTCTGGTTAGAAGATTTAACAGAATATAAAAAAACAGCAAAGAATGATTTAAAAATAAATAGGGAGGGAAAAATTAGAGTATGAAAGAAAGATAGCTAGAAATATAAAGACAGTTAGTAAATGTTTCTATAGATGTTTTAAAAAAGAGTTAACAAAGTGAGCATTGGTCCTATAGAAAGTGAGTCTGAGGAATTAATAATGGAAAATAAGGAGATGGCAGATTAATTGAATGGGTATTTTGCATCTGTATTCACTATAGAGGGTACAAGTAACCCAGAAATAGCTGTAAATCAGGAAATGGAAGGGAGGGAGGAACTCAAGAAGATTATAATCACCAAGGAAGTGGTACTGAGCAAAATATTAGAGCCACGAGCTGACAAGTCCCCAGGTCTTGATGGATTTCATCCTAGGGTCCATAAAGAAGTGACTAGTGAGATAGTTGATGTATTGGTTTTAACTTTCCAAAATTCCCTAGATTTGGGAAAGGTCTCATTAGATTGGAAAATTGCGAATGTAACTCCTTTATTCAAAAAGTGAGGGAGACAGAAAGCAGGAAACTACAGGCTAGTTTGCTTAACATCTGTCATAGGGAAAATGTTAGAATCTATTATTAAAGATGTATCAGGCAGGGTGAACATGGTTTTATAAAAGAGAAATCATGTTTAATCAATTTATTAGAAGTCTTTGAAGAAATTACATGTGCTATGGATAAAGAGGAACCGGTGGATGTACTGTACTTAGATTTCCAGAAGGCACTTGGCAAGATGCACATCAAGGGTTTTTGTGGAAAGTAAAGACTCGTGGTGTAGGGGTTAAAGTATTGGCATGGATAGAAGATTGACTAGCTAATACAAAACAGAGAGTAGGCATAAATAGGTCATTTTCTGGTTGGCAAGATGTGATGAGTGGTGTGCCACAGGCTTCAGTGCTGGGGCCTCAACTTTAAACAATTTATTTAAATAACATGGATGGAGGAACCGAAGGTATGGTTACTAAGTTTGCTGATGGCACAAAGATAGGTAGAAAAGTAAGTTGTGAAGAGGACATAAGGAGGCTACAAAGAGATATAGACATGTTAAATGAATGGGCAAAAAACTGACAAATCGAGTATAATGTAGGAATATGTGAAATTGTCCCTTTTGGAAGGAAGAATAAAAAGCAGCATATTATCTAAATGGTGAGAGAATACAGAGCTCTGAGATGCAAAAGGGTTTGGGTGTCCTAGTGTATGGATTGCAAAAGGTTTGTATCCAGGTACAGCAAGTAATTAGGGAAGCTAATAGAATGTTATTGTTTATTGTGAGGGGAATTGAATGCAAAAGTACGGAGGTAGTGCCTCAGTTATACAGGGCATTAGTGAGGCCACATCTGGAGTACTGTGTACAGTATTGGTCTCCTTCTTTATAGAAGGATGTAAATGCATTGGAAGCCGTTCAGAAAAGGTGACTAATACCTGGAATGGATGGATTGTCTTATGAGGAAGGGTTAGACAGGCAAGGCTTGTATTTGCTGGAGTTTAGAAGAGTAAGAGGTGATTTGATTGAAGCATATAAGTTCCTGAGGGATCTTGACAGGGTAGATGTAGAAAGATATTTTCTCTTGTCGGAGAATCTAGAACTAAGGGGTTGCTCATTTAAGACAGGGATGAGGAAAAAACAAAATTCTCTCAGAGGGTGGTGAGTATTTGGAACTCTCTTCCTTAAAGGCAGTGGAAGCTGGGTCTTTGAACATTTTTAAGGCAGAGATAGACAGATTCTTGATAAGCAAGGGGGTGAAACATTATCGGGGGTAGGCAGAAATGTGGAGTTGAGGTTACAATTAGATCAATCATGACCTTATAGAATGGAAGAGCAGGCTCAAGGGGCTGAGTGGCCTACTCCTGCTCCTATTCTGTATGTTCGTAGGTATGTATGCTTTCAACCCTGAAACTGTATTCACAGTGTTCCCTGCCATACTGTCAGAAAGGTACGGCGATAATTATGGGGGATTTTAATCTACGTACAGACTGGAAAAATCAGATGGGAAAAGGAAGCCAAGGTGAGGAATTCATAGAATGCTTTTGGGATAGTTTCTTAGGACAGGCGCCAACCAGAGAACAGGCTACACAGGATCTGGTATTGTGCAACGAGATAGGATTAATCGATGGCCTCATAATGAAGGTGCCCCTAAGTAGCAGCAATCCTAACACTCACATAGCATGTTTAGCTCTCCTTGAGTACTCCTTGCATCCACCCACATCTCACATCAGGGCAACAGCAGCAGGAGATGCAATGACCTCACTGAACACTCTGCACAGACATCATTTTCAGAGTTCAGAATATAGTGAGCTGCAATTAATGGCTTGCATGATGCATGCCCAGGTCGCACACTCACAAATGATGGCCAGTGCTTAATCATGCACACGTGGGATTATTGAGTAATCACTATGTTGATAATGTGAGAGAACAGGATCTATAGGAGTTCATTATCAGAATCTGATGGGTGTCCAAATTCCACAACCTTAAATGCCCATGGCTATTGAAGCAACTAGCAGCAAGAATCCAGGACACTGCCAAACTGTGCAAGTGAACATATACTTACAAGTGCCAAAAGCATAAATAATGGTTGTACACCATGCCACCTGCATCCCTTCAAAACTTCTTTATGGCAAGAATTTTTCTGTCAGCGTGCGGGGGCGGGGCCTGCTCGCTGACGCGTAAAATGACGTGGAACGACGTTGGGTGGAACTCCCGACGTCATCCTGTGCCATTTGTATTTTCAGGTCGGTGGGGTCAACTGTGCGCCCGCCGACCTGTCAAGGACCTATTGAGGCCATTCGAAAATCATTTAAAGCAATTACTGGTCCTGCCTGTCCAACCTTAAAGTCAGTGGGCAGGTCGGGAGCGCTGGCGGCCACCTGAAAAATCATGAAACCTCATCCACGGGCGGGATGCGGCTTCATGACGGAAGTAAAAATTTCAGATTAACTTTTACATAAAGTTATGCCCATATCTCAACTCATGTGACATTGTCACATGAGGGGACATGGGTGGTTAATGAAATTTGCTAAAGATTAATTTTTTCCCTTTGGGAACTGATCTCCCTGAGGGAGATTGGAACGCTCCTTCGCGTGCATGCGTGAAGAAGCGCACTTCCGCATTTGCCATTTCACCCCCACCACCCGCACAGGGAGTGCCCCCGATTGGGGGCGCCGATCGGAGGGCCGCCCGCCCATGCCTGCTCCTACACTTCCCCCCAACGGGGGGAAAATTTTGCCCTATCTTCCTTTTTTTATTACAATGTCTAGGTGCAGCCCCGACATCCACAGCTGAGGTGGAGGCAGCCTGCTGACTGCTGTGCCTGTCGGCAGTGATGACTTGGGTGGGTGTCCACTGGTGACTCAAAACCTAGAAGGCCCCGGCCTGCTAAGGATCTTCTGCTCAGGTGCAGGTGCACTCTTCTCGGCCTGCCCTGCTTGAGGCAATGGGGTTAATTGGCAGAGGGGAGATGGACTGGTAGGGCACCCTTGGCGTTTCTGGGGCTGAAGCTCCCTGTGGGTGCTTGATGGAACCTCCCTCATTCCTTCAAGGAAAAGGACACCTGGAGGGAGGTTGAGGCGCCCCAACCCCTCTCGCCTAGCCACTGCTGCACTGCACCCGTGGTTAGAGCGATGGAGTGCAAGTCCAGGTGCAAATCAAGCAGAAACTGCACGTTCTGCTGGACCTGGGTCTCCAGATCAGCTGCCACCCTTCCTATGGAGGCAGCCAAGCACTCACATGCCGGAACCACGGCTGGCAGACAGACTGTGGATGGACTCCTCCAGCCTTCAATCCAGTCTGCACGTGGCCTCTGGCAACTTTTCCTGATGTTCCCCTGCTTGTCTCTGCATTTCCAACGTGCCTTTTATGGCCAAGCCCAGTTGCTCACCCTGGGGCTGAGCAGGGGCCTGTCTCCAGGAGTCTTCCGAGTGTCAGCGACCTAGACTGTCACTTCATTCACTAGTCATGGACCCGTGTCAGTGATGTGCTCACCAGATTGTGACCACGGGTCTACTTTAGAACGAGGATCCACCAAGGTGAATGTATACGTGCTGGTGGAAGGTGCAGGTGATGCTGTGGCAGTGCATCCGCTGAAGCTTCTGAGGCATCAGCCTCAGAGGTCGGGTTGGGGCTGGGTCTGTGGCTGGTCTTCCTTGTGGGCTTCACGCTTTTCTTGCCGGTACCTGGAATGGAGAAATGAAAGATTTAGTGGATGCCTAAGTAGGCTCCTTAATTAAAGCAATGCATTACTTTGTGGGTTCATTAACAACTGCAGACTGGAGGCATTCTAACTGGCTTGCCGGGGGAATTCTATCTCACCTTCAGCACAGGCACAGTCCTGCTACACCCTGGCTAGCGCCCAGGCCTCCTCCTCGAAAGGAATGAATGCTGCCTCTGGTCTTGGCCCGCTCCCTCTTGTTCTTGTCCTGCGGACAGACAGAAGAATTAGTGTCATCCCAATGGGTGCCTGAGCATTTTGGGTGTATACATATCTGTGGCAGTTCCTGAGCCCTCCCCAGTAAGTGATTAATTAACAGGATGTCCTACAACTGATAGAGCATTGAGAGCCTGAAGTGGTTGACACACATCCTGTCCAAATGTCCCATCTGCTGGTGAAAGCTGCAACCCAAACTCTTACCTGACATCACTGTGAACTCACACATTTTCATTGCCTGATAGGAACATAGAAGCAGGAGTAGGTCATTCAGATGCTCTTATGAGTGTCACTTTGCAGTCAGTCGGCTATGCCACTTACCCTGCCGGAGAGCAGAAGAACATTCATCTTTTTTTTGAACGGTTAGGCAGTTCTCCTGTGGTCCCCATAGGCACTAACCTCCACTGCGACCTCCTTCCAGGCTGCCATGGTCAGAAGGATGGCCTGCTACTGTCATCCCTGGGAAACAGAACCTTCTGCCTTGATTGGAGGAGAACCTGCAGGGAGGCTTCACTGAACCATGGGTCCACGGGTTGTCTTCTCTGTGATTTCCTGGTCTTAGCAAAATCTTGAATGACAGCCAGACTGATGCTCCTGGTCTGCAGTGAGTGAATGGCTGCCTGACTGCCCTTTAAATGTGGCACCTGGACCTTCAATCTCTTGAGGTAATGGCAGGGATGGCGATTTCCTGCCTGCCACCGCTGTGAGAATCGGTGAATTCCTTGTGGATGCAATGAGCTGAACGTCACAGAATCGCGTGTGGTCAGCCATCCCGTCCCATAGCGGAAATCACACTCCCTTCCGCGTCCACCACCAAACTTAGACTCCAGAACAGAAGATTCTGGTCACTGTCACAGCAGTGGTTTGAGTGTGGTAATTGATGGAAGGTACAGCCAGGCACGGAGGCTTCATTTATTTGGAAGATGTCATCACCACTCAGCCCCGTTTCTGTTAAGATCATGGTGTCAAAGCAATCACTCAGAAGGAGCTCATAGGTTGCATGGGCCTTGTTCACAAATGAACAGATGTTCTGGAATGAGAGGCAGTGAGGGGCAGTGAGAGCGTGCGTCCCGATGACGTCGGGCGTGCGTCCCGATGTCATCACGCACCATCACGATATTTCCTTTGGCGGGTGTGCACTGGAATCGACACCAAAATGTCAACAGCCTATTAAGGCCATTAAGAGATTGATTAAAGTATTTAAGAAAGCTGGCAGATCAACCTTAAGGTTGGCGGGCAGGCAAAAAGCCCAAGCGGCCTTCGCGTTTTTCAGGAAACCTCATCCACGGGTGAGATGAGGTTTCCTGAAGCTTTTATAAAGTAAATAAAATGTCCCAACTCCACAAACATGTCCCAACTCATGTGACACTGTCACATGAAGGGACATGTTTAAATACATTTTTACATCATTTATTAAACTCTTTTACTATCTATTCAATGTCCCCGAGGCAGCTCCGTGCCTCAGGGAGATTGATGCGCTCTTTCGCGCACAGGCCCCGACTCTTCCTCCTCCCCCCGCCCACACAGGTAGCGCCAAGAGCTACCAGCGTGCATTACGCTGGGCGGACCTTAATTGGCCCGCCTGCGTAAAATGGCAGCACACAGCCGATCACAGGCGATGATGGGCTCCATGCCCGCCCCCGCCCGCTCCCGTTCCCGCTCCCGCGCCCGCTCAGCCCGCCCGCCACAGGAAAAATTCAGGCCATAGGCTTTGTTCTGAAGTGGCAGCGAAAACCCACACACGAATGGACACAGGAAAACTCAAGTTACATTGGCTTGGTTATGTAATAAGATTAGAATAGATATTTCCTTGTAACAAATAGGGAACAGGAATTGAACAACAGGAGGGAGTCCAGGGCTAAAGTCAGAGATCTGTGGTGAGATTAAGTTGATATCAATAAGATGGAGTCAGCTTGGGGCATTGACAAACTGATGTCCAGCTATGGAGATAGGTGCTGAGGGTGTGAGTCCAGGAGCCATTTGAAGGGTGGACTATCAGGAGACGTATTGTTGGGAGTATTTCCATGTGAACGAAGAGCCAGGTGCTGTGCAGAATCCATTACAGGGCAGAAACACAGTGGGGAAGTCAGAACTCACCCTAAGGTCCAGAGGCGGTGGAAAATTGACTTTGATATATGAGAATGAAATTCTGACCAGGAATTAGACTAGCTGAAGCTGAAAAACCAATAGAATCAGTAGGACAGCTCAGCAGGTAATAGCAACAATGAGAGATGGGCTGTAGGTTAGACAAAGTTATTTTAAAACTTCCCAACAAAATGGGGAGAATTTTCGGCTCGGTGAGCGGGGGCTGGGCCCCCTCACCGAGGCGTAAAATGACACGGGATGACGTTGGGCGTGCGTCCCGATGTCACCGCGCTTCATCTAGATTTTCAGTTTGGCGGGCGTCCATCGAACTGTCAAAAGCCTGGTAAGGTCATTAATGAACTAATTAAGCCTATTGAGAAAGTTGCCCATCCAACCTTAGGGTTGGCAGGGAAGAGCCCAGGCAGCCTTCGCATTTTTCATGGAACCTTATCCACGGGTGGGATGAAGGGTTTATAAATTAAATACATTTTTTCATTAAAGTTCATTGACATGTCCCAGCTCATGTGACACTGTCTTAAATATTTTTTTTCTTTATTAAATTTTTAAAACTTAAAACTAATTTCTGCGCTCTTTCGCGTGCATGCGCATCCTGACTCAGGAAACCCCCTCCCGCCTGCACAGGGAGCGCACAGCGCTTCTGGGTGCGCGTCACACTGGGTGGGCCTTAAAGGGCCTGCCCACATAAAATGGCGGCGCTGACCCGATCGGGGGCGCTGATCCGGTCCGCGCCCACCCACGCCAGCCCCCACCCCAGCCCCCGCACAACACCTCCGACGGGGGGAATATTCTTTCCAATGGGTGTGAAGTATTCACTGTTTACTGAGAGAAGGTAATGATTTGCTTATTGGTTGCTTTGTGTCTCAGTGCTCACTTACTCCTAATCTTGTGTAAATACGCTTTCTATCTTTAAAAAGTCAACATTTAGAAGGATGTCACATTCCAAATCCTTTATGTGGCAAAAATGCTCCAATAAATTCTCAACACGTGACACCTGGCAAGTCACTCAGCTGTAACACAAATAATGCTTTGAAGAAGACCCATCACCACTACTCCAAGTCAACTGCAGATGGGCAATAAATGCAGCCCAACCAGCATTTCTCCCATTCTGAGAACAAATAAAAAATAAACCAGATCCATTCATTTTCTTGATGCTACCTAATAACATTCTCTAAAGATCAGTGACAGAGAATCAATTGCCATTGGCTGTATGCCAGCCTGCATGTGAGGAGGCAGTGCCCTAGCACAGTATAAAAGTGGCTTTAGAATATTTGCCAATATTCCCTACTGACAGTGCCATTGTGAAGGGAAAAACACTGATCATAAAATGTAAGAAGATTGTGTTAACTCTCCTAATGGCTTGGGAAAAATTATACTGTAGGTTATGGAAGTGAGTCCTACAAGATGAGGGGTTTCAGGTTCAGTTCCGTGACTCTGCTGTATTAACTGTCCTCAGTCAAGGCACCGACTCAGAATACGACGATGTGCAATGCATGTCAACACGGGTCAGTTGGTGACAGTCTTGCCTCTGATCGAAATGTTTGGAGACCTGAGGTCATTTGTAGGCCTAGAGGCCTAATTTAGGCTGACATTTCAGTGTAACAGTGAGGGAATTTTGCATGTTTTCCAACTTTATTAGGAGAGGGATTAAACTCTGTCATGCCCATTTATGGAGAAAATTAGAGATGGAGGGACCAAATTCAGCAATTGACTTCCAGGCGCTGAATTTTGCAGCACCATACCCCCCCCCAACACAACTCCCACCCACTCCCCACCACCACCACCACCGCCCCCCCACCACCACCTGTGTATTTGAAGGCAGGAGGGCTAATAAAATAAAGTGGATGGCCAGCCCGCCACCTTCCTGCCCACCCCCAAACTGTCTCCTATGTTACAGGGAACAAGTAAGGGTCAGGCAGCCTGTCCTCAGGCCTATTGAGGCCCTTAAGTGGCCAATTAACTGCCACTTGAAGGCTGCAATCTACCTCCGCTGCAATTTTTCAGTTTGTGAGGGAAAGCAGAGGCACGGCGAGCATCCTGGCAACTCTGACTGCGCGGGCTACTATTGGGTAAAAAGGGGGAGAGCTACTTTGGGGAGTCCCCTGTGCCCATTGGGAGGAAGGCCCCCCAAGACCAAGACCACACCCCCCCCAATCCCTTCCCCAGCCGGGCCTGCCCAAAGCCCCGGTCTTACCTCAAGCTTAGGAGACATCTTCACTTCTTTACAGGGGCTGCTTGTAGCCCCAGCAGCAGTCGCTACTCTGTTCTGGCACTGCTGGGACTCCCTGATGGGGAATCGTATACATGCACCCCATACCCTGTAAAACCATCCCCTTGTATCTGAGCTACCCATCCAAAACAGGCAAGTCCATTGAATGTGTTAAAAAGGGGTTTAATGTCTCTTTTAGGACCCCACTGCTAAATTCCATGTAAGCTATTTGGAGCATGTGCCGTGGATGCCCTGTACTCTTCAGTTTTTCTGGGCCAAAAGGAATCACTGGACTCACTGGAGTATCTTGCCGAAACAACAGAAGCAGTTACACTTCAAAAATAATTAATTACAATGTGAAATGCTTTGAGATATCCTGAGGATATGATGAGGCGATTTCATTCTTTTTGAATGTTAGCCACAGAGTGGGGTTAAAGGAAGGGAAAAAATCAGTCATGATCCTCACCCCATGTGCAATCCAGTGAGCTTTCCTAGAAAATGTGCGCATATAGGCATGAGTGAGGGCAGAGTTGGGCTGAATTGCTTACCCCTTTAGAGTGATGCTAATTACTGTACATGCTCACAAATGTAAAGTGACTCCTTGGATGTGGCAAGAAGAGGCAAGAAAGAGCCAATCAGTTTTGCAAACTGACAAAGTACTTCGCTTAACAGATCAATGTTTGTCTCGTAAAATGATCAACAGCCATAGAGCACTGCTAGAACGATTTTGGCCCTGAAATTTTGGCACAGTCACTTTTGTGCCTCTTTATAATGGAACCAGAGCATCTTTAGTGACTGTTGTTAAAGAGCAGTTCAAGATTAGGTCACTGCAGGCTTCTCAGTAACCCCAGGTCAGTTTGAGAATCTGGGCCAGGGGTGAGTTGGGCCCAGGATGGGGTCTGGTCTGGGATTGGAGTTGGGTGCAGGGGTCAACTTGGGATGGAAATGGTGAGGCCCAAGAATCTTGGGCCCAGGGATCAGGACAAGGTTGGGAATCAGGGCCGGGAGTGGGAGCGATGGGAGGAAGAATGGTGGCAAGGAATGGGAGCAATAATAACTGAATTTTTGAACTTGGTGTCAGCAAACACCAGATAAGCTGACAGGTAAGCTCCTTACATTCTTGTTTGAGCTTACCAGGCAACCACTGGGTCTGGTTTCCTTGGCTGTACATGCTGCAAATGTTGACTGTCTGCGGGGGGGGGCAAACCAATCTTGTGGGGAGGGATTAAACATGCAAAATTTCTAATGCTTGCTGAAAAGGAGGTACCTTTTGCTGTCCTTACACAATACAGCAGGCAGCACACTTCCGTCCCATCATATTACTTAGTAATCCAAATAGTCTTAATAAAGGGAGTTATGCAGACCAATTTCTGGGCCATTACATTAAATTTTAGAACCAGTTGAATGGCATGTCTTGATCCTTTCTATTTAGTCGTGTTTCTTAAGGATGTTAATTTAAATCAACAGTCTGTGCCTGATGTTGATTTCCTCACGACTTCACTTTTCATATTTTTTTATTGATTTTGTTTTATGGAAATTGTCACTGTAAAAGAAATGAAATGTGATTTCAACAAAATGTCACATCCTAAACAGTTTCCATTGCAGCACTGGAGTGCAGTGTTCTTTTTTTAACAGCTGCTTTGATTTAATTTAAAAGTTATTGTAGTTTAGTGTCTAATCCCATGAGGTGACCTAGAGTTTAAAGAGGCGGGTCTCTTTCCTTCATCTAGTTTGTGTTGGATTTCATTTTGAATATTCCATTATGATTCAAGTGTGTTTCTTTTCCAGGATAGTTACATCATGCTGTCAAGTTGTCAATCACTGCAATCATACTGACATTTTGACATCACTGGGTTGAAGTGGGCTAGTAGCCCTGCTAATCTAAAGCACTTTAGAGTGCACTAAAAAAAAGCTAATTGTTCTGATTTGTATTCAAATATATGTAGTTTCTTGTAAATTGAACAAAACTGTATAAAAATTCAATTTTCATTGCATCCAAAAAAGTTGGCTGTGAAATTATGCAAATTTAAACAAAATATCGAAGGAAGTGTTTTGTATGGATCTAAAGTTTGATGCCTTAAATGAAGATTAGTGGGGGGGGGCGGGGGGGGGACAATAAACTCCCTGTAAATGATTGTTATGGAGCACACACCCAAAGAAACATTGTTCTTTCTGTGGAATTTGTGAACATAAAAGGATAAAATGTAGTATTGACTGCAAATGAAAACTTTAAACAGGGAATTTGTAAATCCCACTGCTTTTTATAATCAAATCTAACACATATAAACAGAAGACGTGCCATTATTTGGAAATTGATTATCAGAAATAATTATTCAATAATTAACATTTCAGTTAGCTCTGGGTATGTTTGCCTTTGTGCCCGGTTGGCTGGAACATAGAGGGAGGGAAGAGCCTAAGGAGAAAAGGAAGCTTAACAACCAACCTGCAAACATGTTTTTAAAATTACCATATATCTTCCAAAGGTTTACTCTCCATAAAGTCATTAAATAACCAGTCCACAAGTGTTGATTAGATATGAATGCTACGAATGTCTTGCCAACTTAACTGGAGGCAGAGTCAGCAGTGAACTGTGATTTATAGTCATCTTCAACAGAAGGCAGCTGCTCTAACGCACTGCAAAACAGATATATAGCATATTTTTTTTCTACCTGACTGTAATGTTGAAGTCAAGAAATTAGAATGAAGTCAGAAATCCCTGAGACGTCGTGCCTTTTAAAAAAATAATGAGCAATAATTTCATTGGCAGATATTCAGCTTCCCGTCTCTCTCCCTCACTTTCCAGTACTGTATGTCGAGAGTTCACTGTTACAACTACTTTCTTATTATCATTGAATGCTTTCTGATTGACCTATAGCTGTAATAGTCAAGTTTTGACAGGCAGATACTGCAAGGTTGTCTGGTTAATCCAGACAATCTGCAAACTGAAGAAGAAGGACTCGTCTTGGAACAGTCCTCTGAGCTATATCCAGTGCCTGCAGGAAGATATTGTCAGTCTATAGGACAAGGAGTTATTTCAAAGGTCACTCTCTGAGACAGAAAGTGTCAGAGAGTCAAGGATTTCAAGAAGAAAGTGGATAATAGAGTATCATTTACAAGGCAGAACAAAACCTGGGAAGGTAGCAACAAATGAGGAAGAAGGAAGGAAAAGGCTGAAAACAAAATGACTTAATGATATTAACATGTATCATCTCTTCTTTTAATTCAATGTAATCCTAAGGTTTTGCTTTTTTCTGTTATTTATTAAGATGGTTTAGAATGTTATACTCCTTGAGGTTAAAATTCTGCTTGAGTGCTATTTTTGGCACACAGATTAACACATTGGTGTAAAAATCCTTTGTACTATACCCTAACAATGCTGTTAATCTATAAATGGCTTTGTTAAAATTCTGCACACATGAATGTTGGACAATCATCTTAACCTGTATGTTGCTCACTGGAATTTCAATCATTGTTTGAACAATGGAGAAAAAAAAGTGATATTTTATTTTTTAACTGCACTGTAACAGCACTTTTACAGTGAACTGCAAGAATTCTTAAGGCCTATATATACAAGTCTGTATAAACTTTCAACATTAAACTAATGCCCTTAGCAAAACTAAAACAATGTTAATGCTTCGTGAAAAATGTTCTACTTTCTATTTATCTTCTGAGGTAGGTTGTTTGCATATCCCCACAGTCATATTTAGAATTCAATTGTTAAAAAAGGAGTAATATCTATTCAGTATGGCTATGATTCTCAGTTCTAAAAATATATAGTGAAGACCGAAGCAAACACAGAAGCTCATTATGTTAATATGAATTGTACTGCAATTTATAGGTGATTATACTGCTTGAAATTTTCTCATTGTTATTTTAATCCATAGAATTAATTAATGCAGCAGCACGCATTCTTTCTTCACTCTCTATTCACCTTTTTTGCTTATTATGACAATATGTTAAAAAGAAATCCCTCCAGTCTGTGAATGTCATCTGTCTGTAGTGGCAGCTCAGTATAATACTGCATTTCACTGGATAATATGGCGGTGGACACATGCACCTGATCCATTTCGGTACGATGCAGGGCTAGAATTTTATTTGTATGATGATGATCTAAACCTTACCATAAGAACTCAATGGACAGCCATTAAACATAATGAAATGGGACCAACCCCTCTCAAAATTAGTGAAAAATGGGGAGCTTGAACCAAATGAAGGAGGTAAGAAAAGAGGGAAGGACAGAAGGGAAACAAGGAAGGAAGGAAAAAAGGAAAGGAAAAGGGCTTAATTAATGCTGTAAAATGTTCCCAGTCTGAGAAGGAAAGTGTCAAGGCTTTGGAAAATTAAATAAAAAGTCAGGAATTAAAATTAGGCAGGAAAAAAGAGGGGCTAAAATGATGCCATTTAGTAGAATTTACCTTTGGGCTACTTGCCTTCCTTTAAATAGCAATTAAAATGACAAGGATCATCTTGTGAGAGGTTTTTCAAAAACCAAATCATCTCTTTAAAAAAGGAAAAATGGGCAGATATTGTAGTTAATGAAGAGATATCAACCTCCTCTTCTCTACATCAGCAGTCAAGCCTGGAAAAGGCAGACATGGGCTGGAAATAAATTGTCACAAGGAGAGACAGAGGTAGGCAGAACCAGAAGCTAATTGGTTCCAGTTTAAAATAAACAGTCATAAAGCCTGAAGGCTCCTGTGTGGTTAAAGTAATGAAATGCTGACACTTTCTACCACTGAATATACACTAAAAAAAACATGACCCCCAACCCCACCCCCCTCCACTCATGGAAAATGTGCCCGATTACTGTTGTTTTTGAATTAGCAGCATCGCTTTTACATTTTACAATTAAATGCAGCCTAATGTGTAGACACAGTGTTGTACAGTTAATGTTAACTGAAGAATTTGAGCTGTGTCACGTAATAAAAACACAGAGCAAAACCTGGTAGTGGGTGATTAAAGCAAAGAGCTTCAAACCCAGCTAATTATTATACCCAATGGCAGGGAAGAATGGTGAAAAGGACATGTTCACTCACACTTTATGTCACCTGTAGAGGGGGATGAATATATAAAGGCTGAAGTCCTTTCCATTAGGAAAACATTCTGTGACGGTAGGTGATGTGTATCTTGCAGAATTCCCTCACATTAGAAACTCGTTTTAGCTGGCACCTTAGACTATACTGCCCCCTGTTGATGTTTTCTACTTACTGAAGACTGGAAGCTGCCTGCAACACATCCAGCCAGGGTTGGCTGTCTACAAAACGCTGAGGCGGCTGACCTTGGCAATTAAAATATAAAATATCAAAGCTGTGCATCAAGTCTTCCTGAGGAAAGGTGATACCAGGGAAACTTGGTGACACTGTAATAAAAGGTTATCTAAATTAGGAGAGCTCTACTGGGAAAATAAAGTTTCTGGAGAACGAGATGGTGTCCTCAGTGAATATACAATGTGGATAACATTGATAGGCAGAAAGATGTTGAAGTCTGATTCCTTCGTAATGGCTGCAACTCAAAACTCTAATGTTAACAATGACAGGCCTGCAAGCAAGCTAGCGTAAAGTTCAGCATCAAATACTGAAATTAATTTTCTTTCAGTTTGAAATGATAACTTCAGCCCAGCTATAAGAATGTTGTCATTTAATATATTTACACTTTTGAATGTTATATTTTGGCTCTCAATGTGATAATGGTGGCTTGAAATGAACAACTCTACATTAATAAGGAAATTGTGAATCTGAGCCGGGATATTGATTAGATTAAAAATGGTTCTGTCTGTTAATGCTTGGAGTTCTGTGCTGGTTTATTTCTTTGTATCTTTCAAAGCTTGAAGCATTATTTATACATCCAGTTACTATGTCAAACACTCCCTACTTCTGAAGGTTGTGGTACATGAGGCCTGATTTTGCCAGGCTAGCTGAATGAAGTAGATTGGACAGGATGGTGGTTCAGTCAAAACAGAGGCTTTGAAGGTAAGGTGGTCACAAGAAGTCCAGAGTCCATTTATCCTCAGAATCCACATAAGAAATAATAATGATTCATTACTTCTATTCTTCATTGGAGGCAATAGTTTTTGTTTTAATTTGTCAGAGTCTGGCTTTGTCAGTGGGAGGTCATGCCTAACAAATATGATTGAATTTTTTGAGGAGGTGACCGGGTGTGCAGATGAGGGTAGTGCAGTTGATGTAGTTTATATGGATTTCAGTAAAGCCTTTGACAAGGTCCCACATGGGAGACTTATAAAGAAGGCAAATGCACATGGGATACAGGGTAATTTGATAAGGTGGATTCAAAATTGGCTTAGTTGTAGGAGACAGAGGGTGATGACAGAAGGCTGCTTTAGTGACTGGAAGCCAGTGTCCAGTGGCGTACCACAAGGATCTGTGCTGGGTCTCCTATTATTCGTCATTTATATAAACGACCTAGATGACTATGTGGGGGGTAGGATTAGTAAGTTTGCAGATGACACAAAGATTGGCCGGGTGGTTAACAGTGAGGTTGAGTGCCTTGGGCTACAGGAAGATTTAGATGGGATGGTCAAATGAGCAGATAAGTGGCAGATGGAATTTAACCCTGTAAAGTGTGAGGTGATACATTTTGGAAGGAGTAATTTGACAAGAAAGTATTCAATGAATGGCATGACACTAGGAAGTTCTGAGGAACAAAGGGACCTTGGCGTGTGTGTCCATAGAACTCTGAAGGCGGAGGGGCATGTTAGGGACACTATGGGACACTTGCCTCTATCAATCGAGGCATAGATTACAAAAGTAGGGAAGTCATGTTGGAGTTGTATAGAACCTTGGTGAGGCCACAGCTGGAGTACCGTGTGCAGTTCTGGTCACCACATTATAGGAAGGATGTGATTGCACTGGAGGGGGTGCAGAGGAGATTCACAGGATGTTGCCTGGGATGAAACATTTAAACTATGAAGAGAGGTTGGATAGACTTGGGTTGTTTTCGTTGGAGCAGTGAAGACTGAGGGGTGACCCGATCAAGGTGTACAAGATTATGAGGGGCGTGGACAGGGTGGATAGGGAGCAGCTGTTCCCCTTAGTTGAAGGGTCAGTCACGAGAGGACATAAGTTCAAGGTGAGGGGCAGGAGGTTTAGGGGGGATGTGAGGCAAAGCTTTTTTACCCAGAGGGTGGTGACGATCTGGAATGCGCTGCCTGGGAGGGTGGTGGAGGCGGGTTGCCTCACATCCCTTAAAAAGTACCTGGATGAGCACTTGGCACGTCATAACATTCAAGGCTACGGGCCAAGTGCTGGTAAATGGGATTAGGTAGGTAGGTCAGGTGTTTCTCACGTGTCGGTGCAGACTCGATGGGCCGAAGGGCCCCTTCTGCACTGTGTGATTCTGTGAATTTTCCAGCTAAATATTTTGGGAAAAAAATGCATGGTCAAAACTAACTAGACTTGGTGAGTAAAAGGAAATCTGTCAATCTATATTAAAAAAAAACTTTGTGGATTTTTTTTTAAAGGAAAAGACCTAAGTGAAAACCTAGGGGTCAAAACACACTACACCAACAAAACTGAAAAGAGTAGGAATTGGTACCAATTCACTCAAAATAGTTAGCCCTCCCTCCCACCAACACTCATCAATATAGCTTGAGTGAAATCCTTTTGCAGCAACGTGGAACCAGTTTGTGAGACTCCAATATAATGATTTTTAGACCACCATAAAACACAACAGATCAGTGTGACCATTAGTGGAATATTGCTTCAGAAGACGAACGGGGTTGGGTTTGAATGTTAAACACTTCCTTAGATATGCTAGCTACTGTTATTAAAATATGTTCCAAGCATTTTAGGATTTTGCCAAGAACCAGCAAATACTAACCAGTTAGTTAGGATTTGCTTTGGAAACACACTACAGTATGATATTTTAAATAGTTATTCTTAAGTGAGAAATTGAGGAGGCATTAAAAGTGACTGCAACCTAAATCACTGCAGTGCTATACTTATTATCACAAGATGACTTTGCAACCGCTCTCTGGAACAGTCAATTGCTCCAGTCAGGAAATCTCATTAATATGTGGATTATTCCAGGTTTCTGTCCATGTTAAATTTAAATTTGTAGTTATTCAGGTCATTGGGCTGTTGCCACTCGATTTCCTTTTTGGTTAGTTAACACATTGTTTAGCTCTTTAGAAGCTGTTTTTGACTTACATTATAAGCATTCCAGCTGTGCCACATTTATCCATGACTCCTGCTTACACAAAGACAAGCATTTTCAAAATTTATGTTAAATCGTGATAAATTGTAATTAAAAAAGATCAATGAAAAGTTCTGGATAGTGAAATTCATCTACAAAGTTCAAAATAGCCCAATGACAGGAAAACTGCATCATTTGAATTACTTGGCCATACATGAACCTGTAATTCATTATGGGATACCAGAACTGTGAATCTGATGTTAACACTTCCTGTAACGGAGTGGTGTCGCCATAATGGGGGAGGTTTCAGACAAACCAAAGTCCTTGGACAGCTTTTTTATTGATGATGATGATGCCCTTGCAGTGTGAACTTTTGCCATCTGCTTTTAACCAAAATATGAAAACATTCTTATTTGTTGCATTTTAATATTTGTACTTGCTTTGTGAGGAAACAGTGCAGTGAAATCCTACGTTTATTTTTGCTAGTGCTTGATGTTATGGGGCAGAATTTTGCCCTCATCAGGCAGGCTCGGTGGGAGGGGTCGTGAAATGGACTGCCATCCGCCATCAGGCCACGGCTGTGATTTCATGCTGGCGGGCCAATTAAGGCTCACCCAGCGTGAACGCCGGCTGCAGAACGTTCGAGAAGGGGTGGGGGCCTTCCGGGTCCAATGGTTACCCGGCAGCCGGTTCAAAAATGGCACAGACAGCCCCAGGGAGGCTGCCTGTGTCGGATTTGCTGCAACGACATGGCTGCAAACACAGGTGTAGATGCCAGGCGGGAGGTGAGGTCGGCTGGGCACTCTGCACACCCCCCTCCCCCACCCCGTTTTTTGGATGAGTGCCTCACTGCTCTCCTGGAGGAGGTAGCTCCCAGAAGGGACACCCTTGTCCCCAGAGATAGGAGGAGGAGGCCACCCCACCTCACAAAGAGGGCATGGGAGGAGGTGGCAGCCCGGGTGAGCAGCCACGGTGTGGTGCAGCCCACCTGGGTGCAATGCCAGAAGAGGTTTAATGACCTGCTGCGCTCAGGAAGGGTGAGTACCATGTTGGCATGGGTCAGTTTGTTGAAGTGTTTTGGGCTAGCCATCCTCCTGTGGACTTCAGGGGTGCTAGAGTCTGAGTGCCAACAGTCAGCAATGATGGAGCTGGCCAAGGGGTGAGCCCTGACTGCTTGCACTGAGTGCTTTGTGGCTCAAGGACCACAACTCAGATGTGCCCTGCAAGATGCTCCTCGGCTAGGGTTGGCCAGGCTGCAATGGTGCTGCAGGTCCTTTCAGGAGAAGACATCCCGTAACACTATTAAGAGGTCATGGACTGGCGGAGGAGCCCCACACCTCCTCATCCTCTCCAGATACGAGCAGGAGGCCTTGAAGCTCGAGAGGTCCTGTGCACCTCAGTCAACCGGTCGCAGAGAGGCTGGGGTGTCAGACGAAGGTAAGAATGCAGTGCACTGAGTTGAGAGTTTCAGATGGTGCAAACAATCTTGTGTAGTCTCATAATTGATGGGAGCCTCCAGGCTGGATTCCTTATTGATCATTGAAAGATGATGGCACCATGATGCAGATCTCCATTGTCTCACCAGGGTGCCTGGCATGCACAGTGACAGTGTGATCACAGCTCCACTGGCCAGAGAACGACCACCAAGGTCATCAAGGCCAACAAGACAGCAGAGTAAAAAGGCTGTCTCCAATGCTGGTGCCAGCGAGGTGGGGAGTACCTAGACGTAGCACCCATAAACATAAGTTTAAAGCGCTTTAAGCACAAGAGGGACTGGTCACAGGTGATCTTTTGTTCTGCCATTTTTTTTTCCTTTTTTTAATGGTGTCACCATCAACACCTGATAATGTTTTGTTCACAATCTGTGAGTGCCAATGTTATATTACATTTGCTTTTGTGTTATTGCCCTGAGTATGCTTAATTTGTTTTCTTGGTGCAGG
Organism: Cetorhinus maximus; assembly: GCF_964194155.1. Classification (NCBI taxonomy): domain Eukaryota; kingdom Metazoa; phylum Chordata; class Chondrichthyes; order Lamniformes; family Cetorhinidae; genus Cetorhinus; species Cetorhinus maximus. Next base: position 148,510,063 of record NC_135881.1, on the reverse strand, counting down.
CTGAGCCAGTATGTAATGCTGGACATGAGTGGCTCAAAGCTTTATTATACAGGCACTGGGGGGGCAATGGAAAGTGTCATTTCTGAGATCCAGGATGGTGGCGGCGGCACTGGCATGAGGTGACAGCGCTTATTTGGCAGCCAGACTCCTCTGAAGAAGCGTTGGATCAAGGCGTCCCTGCCTTCCTGGAGGTTACCGAGGTCTGGCCCCACACTCTCAGCTTTCTGCCCACCATGCTCCTCTTCTGACTCACCACTGGACTCATCACCAGTGGCCTGTGCAGCTGTGTCAAGATCCTTTTCCTCCAGTGCATGCCCCTTGCCAGTGCCAGATTGTGGACAGCATGCAACTACTATCAGCGACACCCACTCTGGGGAGTATTGCAGTGCACCCCCTGAACGATCCAGGCATCGGAAACGCATCTTGAGAAGACCAATTGTCCTCTCTATCACCGCCGTTGTGGAGGCACAGCTCCTGTTGTACCGCTGCTCCACCTCTGCTCTTGGGTGGCAGAGAGGCGTCATGAGCCACCTTTTCAAGAGATAGCCCTTGTCACCCAGCAGCTATCCATCTAGTTGGGCTGGAGCACTGAAGAGCCTCGGCACCAGGAAACAAGCATCATGGGAGCTGCCAGGGTGCCTTGCACAGACTTGCAGAATCTGCATCTTGTGGTCACACACTATCTGCTGAACAGAGCTTCTGTCACCAGCTTGATGCAACTGTGGACAGCTGATTGGAAGACTCCACAAAGAACCCCCACTGGAAAGAGCCGCTGGCATAGAAGTTGAGGGCCACTGTGACCTTCAGAGGCATTGGCATGGGGTGTCCACCCACACAGTCAGAGCTGGTCTCAGGCCCGATCATCTGACAACTGGAGGTCACTGACTCCCTTGAGAGGCGGAGCTTCCTTCGGCATTGCACCTCAGGCATATTGAGGTAGCTGCATCGCCGCCTGTAAACCATGGCGGCAGGATAGTGGTGTCTTCTGCGGCTCCTTCCACCTTTGACTACCTGCTGGCCTTGTGCCCTTTGTGCCTGCACCTCTCCTCCCACAGGTATCTCTCCTGGAAGCTGCATAGGGACACCTGGCTTCCTTTCCCTTCTGCCCCTCTCTTCCACCTCAGAGGAGGTGCCACCAGCAGAGACCACAATCCCCATTAGCAGGGTAACAGAAGGCTGCCTGATACCTGGAAGGGTCCTTATGGTCCGAATCCTCCTTGGAGAGACCAATAAGCCCTGAAATGAAACCTGGAAATGCTAAGAATGAAGCCCTGAACAATGATGAAGCTGCCAAGTACCGAGAAGCAACCAGCTGCAAACGATCTCCAAAACTCCTCACTGCTCACACTGGCAATGCTGCTGACCCGCCTGTTGATGAGATTTTGCAAACTGTGGGCTGCCTGCCTGCCCTCTTTGCCCGTGTGACAAGCTAAAAATCAAACGGGCAGCAGTAAATCGCCATCAACTAGGCTGTTAAGGGCCTTAACTGGCCTCTTAATTAATGGCAGGTGTGGCTCCAACTCCTGCCTGCACCCGCTGACTATCACACACTAATGTTAGGATGCTCTCCCAACGTTATCGCACCTTATTTTATGCTCGTTCGAGTCGGGAGCGCATCTGCCCGACAGGCGGAAAATTCAGCCCATGATTTGAGAATGTTCCTGGTTACATTGTTGTGTCTGCTGCTCTCCACTAACACATTAAGATTTGGCAACTGCCCTTAAAGGTTTCAATCTTGTACCCTAAAGAAAAAACTAAGTTTAAATATCATTCACTGACTGCAGTCAATCTTGGTCCATAATATTCAAAAATAATTTAAAACAAATTCCTCTGTTGGTTAGGAAATTTATAAGGAATTAATAGTCAATAGTTTGATGATTTATCACTAGATGACATCAAGTAGATGGAGGCTCGGTCATTGAAATCATTCAGGTTGAGTTAGATAGATTTTGATAGACAAGGGAATCAAGGATGGAGGGCAGACAGGAAAGTGGAGTTGAGACCACATCCGGATCAGCCATGATTTTATCAAATGGTAGAGCAGGCTTGAAGGGCCGAATGGCCTACTCCTGAAGTCCTATGTTCCTAAGTAGCCCATCTAATTTGAACATTTCAATTAATCTTTAGAAATATGAAAAAATTATGACTCATATGATTCTGCATATCTTCCTCTACAACTATATTGTGCAATTAAAAATAAAATATTCTTTCAGGGGATGTGGGCATCACTGGCTAGGCCAACATTTATTGCCCATCCCTAACTGCCTTTGAGAAGGTGGTGGTGAGGCGCCTTCTTGAACCGCTGCAGTCCATGTGGTGTAGATACACCCACAGTGCTGTTAGGAAGGGAATTCCAAGATTTTGACCCAGCGACACTTAGGGAATGGCAAAATAGTTCCAAGTTGGGATAGTATTTGGCTTGGAGGGAAGCTTGCAGATGGTGGTGTTCCCATGTGTCTGCTGCCCTTGTCCTTCTAGGTGGTAGAGGTTGTCGGTTTGGAAGCTGCTGTCTAAGGAGTCATGGTGAGCTGTCTCAGTGCATCTTATAGATGGCACACACTGCTACCACTGTGCGTGAGTGATGGAGGGAGTGAATGTTTAAGGTGGTGGATGGGGTGCCAATCAAGAGAACTGCTTTGTCCTGGATGTGTTGAGTTCCCTAAGTGTTGTTGGAGCTGCACCCATGAGGGCTAATGGAGAGTATTCCATCACAATACTGACTTTTGTCTTGTAGATGGTGATCAGGCTTTGGGGAGTCAGGGGGTGAGTAACTGTCAGCAGAATTCCAGTCTCTTGTAGCCACAGTATTTATATGACCAGTCCAGTTCTGTTTCTGGTCAATGGTAACTCCTAGGATGTTGATAGTGGGGGATTCAATGATTGTAATGCCATTGAATGTTAAGGGGAGATGGTTAGATTCTCTCTTATTGAAAGTGGTCATTGCCTGGCACTTGTGTGGCGCAAATGTTACTTATGAGCCCAAGCCTGAATGCTGCCCAGGTTTTATGGCATTTGGGCAGGGACTGCTTCAGTATCTGAACAGATGTGGATATTGCTGATCGTTGTGCAATCATCAGCAAACATCCCCATTCCTGACCTTATGATAGAGGGAAGGTTATTGATGAATAGCATTATGTTGTTTGGTTTGTTCAGCCAATCATTGGGACATACAGCCTACATACCTAGCATTGTACCACCATTGAACTTCATACAGGACATTGCTCAATTGTGTGGTAGACAGAATGACATGCATTCAAAGGCAGGGACTCATTCTTTGCAAAGAAAATGAGTTATGTTCAAGCCTTGGGCCTTTTTGAAAAATCAGCTGTGCGCCCCCGACCTGTCAACAGCCAATTGAGGCCATTGACAGAGTCATTTAGCTAATTAATAGACCTGCTCGTCCAACCTTAAGGTTGGCGGGCAGGCCAGGAGCCCCAGCGGGAATTAGAAAAAGCATGAAACCTCATTCACAGGTGGGATGAGGTTTCATGTAGGTTTTAAAATTTTTTATTAAAGTTTGTGTAAAAATTATAGACATGTCCCAACTCATGTGGCAGTGTCACATGAGGGGACATGTCAGGAATTTTTTTTTCTATTTTTAACAGATCTCCCTGAGGCAGCACTTAGTCTCGGGGAGATGAGTGCGCGCTTTCGTGCGCATGCGCGAAAGAGTGCACTCTTAATTTAGGGATGCCCACCCACACAGGGAGTGCATAGCGCTTCCGTGTGGGCGTTGTGCTGGGCGGACCTTAATTGGCCCGCCCAGGTAAAATGGCGCCGCGCCCCCAATTGGGGGCGCCAATTGGAGGCGTGCCTGTGCACGCCCGCCATTCAACTTCACCCCCGACAGGGTAAAATCCTGCCCTTAAAATTTGGCATTTTTGCATTTGTCCTGATGTGTGCAAGACAAAAAGCAAATATGTCTCTTCTCAGCAATATTCAAATTCTGTACTATCAAGAGATATGTAAAAAGATTGTGGTCAGATCAACAGATTTTCAATAATCTCAGTTTACATCAAAATATTTGCATAGATATGATTATGGGAATATTGAGCTCAATAAAATTATATCAACATTTTATATTTTGTGGGAAGCCTATCCCTGTGAGCTTCACTACTTGAAGAAAACGTTTTAATGTTTGAAAGTTCAGATCGCAAAAAATTCCCATGGTGGTGCAGTGTGTACTTTTTTATATAGTGGAACTAAAAACCAATAGGGTGTTGAAATGATTTGTACAGCATAATACTTCCTGAGTTGTTGGGGCCATCTACAATACATGTTATATCAAAGAAGAAGTTGTTATGGGATGAATATTGCAGGATGTAAGGCTGGACTGATATTCTGATATGATGTATCTTATGCTAAGGGGAGGGAGGGCCTTGGCACAACTTTATTTTTGGAGATTAAAGGCAGAAATCTCCAAAACCCTGTACTTGCCTGCAGCAGCCAGCTTATTGAATGGAAAATCACAGGCAGTGCAGTCACAACTTTCACTTAAGATGTCCACATTTTTGAGGCTCTGCCAGAAACATGGAGTCTTAGAATATTTGCACCCATAACCTGTTGAGCTGCTTTATATTATGCTTCAAAGATGACTTTCAAAGCCCCATTTTTTTCTGTAGCCACCTGAAGGTAATACAGCTGGGGAATTTAGACAGCTAGTCAGGAAGACTTGCCCCTTCCCTGGTAGTGCTGCATGTTTTCAATCGATTTATCCCTGGTAATAGCACTGCACTGGCAGCAACAAAAGCAGCATCAATTTGCATTTATAAAGTACTTTTAAAATGGCAAAATGCCTCAAGGAGCTTCATAGGAGCATTATCAAACAAAATTTCACACCAAGTATTGAAATATTGGGAAAAGTGACGAAAATCTCTGTCAAAGTGCTAAGTTTTAAGGAGTGTTTTAAAAGGAGGCGAGGCAGAGAAGCTTTAGGAAGCTAATAGGGAACTCCAGTGCTGAGTACCGAGGAACCACCAAAGGTTAAGCAAAGGAAATTAGGGATATGCAGGAGGACAGAATTGGAGGAGTGCAGAGATCTTGATCAGCTGTAGGTCTGGATGAAGTTATGAGGGGTGAGGCCATGGATGGGTTTGAAAACAAAGATAAGAGTTTTAAAATTGATGCATTGCCGGAGCAGGAGCCAACTTTGGTCAGTAAGCACAAAGTTGATGGGTGAAGAATACTTACAATGATTAGGATATAGGTGGCTGATTCTGAATGAGCTCATGTTTACAGAGGGTGCAAGGTGTGAAGTTGGCAAGGATCAATTAAAATAGTTAAGCCTAGAGGTGACAAAGTCATGGAAAAAGTTTCAACAACAGGTGAGTTGAGGCAGAGGCAGAGATGGCTGATATTATGAAGGTTGGAAGAGGTGGCTTTGTGATAGTGAGATATAGGATGGAATATTATGGAGGCATCAGAGCTCTCGGCTGCTGGCGAGGGAACTGGCAAGAACCCCACGTCGCCTCTTTTCAGGAAGGCCCGCTGCATATTGTTCCACTCAAGTACTTGAGAGACCATTGGCGGGCCTTCCGCCAAGGTCAAGGGCCCCCATGATGGACTCCTGCCCAACAAGAGGCTGGCAGCCAATTTCTAGCTGGCAGCTCTATGGAACAGCAATTCCACCTGGGAAAGGGGTGGCTTATGCCGGTGCGACATCAATCTGAGGCACAGGATTATTACAATGGGGCAGGAAGGCTGTCCATGGGCCTTCCTGCCAAGGACATAATCAGGGTAGAGGCGGGAAGGTCGCAGAATCCCCATTTTCATTCTAGCTCAGTTGGTGAATTAGGAATGGTCCCCAAATTGCTGGCGCCATTTTCATTTTAACATGGTTACTGAGCATGCGCAGATGTTTTCAAAAAACAAACTGTCGTTTTGCTCCTTCCCTCCTTAACCCACCCGCTCGCCAACCCTCCTGCTCACTGACTCTCCTGCTCGCCGACTCTCCCGCTTGCCGACCCTCCCGCTCGCCGACCCTACCATTCCCTCACCCTCCCATCCCAACGACTGACCTTCCTGCCCGCTGATCCTCCCATCGCTGATGCTTCCCTTCCCTTGGCCCTCCTGTCCACTGGCGCTCCTGCCTGCAGATTTACCCACCCTCCTATATGTCCACTCGACTGTCCGCCGGCCCTCCCATTCGCCAACCCTCCAGCCTGTCGATGCCTCACTAGTCGATCCTCCCACTCGCCACTTCCCTCCACTTCTCTCCCGCTTGGCGGATCCCCTGCTCGCCACTCCCATTCTCCTACTCTCCCACTAACTGACCCTCCTACTCTTATTCCCCTGCTCTCCTGCAAACTGACCCTCCCACTCCCATTCCCCTACTCTCCCACTCTCTGACCCTCCCACTCCCAATCCCCGACCATCGGACTAACTGACCCTCCCACTCCCATTCCCCTACTCTCCCACTAACTGACCCTCCCACCCCCATTCCCCTCGTCTCCTGCTTGACAATTTCCTCTCCTACTGTACCAGACACCGACCCTCCCATTCGCTGCTTCCCTCTCCAACCCTCCTGTTCGCTGACCTTCCTGCTCGGCACTTCCCTCCTCGATCCTCCCACTTGTGGCCCCTCCAACTCGCCGACCCTCCCGCTCGTCATTTCCCTCCCCAACCCTCCCATTCATCAAATCCCCTGCTCGTTGTTTCCTGCCACCAGGCCCTCTCCCTCCCTCCCCCTCTCCCTCCCACTCGCAACCTCTCTTGCCCCCTTCCACTGCCCCTCTCCTGAACCCTCGCTCACAGACTAGCAAATGGGAGATGACGAGCTAGAGGTAAGTAGAAAGGGTTTTTAAATTAGCAGGAGGATTATTGGGCCAATTAGGTTCAAGGCATGCCAATAAGTATTTACATGTAAAAATTACAAATCAGGAACTGAACCCACCCTTCTTGCATGTCTTCATATCAGAAAGTGATTTTCATTTCACATGTTTTTGATTAGAACACTGCTTCTTAGGAACATATTAGCCATGCTAAATGGGGGATAGATGTAAATACCCAACAGAAGCTGCAGTAAAGAGTCTAACTTCATTAGCACCTCAAAGCCGTTGCAGATTGTACAACATTGGCACAATGAGGCAAAGAGCCCTGTGAACGCAACAAATTAGTCCTGGACTATCAGAATTCAGGCAAGTTGTGGAGGTCAATCAGGTTCCGTACGACCAAACAGCTATTTTAAAAAATAAGGGGTTTCCTATTGACTGAGGTGAGGGGAAATTTCTTCTCTCAGAGACTCATTTGTCTTTGGAATTCTCTTTCCCAGGGAGCAATGGAGTCTGAGTCATTGAATATACTCAAGGCTTTGTTAGACAGATTTTTGACCTACAAGGTTATGGGGAGGCAGGCAGGAAAGTGGAGTTACAACCACAATCAGATCAGATATGATTTTATTAAATGGTGGAGCAGGCTTGATGGGCTGAATGGCCTACATCTGCTCCTATGATCTTATGGTCCTAAATGATCACACTACTCGTGATTGAGATGGTCTCCTCCAATTTCTCTGCAAGCGTCCACAGTGTGGCCTGCCGGTACATCACATATTTTTTGCAGCTGCTCCAGAGAATCCTCTTGGTTGATGGCCTCCGAGGTAAATCTACACCCAGCTGAGCAGACCTTACAGTGTTATGTGGCATCTAACAGTATCTGCTTTTTAAGACTGAAATGTGACTATCTGAGCTGCTGCACAGCCTGCATGAGTCCCGTTACAGTCCTCCCCCAGAGGATGTGGCCTTCTCTGAGGGGTCATCATCATCCTCCTAGACCACTTCCTGTGGGATGCTCAAAGGCTCTGTGGGAGATTAAAAACATGAATTAGAACTCCTAAGGTAAGAATGTTTTAAATGATCATATGCACATGATCATATTTCACTTTAACATTTCACATCAAATCAACGTGAGTGAGCGTTGTATGCCATTTGGTTCTCTGATATTTAATTTTGTCACCAGCTATCTGGGAGGCCCCAATCTCTGTTGTCTGTGCATGCTAAGACTCCATTATGTTCAGCGGTTCTCTGTAGTGGTCAGTTCTGAGGGCCAATTCTGATTCTCTGCCTCTCCCTCACATTCTGTACTCTCTTCTCCTGCAAGAAGAGAAAGAATAGATCCATGATTGAGAGTAATGGCATGCGTTGAATGGAAGGTATTCATTGAGAGTGACTATGAGGGAGAAGCATGACATTCTATAAAGTTGAGGGTGAGTGTTAGTGGATGGACAGGTGGGGATGTCAGGAAGTGCATAGAGAGAGGGGAATGGGTATAACTGCAAAGTAAGTTGGTGTGAGGAGTGATATGCTAGAGTAGGCTTAGGAAGGCAATTTGAAGGGGTTGGGGTGATGCATGCATTAGGATGTGGTTGAGTTTGCCACTGCACTGATGTTCCCTGCCCTGCTTAAATCACGAAACCGCTTTGAGATTGAATCCACGAGTATTGCATCACTTTACTGCTGCTGACTTCATGGACAATCTCCAATAATGCCTTCTTTGTTTCACTTTCAGCCTTTTTGCACCCGTGAATAGAGAGGGTTATCTCCCTGTGGGCCTGCGGCCTCTAGCATCACATCCAGGGAGGCTTTTAGTCTATGATGCCAACACAACTAAAGCAGAAGAACTAGAAGCTTCCCTAAAACAAGGCACAATGTTTGAATGTCTGGGCTGTACCCTCAAATTTGCTTTTTGGAGTGCACAGGTAATTTGTTTAAGTGCATGGCCCCTTTAATTTTTTTGCACAGCCACTCAGGTGCGGTAATTTAAAGGAGCTAACTTGTACGCAGCCTTCACAAGAACTTTCCAGTTACTGCATGACTGAAAAAGAACACTGGTCTGGACTCAATTCTGCCAACTCCTTTTGTTCTGCACCAACTCTAAAATGCATCAAACTGCATGTCTGGAGTGTCCCTTTAAATACTGGAGTTGGAATTGACTCATGCAAGTTGTCATCATGTCCACTTGCAAGAATTGATTGCGAGGGACAGAAATAATAATGTGATTGTTATGAAACCTAATCTTACCTCATTGGAGACCATGGAGGTCAGGAACTTCAACTCCTGATGGGCCTCGGAGCTTTTGCGCATACGCAGACCAGGAACGGGCTGCATATACTCAGAGTGGCAGTTTGACTTCTTTTGGCCCAGTGCGCTTACGCATAAGAAAATGGTGCATAAACCCGGGTCAGGTGACCAGGAATGGAGTGCCATCGAGAGGAAGTACCCCAGGCAGGGGACAGAGGAGAGGGGATAGGGAGAGGTCCCAAAAGGAGAGGGGACAGGGAGAGGTCCGAGAAGAAGGATCCCAGAGAGGGGACAGGGACAGGAAAAGCTCTTAGTTAAGAGACAAAGAGAGGAGCAGAGGAAAAAAAGGCTCCAAATAAGGGCTGCGGGGAGCAGACTTTAAGTGAAGTGGACTCAAGGAAAGCCCTGGTAATCGAAGAGGGCTAAGAAGAAGTCCTGGAGATCCAAGAAGGCAGCCAAAAGTTGGTGATTCTGTGCTACAGGCCTTTGGGACAAAGGCACCCCTTTGGAGCGGTAGTGTTCTGCTTGGCGCGGCCGAAGAGCTGAAACTGTGCTTGTGTGTTAGTCCTTGAGTGTAGATTCAGGAATCCAGGGGAGAAAATCTAGGGAGACGAGATTGAAATCCTGCGAGGTTGGCCATCGTTGAAGCTGTCCAAGTTGGAGTGACATTTGGAGAGAATTTCAAGGCAAGATCTTCAAAGGTGAAGATTGGATTCTGTCATGAGAGAAATGGAGTTTCAATGGGGTTAGTTGACCCACAGCCTGGGCGGGTTGTTGAAAAATCCGTGGAATCGTTTTGTTAGCATTTTGCTTTTGTTGTGCAGTATGTTGTATTTGACCACAGCCTGCCTGTTATTTCATATGTATCTCATACGCTGAATGTTAGAGTATAAGATAGGTATTGTAAATTGTTTTATAACCTTGTATAGTAAAGTTTATCTTTGTTTGTTCAAAACCTGTGTAATCTTGTGGCTTTCTTCACTGAGCAATTGCCTTGAACCTGAATCCTGGTCTATTTAAACAAAGCATTATTGGTTTCTGACTGGATCTTACCAACAATTTGGGGGTCTGGCCAAGGATCATAACATGATGCAGTGCTAGGGTGAAAAGGCCATTGACAGATGCACCAATGTTGATGACATTTTGATTGGGGACTGAACAGGAAAACTGCTGCAGTTTTCCCGCCAGGCTACAACGGGTCAGCAGCTGTGGGAAGGATAAAAAATCACTCTAAGTATCACAAAAAATTTCCTTTATTCAGTAAGGAGGAGCAGGAGAGCTCCACTAGGTACCACACAAAATATCATGGCCTCCCCTGCCACAATCTATTCCCTCCCAGGACCCTCCCCAAAAAACAAATTCCCGCCACTTGGTCTGTAAACAACCAGGCCCAGGAGGGCCTCCAATTTCCCCCAAATCTGCAACATTTAATTGAGGCCCAACAGCCAAAAAAAAAAACACTCTGGCCAATGATACTTCTGGTGGGCAGAAAATTAACTGCTGTGGGATTTTTGCTCCAAGTTAAATCCACCCTGCAGCTTGTGGACCATAGGAGGGGGAATGTGCAAATGTTGGTTTATGGAAACTCCTGGGGACCCATTAAGAGAGAGCTCCAAAACAAGGTCACTTTCCTGATTCATTAGGGAGCATGAGGCAGAGATAAGGCACACTATTGTTGATTCTTTGACCAATACTCTCTGGACTGACTATTAAATGGGATTGATGAATTTCCCAAATATTTGCTATCCATCACGTAACAGAAATAAATGGAATATTTCTCATTGGTAAAATAATGTAAATATTTTACCTATACAGGGTTCAGGAAACAATGGCCCAGATCTTCTGGTCTCCGGCTTGCTGGAGACTGGACATACACTCCAAGATGTGGGTCGGGATCCCATGGAAATCCTGACGCGCAGACCTCCGAGGGAATTACTCAGGAAGTTTGAACTTCCAATGCACAATTTCCCTGCTCCCTGGGAGCCTCTGAAAAAATCTCTGACTCGGAGTTAGAATCGGAAATGTCAGGCAGTTTTGACGTACTTATCTGGATACTTACCCAGGAAATGTTAGGCAGAAAATTCCAATCTAACTCCTGGGTAACTACAGAGCTGACCTCCTTATCACTCATACTCACCTCCCCAACTCTCACCCCTCCCCGACTACACCTACCTGACCCCTGACTCCCCCGGGGCCCCGAACAACCGCCCCACCAGACTCAACCACCCCTTCCTACCAAGCTAACATCCAGCCATCTGGCTACCTACCCTGCCCGACCCAACTACCCCCCAGTCAAACCTGACTACCCTCCACAACCTGACTGTCCCCCCAATCATACCAGACTACCCCCACCATCCGACAACCCTCCACACCAGTCCTGACTAACCCCCACAATGCGACTACCCCTCTAACATGACCTGACCAGCCCCCGACCTGACCACTCCTCCTGACCCAGCCTGACTACCCCCTGACCCACCTCACCCATCTGCTACCCTACCCATCTTTCACCTTACCCATCTGCCACCCAACCCACATGCCAACCTATCAATCTGGCACTTTACCCAAGTACCACCTAACCCACCTGCCACCCACCTTACCTCACTCACCCTATCCACTTAACTTACCTACCCGACCCACTTACTCACTTCACCCAACTGCCCACCCTACCACTCTACCCATTCACTCATTCATCCAATCACCACTCGCTCGGTCACTAACATATACGTTGGGCATTTAAACTTACCATGCAGCAGCTAGTGCCCTAAAAAGTGGCATGTTCAGTCTTCCCCCCGAGGCTACAGCACTGTGATTGAGTTCTCTGAGGGACACTGTGTTCCATATTTCTGGAGAAGCCAGGCTTGAAAAACACGATAAGAAATGCAGAGCTACATCAAGGCACAGAAAAGTACAGTCGGAATGGCAATCTGATGGTGATTGCCGTTTCATGGAAGATCCAGGTCAATCGATCTTTACATAGTAGGGATGATATAGATCCCTTTATACTGGGAACTAGAACTCCAGAGATACACTTTTTGTAAGTTAGTTAAATATAATTGTCCTCAGAGAGACAAATCCCTTTATTTTATCAATCACTCTCATCTTGTCCAAATGCTCTACAATCAACTCTGCTCCTCCTCCATTTTTTAATCTACCATCCTATCCCTTCTGCTTGAAATATGCTGTGTTCCTTCCACATTCTCGTAAAGTTTGAAATATCTCTCTGCATAATCTAAATGTACATTTTTGGCAATTTCACCATCTATCATTTTAAAGTTGACTTACATTCAATTTTTTTTCCATGCAATGTAAACCAGCAGAGTCTGCAGCTGGAACTGTGAATCATTATGCAAATTTGGTTTGACATAAAAATTGCATGTTCTTAACTCTTGGGATTGTGGCTGGTCTTAAAGCATTGCAAAACATAAGAGGACGGTTTTACATCTAAAAATGAAATCTACTCCCATTGGATTTGAATCCTGTTTATACTACGGAGGTTTTGAAACAGTCAGGTATGAACAAACTTGGCTGGCATCATTATGAGGTTTCTAAGATTATTATGTTTTGGGACTGTGTCTTTAATTTAGGTTAAAATGAAGGGGGTCATGGAATCTATTCTGAAGTCTGCCTGACAATAGGCCTGCGTGATCTCACTGTTAAAGATTAAAGGGAGGCTCCAATTATATTACTGGAAAGAAGGTGCAAGGTTCAGATCCAGGAGAGAGAGAACAGCTGGAGACAAAAAATCTCTATGGTTCACTGCACAGGAATGCAGGTGGGAACATGGGCTTGGATAGAAAAGACCAAATTTGTGAGGATTTGAAATGAGGCTGGAAGATTCACCCAGCTTGCACTAGAGGGTGAGGCTCCAGGAAAAACCCTCACCAAGAAAGATAGATAGTTCTGGGGTTAAACGTTTGCTAGGAGAGAAGAGGAACAAAGTGAACCCTCAGGAGCTAAGAATCACTTTACGCTGGGTACAGGAAAATCTAATGATTACTTAAGGGGTAGTGTATACGTGTGAAGTGGGATTTTCAGTTGTGTTAAAAGTAAGAGGGAAAGTTTTTTTTTCTGTAGTTTAAAATATAAGCTGCCTATTGAAATAGTGTTTAGCCAATGGTGCTTTTAATTTGTTTGTTATAGTAAAAACTTTCAAATGTGATCTCCTGTGTTGTCATTCTTTCAGCTATCAATTGGAGGTATGAATTTCTCTTTTAAAGTTATTGGTCTCTTCAGAGATTGTCAGACAACTCCCCAGATCATTCCAATCCTGTAGGTTTTGTTGCCTACAGAATGTGTTTTATTTCAAATCTTACTTTGGTATAAAGAACGTGCCAACAATCCGTCTGTCCCCCAATAAAACTTTAGGGCGAAGGCAAGGCTTGAATATCTCCATTCTCAATGATAGGGGAGTCCAGCATGTGAGTTGAAAAACATGGTTGAACCTTGTTCAATACGTAACTATCTTCAGCCAGAAGTGAGGAGTAAATAATTTATCTCAGCTTTCCCTGGAAGTCGCCATCAGAGGATCGCTAGTAAAACTGAGGCCAATCAGGAATATTCTTAACGCGTCATTTGTAAATGAGGATGGCTTTCACGAACATCGCAATCTGAACAGTTAAAACTCTCCTTCCTGCTGTTAATGGGTGTTGTTTTGAGGTACACTTTTGAGATAGAGAATGTTAACTTTGGGGTGGGAATCAGGGATACAGAGGTTGAAGAGAATGGCGATTCATTTTGCTGCCCAGAGGTTTTTCCTTCTGTGCCTTGTCTGATTGCTCCAAAACTGACCCCTTCCCAAAACAGGTAGGCGTTGATGTCATTGCAGATGGTGGGGGTGATGGGGCTGGTCCCACAGAAATGATCTGCACAGATATGGTGCCCAGCCAGGCAAGTGAGGAAGGAGGGAGATGGGGAATGACTGCCCTTGAGGGGGAATGGGGAGGACTTGATAGAAGGCTAGGGAAGGAGGGACTTTTGTATCCTTTCAGGGTCTGCAGGAGCACTCCAGCTCCTCCTGCCCCATAAGAATTCCATGTGAAGGTTATTTAAAAAAAATTACCATGGCTTTTTTTGACCACTCCATGGACAACTGCCACAGGTAAGATGTTAGGATTAGCCCCATGCAGGGGCAACATGCTAACATTATGATGCCATAGCTGAGCCAAAGACAAAATCACACTGTGACTTTAAGATTTAAATTGGGTTTGGCCTGCCTACATCAGGAGCCTTAGTCAACTTCAAAGATGGTGAAAGTGAAATGTTGCCAGGTGCTTGGGATCAGTAAGAGAACTCCAACGATTCGCATCGCTTCCATGCTCATTCCTACCTAGCACGAGGGCACAGGTTAAAATTAGCCACAGAAATTCACTGGGGTATTTAAACACAACTTGTCTAAGGAGAAACAATCTGTTTGCTGATGCTCAGTTTGGGTTCTGCCAAGGCTACAGGGCTCCTTATCTCATTACAGCCTTGGACCATGCATGGCCAAAATAGCTGAATTCCAGAGGTGAGGAGACAGTGACCGCAGCATTTGAGCAATTTTGGCATCAAGGAGCCCTGGCAAAATTGAAATCAATGGGAATCGGGGAAAGCTTTCCACCAGTTGGAATCATACCCAGCACAAAAGAAGATGGTTGTGGTTGTTGGAGGCTCATCTCAGCCCCAGGGCATTGCTGTGGGAGTTCCTCAGGGTAGTGTCCTATACCTAACCATCTTCAGCTGCTTTACCAATGACTTCTCTCCATCATAAATTGCATTCACACCACACAAAAGTGTCCAGACAATGAACATTTTCAACAAAAGACAATCTAACAACCTCCGCTTGACATTCAACAGCTTAATCCTCACCATCAGCATCCATAGTGTTATCAATGACCAGAAACTGAACTGGACAAGCCACATAAATATTGTGGTTAAAAGAGCAGGTCAGACACTGGGAGTAACTTACCTCTTGACTCCCCAAATGCTGTCCACCATCTACAAGGCACAAGTCACGAGTGTGATGGAATACTCTCCATTTGCCTAGATGAGTGCAGCTCCAACAACACTCAAGAAGCTTGACACTATCCAAGACAAAGAAGCCTACTAGATAAGCACCCCATCCATCACCTTCAACATTCATTCCCTCCACCACCAGTGCGCAGTGGTAGCAGTGTGTACCATCTACAAGATGCATTGCAGAAACTCACCGAGACTACTTTGACAGCACTGAATCAATGTCCGCTACTGCCTAAAAGAAGAACAGCAGAAGATGTATGGAAACGCCACCACCTGCAAGTTCCCCTCCAACTCATTCACTCTCCTTACATGGAATTTTATTGCCATTCCTTCACCATTGCTGCATCCAAGTCCTTGAATTCCCTCCCCAACAGCACTCTGGGTATACCTATACCACATGAATTTCAGTGGTTCAAGAAGGTGGTCACCACCACCTTCTCAAGAGCATGTAGGAATTGGTAACAAATGTTTTTTGCCAATGATCCTCACATCCCAAGAACAAATATAGAAAACAATCTAGGTCAACAGATCCTTAGAATTTGGTGCCTCTATGATACTAGCATAATTACAACAGAAAACAAAGTGATCACAATACCCTTTCTGCCAACATTAAACTTTACTTTTTTAACAAGAGTAACCTTGAATATGGTAGAATGCCTTAACCACTCCTGTTTTATGTGACAGGTTATAAGCAATTGTCATCTATCCTGGTGAATTATATGCTGCCATGAATTCTCTGAACGTTTAGTGAGATATACCATCTATATAAGGGTATCATGATAAATATGAATGCAATGCCTTTTTATTGTTTTTATAATCGGTCTCAAGCCTACAGTCACAGCTATGTGTGATATCATCCTTCAAATCCTAATATTATTGGCCAAATTAATTAAACTCTATTGTCTCTATGTTATGCATTTTATCAAGGTGATAAACTAATCATACTTTAAGTTTATGAAATGTATAATCTATTATAAATCAAAGAGGCTGAATTTTGCAAAGTGCTCTTTAAATTAAGGCAAAGCTCCTGTTTACACTTCAATCACTCCAACTCACCTGTGAGAAATGTTACACCTTTAATCAAACTTGAATATACTATACAGCCTCAAAAGCGTAGGCATGCCTTGTAGACTTAAAGTCATTAACTCCTTTCTAAGGTGCATAAACATACCTGAAACATTATCTTCTTGTGTCTAAACATGTCAGTGAAATTACAGAGTAGCTACATCCTAGGAATTCTTTTCATTGAAAACTTGTGTAATGTACATGGGCAAATTAATGAAGATGAGGAATGTTGCCAACAGACCTTTTAGACACACACCTCTAATATAAGAAAAGACGAACAGCCCAGGAAACACTTACATCAATTAAGAAGATACAAAGGAACATGAACACCTGGACCACTAATTGATTATGATAAAGCAACTATAAGCTTAAAACTGCTGTTGGTGTTTTCAGCACAGTTGTATGATATTTCCCTTTTAAAATAGCATATAGAGGAATGGTATGTAAAAGCATGAAGCATTTGTAGGCTAATACCATCCACAGTAATAAGTCACTTTAGTGGTCATCAGTTCAAGTTTGGAAGGTTGAGGGTGATCTGATTGAGGTGTTTAAATTAATAAAAGAATTCAAGAAAGTAGGTCAGGGAAGCAATTTCCTCTGATCGGGGAATCCAGAACAAAGGAGCACAATCTAAAATTAGAGTCAAGTTGTTCAGGAGTATAATTAGGAAGGAATTCTTCACACAAAGGGCGGTAGAAATGTGAAACTAAATGACTGGGAAAATTCAGCCCAGTGAATTTGAATTTCTACCCTTTGAATTTTTCTCCTCAGTCTCTTTGATTGCTACGCTGTTTCACTTTGGACAGAATTTTTCCATCAGCGATTTGGGGCGGGGCCCGCTTGCCGATGGGAAAATGACGCGGGATGACCTCGGGAGAAACCCCCGACATCATCCCGCCCCATTTAAATATTCAGGGAGGCGGGCAGACAGTGAAATCAGCCATCCGCCCGCCAACCTGTCAATGGCCAATTGAGGCCATTGACAGGACATTTAAGCTAATTAAAGGCCCTGTCCGTCCAACCTTAAGGTTGGCAGGCAGGCCAAGAGCCCCAGCGGGAAGGAGAAAAAACGTGAAACCTCATCCACTGGCAGGATGAGGTTCATGCCTGTTTAAAAAATCTTTAATAAAGTTTATGTAATATTTATTAAATGTCCCATCTCGTGTAACATTGTCACATGAGGGGGATATGTTAATAATTTTTTATTTTTCTATTTTTTAAGTTTACAAACCTTTCATCGCTCTCCCTGAGACAGCACTTAGTCTCAGGGAGCAATGCGTTCTTTCGTGCGCATGCGCAAAACAGCACACTTTGACAGTCAGGGAATCCCTCCCGCACAGGAGAGCGCATAGCGCTTCCCGTTGGGCAACCCGCTGGGCGGGCCTTAATTGGACCACCCACTTAAAATGGCGGCGGGGCCCATTTCGGCGGCGGAGTTCGGCTGCCCGCCGGCCGCCGAGCCAGTGGGGCCTGCCTGCCCATCAAGGGCTAAATTCTGCCCTTTGTTTCTTTTCTGTTTTTGCTTGCTCATTCTTGCTTGCCTCTTTACTGTTTTTCTTTTTTGTCCATTCTCACTCTTTTCTCCCTTGCTCCTTTCTTTTTGCTGGTCTTCTTTTCGTCAATTTCTTTCTCAAATGAGAAAGAAGAGGAGAAAATGAAGATAAAGGAAACAGAAAGAACAATAAAGCAAAAGGCAACGAATCTCAGAGTAATTTTAAAACCATTTTATATGTTCACTGGAAATAGGATTCTGTATAAATTTATGTTGGTAAGAAATTTATTGGCTGCACCTAACTTAGGGCAAAATATTGCTGTCGGCGTGCGGGGGTGGGCCCGACATGCCAACGTGTAAAATTACACGTGATGGTCTCGGGTGTGCGTCCCAACGTCATTGCGCGTCATTTCGATATTTTGTTCGGTGGGCGTGCGCCAGAGGCGGAACTGTCAACGCCTATTAAGGCCATTAAAAAAGTAATTTAACTTGTTAACAACACTGCCTGTCCAACTTAAGGCTGGCGGGCAGGCGAAGAGCCCAAGCAGCCTTCGCATTTTTCGGGAAACCTCATCCACAGATGGGATGAGGTTTCCTGGAGGTTTCATAAAATAAATAAATACATTTTACTTACTTCACAATCATGTCCCGACTCATGTGACACTGTCACATGAGGGAGCATGTTTAAATAAGTTTTCACTTTACTTATTATAAAGTTTTCACAACCATTCAGTCTCCCCGAGGCAGCTCCGTGCCTCAGGGAGATTGCTGCGCTCTTTCGCACGTATACGCGAAAGAGTGCAAGCCCCAACTCTCCTTCCTCACCCCACCCGCACAGATAGCGCTGAGCACTACTGGCAGCGCATTACGCTGGGCAGGCCTTAATTGGCCCATCCGCGTAAAATGGTGGCGCGCAGCTGATCGCGGGCAGCGAGCGGCTCCGCACCCACCCTCGCCTGCCATAGGAAAAATTCTCCCCTTGAGATTCCTGTAGAAATGGGAATTACTATAGAAGTGAAAATGTTGAAGAGTTCATTTGAAAACTGAACAATGATCAATATAATGGCATGAAGACTGATGGATTGAATTTAGGAATAGTCAAGGTAATATTTGGGAACCTATACTTATTCCTCTGACCAGGGATTATAATGCCTTTGCTGCTACAAATAAGTGCAAAGTGGGAAGCATTCTGCTTTCTAATTTTATCATCCTTTAATTCAATGAAGCATAAAATTAGAGAGAGAGCACAATTTGTTTTGTGTACAATGTCAATGGCATATTTTAATGCCAACATCACTGATACATCGCAGAGTGCTGACAAACCTTGACTGCAAAGGTTCAGTTCTAATATTTGTGAGAGTGATACCAGTCTCAACACAAAGGATGCACTCATAATCATCATCACAGCTTAGACCTAGTGTTGGAAGTCATTCTTCAAGAATATCTGGCTATTCACATGCAATACTTGGGATTATGTAATTGGAATTGGAATAACTCCTGCTTAACAGCAAGGCAAAGCTATTAATCTTTTAGGAACATGAAGGTAATTTGAAATAGATACTTGTTTTGTTCAAGACACTGTCTACCTGGAATAGCTGTGCAATTTTTTCTGTGCATTTGACTTGTGAAAATAATTATTTCTAACTGCAAAAGCAAATAATACTTTTGCAAATTAGTATAACATAAAGCATATGCCCATTATAAAATGTTAGTTCTTCAAAAATAGAGTGAAAGATTCCCTTATCATTGAATGCAAACCGACAATAAAAAATCAATTACCAATAATTCCAACAATAAAGTGTAGATACTGTAAAATGTTCACCCAGTGGAGATCTTTCTGCTCATTTCAGTCATTGCACCTACAACATCTGTATTATTATATTTCTGCTGGGACAATTGTGATGCTAGCAGTAGGATTAAAATCAGGTCTCAAGGCTCTGAATAACGATGAAAATGAAATATGATTGCTTTGCATCCTGCACTTCTTACGAACTGTATAACATCTGAAGGAATGCTGCTTTAAACATATGCTCCAATCTGATCAATTATTCCTTACAGGTCATTTATCATTTTTAGTTTCAATCTGAGTGTTTTGTTTACTTGGAACCTCTGGATGGATATGGTACTGTACCTCATCATGTTCTTAGGGATATAATGTTCAAGACATTGGGATGCTGCCTGCTCTTTGATTCAATGTCAAGATCTATTTTGTTCAAAATGGGAAAGAAACAAGTAACTTTTTTGCCTTCTCACCTGATCAGAAAGACCTGGGAAAGATTTTCCACCTATCGCTTTTCAATGGACAATAAATCAATCCTTTTGTATCTTTCATAGCAAATTGGTTCTGGAAATGGTGCGTTATTATCAGTATTAGGTAGGAGCTTATTCATCAAAGATTGAATCTATTCTTAATGACACATTTATATAATTCATACTTGAGAGATATCAAACATTATTTTTACTGTCTAAGGCAGTGTCTTAATTTCCTGTGAAATTTCAGCTTCCTGTGAGTGAACCGAATATGAAAAGTATGATAACTGTAACTCTAACTTCCCTATCTCCCTGTCATGTGGTATGCTTGGATACTGTTCAAACAAATGTAGTGGCAGCTTCAGCATATTAAAATGGAAGCCAGAGGACACCCTCACACATGTTAAAATTAAAAATAGTGATAAAAGGTATGTGCAATATAAAGAAGTCAGCATTGAAGGGGAGCAGAGTGATGGGCTTACAGTGAAATTATAACATCGGGGAGTAGGTGGGATTGGCTACAGGTGGTGGTGGGGGTTGAGTTCTCAAAAAATGGAAGTGTGTCCGGAAGCTGGTTCCAAAAGCGGCTTTTACTCATGGCACAAGGGCTAGGGAACCAACATGGCCCAGGAGATAGGTTGGTATTTTAAATATGGTAATAAGGTTTGAAGCCGCTGTTTTAACTGTCGTAGGTTTAATTTTTATCAGTGTTTTGAAGAAGCTGGCTGTAGTATATTGCAAGATCTGGGCATTTTGTTGTATCACCCTCTCAGCCGCTCTCTTTGGGATGTGTAAATTTGTGTAATAATAGCTACCTGCTGAGAGTCCATGTGTTAGTCTTACTGCAAAACACAACACTAGCAGCTGCAGCAAGGCAAGGATAGTCCTGGGAAGCACTCCTTGTGGAGCAGGTGGAGTTTTCCTCCTTGCCCTCCAAGCTCCCCCACCATCAGAACATCCTCATATACTACCACCCACCATCCCAGGACCAGATCACCTCTTGCTCGGGATCAGACCACCCAGGGATGAGTGATCAAACCTACCTCCTCCTCAGCTGAGAATAGACATTGTTCCCATCCCCTTTTGGGACTGGGCCTAACTGGCTCTCCATCTGACCGAATGCAAAGGCTGTCAATCAGGCTGACTTCCAGGCAGAGAACTTGCCATTAATGTCACATGCAGATCATGGAGTTAAGACCACACGCTTCTGTCCCCATCTGATGCACTGTCCCCACCGTCCTCCACTTTCAACTGGTCACAAAGGGAAAATTCCCTCCAAAGTGCCATAGACTAAAGATCTAATGAATTTATACACAGACACAACAATAAGATCAGGAGTTAATATTTTACACACAAAATTAAATAATTTACTAAGTTTTCATTTAAATCTCTCCAGTTTAGTATTTCTTTAACTTTAGGCGCAAAATAAAATAAACTATTGTGTGTTTTATTATGCTTCAGTGCACAATGTTAACAATTCTGGTTGTGCAAAGACCTTTGAAGATGGGAGTCTGAGTAATGCACTGTGCGTTTCTTTTAAAACTTAGAGGAAAGACATTGTAATATTTACTACACTTGTAAAATGAAAGTCTTTTCTTTTTGATGGATGCAAGAGTTTTCTGTGAAATAAGTCAGAGGATTTTTAGCCCTGCTTCTATTAGGTTTGGATCTAAACCACAAAACTGCACTCAACGTGCACAAAGCGATGGGAAATTGACAATCACATAAATGTGGCTGTTGTTGTTCTAACACAGAGTTATGTCAAATTGTTGGGATGGTACAGAGGAAGCTTTGTTATTCTGTGCTCCAATTTACGAAAAAATGTTCCTCCCCCTACACCATTCCTTGTTCTGCTAAGTACAAAAATGTCACCATTAACTATAAATTAAACACAAGCTTTGTGACACTGGGGGTACACATTAATCTTCTGAGCTCTAATGTTATTTGCAGCTTTCAAAAGAAGCATATTGTTTTGTCATAACAGCTGCAAAAATTTTTTGTGTGATTTCACTAATGCCAAATATTAAGTAGAATTACAGACACAAAGAGTGAGCCCAGGGGATTCTTTTCATAATTCATCGTATTCTTAGAATGAAGTAAAAGAGACAAAATGCTAGGCTAATATACAGAAACATCAATCACAAAGTTCTGAGTTTCAATTTCCAATTAATAACTATAGTCTCAGAAAACAAATGGCAGCTGGACTAGCTAGTATCCCTGGGCTAGAAAGATGAGGAGATCGGCCAGATTTGCAGCTTCTGATCACTATCCATTCTTTCCCACTGAGAGGGAAACTTTTGTTGTGTGAGAATGACAGTGGATTTTGTTATGATGGCTTCTCTGTCTGTGTAACTCAGATTCCAATTTTAATGTCTTGTGCCCAATGAAAATAGAGTACATAGAGGGTTCAAATAGGTGTAGTGGACCTCCCACTTGTTCTCCATGCACCTGATCACCACTATTATAATATCCAGCATTCAAATGCTTAGCGGCGCTTGTTGCAAGTAGACATGGCCCTTATTAATATGGAAAAGTTGGGTTCCATCCACCCTTGCCTTCTTCAACAGGTATTTTAAGGTCTGCATGGCATGTTCCACCATTCCGTTGGATTGTGGACATTTGGGACATGACGTAATGTGGCAAAACTCCCAGTCCTGTGAAAATTTGCGAAACTCAGCACCTGAGAATTGTGGACCGTGATCTGAAATGTGCACTTAAGGTATGCTGTGGCAAGCAAAAATTGATTTTAAATGATTTATTACAGTAATGCTGTTACTATAATTTCTCAGCAGCACAGACTCAAAAAACTTTGAGTAATAATTTACTGCTAGTAGGTACTCACTGTTGTCAAATGTAAACAAGTCTATTCCGATTTTCTGTCAAGGCCTCTCTGGAACACAGTGTGGTTGAAGTGGTTCTTTTTGTTGCGTTTTACTGTACTTTTAGCACACTGCACACGCATTCACCATTTCCCTGATTTGTGCTCCCATCCCAGCCCAATGCATTACATCTCGAACTCTTCTCCTGCATGTTTCTATGCCGAGGTGACTTTCATGTATGTGCTGCAGCATTTTTTTCCTCAGTATTGCAGGAATTGTGATTCTTTCTCCCTTGAAAAGTATTCCTTCTGCTACTGAAGTTCCTCATGAAAGTTCCAATACTTTTGTACAGCAGAAGGGGTTCCACTCCGATGTGTGGGCCAGCCAGATTGCACAATCTGCTGTAGTTTTCTCAGGGTGGCATTGTTCTTGATCACTTCCCTGATCTCATCCAGTTTGGTTACAGCCACAGGTAAATTATTTGTCAGCATGTGAACCTGTGCGTCCATTTCTTTATCCTCTTCCTCCATGATGGGTAGGTAGGCACATGACAGAGTGTCTGCGATGTACATCTCCTTGCCCACTTTGTATTTAACTCTGACCTGATACTTCTGCAGGTGCATTAGTAATCTTTGGATTCTTGGTGGTGCACAGTTCAGGGGTTTTTTAAGTATAGCTTCCAAAGGCTTATGATCAGACTCTACCCCCACGTCTTTGCCATAGACAAACTGGTGGAAGCCAAACACAACTGCTAGCATTTCTTTCTCTATTAGGGAATACCGCTGCTGTGTTTCAGTCATTGCCTTTGAAGCGTATGCCACTGGTACCTCATTTTGCAAGAGAACAGCTCCCAGGCCAGTCTTTGAAGCGTCCACTGAGATCTTGACCAGCTGACTGACATCATAATACTTTAACACTGGTGCCTGGGTCAGTGTTCTCTTCAGGCTGATTAAAGCTTCCTGGTGTCAAAAACAAAAATTGTTGGAAAAACTCAGCAGGCCTGACAACATCTGTGGAGAGAAAGACAGAGTTAACGTTTCGAGTCCATATGACTCTTCTTCAGAACTAAAGAGAAGTAAAAATGTGATGAAATAGATACTGTTTAAGTGGGGTGGGACAGGTGAAGCTGACAGAAGGCCAATGATAGGTGGAGGCAAAGGAGAGATTGCAAAAGATGTCACAAACAAAAGGTTGAAGAGGTGTGAATGGTGGTGATACTGGCTGAAGGAGGTGCTAATGGTGACATTTGTTTTTGTTTCAGATTTGCAGCATCCGTAGTATTTTGTTTTTATCTTTAAGCTTCGTCGTGATTTTGTTCCCAATGCCATTACACCCTTTGTAGAAGTTCTTGAAGAGGTGCTGTCAGGTCTGACATGTTTGGAATGAATTTCCCAAGATAGGTCACCATTCCCAAAAACCTCTCCAAGTCTTTTTTACATTCTGGGTGTGGCATGTTCACAACTGCTTTGATTTTACTCGGGTCCAGCTTCAGTCTCTCACTTGTTAGCGCATGTCCCATGTACTTGATTTCACGAAGACCTACTTTGCACTTTTCCTTCTTCAACTTGAGGTTCCTTTCTCTAGCTCTGGCCAGCACCTGCCTCAGTATGGACATGTTCTTCTTATGAGGCTCCCCAGACTAACACATCGTCGATATAGGTTTCCACGCCCTCTAACCCTTCAAACAGCTGCTTCACTGTTCTGTGGAACACCTCCAGAGCTGAATTAATACCAAAAGGTAAGTGTAAAAACCTGTATCACTCATATGATGTGTTGAAGGTACAGAGATAGGAGCTGCGTTCATCCAGGTTGACCTGCCAGAAGCCTGAACTTGCATCCAAGACTAAATAGTATTTAGCATCAGCTAGCTTACATGTGATCTCTCCTACTGTGGGCAGCTGGTAATGCTCTCTTTGTACTGCCTGGTTTAGGTCTCTGGGATCCAGGCAGACTCACAGATACCCATCTGATTTTTCTACAATTACAATTGGATTAACCCCCCCATTTTGTCGGTTCTTCAACTTTCTTGATGATGTGGAATTTCTCCATTCTGTGCAACTCTGCTTTCAGTCAGTCTCTCAGCATTACTGGGTGGTATTTTCCTGGGTGGGTGTATTTTAGGCGTCACAGTTTTTTCAGTCCTGATGGTGTGTTCTCCTTTTAGGCAGCCAATCCCTTTGAACACATCTTTATACTCACTCAGGATGTCGCCAGTGGTGACAGTCATTATTCTCTTGATTAGCTTCAGATTTTCACAAGCTTTGATTCCAAGAATGGGTTTTGCATCAGTTTTCACCACTATGAATGGAAGTGCTTGAGACTGTTTGTTTTTTTGTAGTTCACTTTAAGTGCGCACATGCCTTCTACTGCAGTTTTTTCTCCTGTATAAGTGGACAGTTTCACTTTTGTTTTGGTTAGCTGTTTTTCTTTGCTTATCTTACGATACAGGCTTATGGGAATGACATTTGCTTGTGCAACTGTGTCAAGCTTGAAATTCACCATCATGTTGGCAATTTTTAAATCAAATTACATTTGTCTTCTTTGGAATTTGTTGTTCCTGCACCAACAACATGTTTAGTTTTAGTGTCTGTGTCATCATCTGCAATCGTGTGCACTTTCTTCGATTTACACATCTTTGCGAAGTGATTTAGTTTATCTCCATTCTTACACTCCCTTCCGTAGCCTGGACAACTACTTGGTAAATGCTCTGTTCCACATTGGCTGCATTTAAATATTTTAATAGCAGTTTTTTTTCTTTTTACCTTCAGGCTGTCTATTTGTTCTTTCCTGGGGCTGTTTCTGTTTAACTGCATCTAACTGCTTGACCATGTGCGACTTATCATCTTCTGTCATCTGTTTAATCTGGCATTTTGTTGTCTCTGCTGCTCTGCAGATAATCATGCTTTCTCCAGCGTGAGATCAACTTCTCTCAAAAGCCATTCTCTCACAGAGTCATTTGTGATCCCACAATTTGTTGTATGTCAGATGAGTGATTCTTCAAGCTCTCCAAATTCACATGAGTTAGCTCATTTTCTCAACTCAGTTACATACTGACTAATATTATCACTGCCTTGCATGCACATAAAAAATTCTATATCTTTCATACATGATGTTTTTCTCAGGGCTGCAGTAAGCTTCAAATTTTTCATTATTTATTTCACGTCATTTCGTTTCACATTTCAAAAATGAATGCGTTATAGACTTCTAGGGCTTCTTCCCCTGCTATGTGAAGAAAATGGAAGACTGTACCTGAGGGTCTTTTTTTATCACTGCTGTCGCTGTAAGGTACAGCTCGAATCACTGCCAAAACCTCTTCTAGTTTTCGGCGAGATTGCCCTCTAAACTGAGCTCTGTTGGTGGTTGGGTGGGTGCAGACCTGACCCAGCCAAGCGTAAAATGATGCGCGATTATGTTGGGCGAGCGTCCCGATGTCATCCGCACTTGCGTGATATTTCAGGCAGCAGGCGGGTGTCGGAGCCGGCAGCACACCCGCCGACAATTAAAAGGCCATTAAAAAGGTAATTGGAATAAATTTTTCACTGCCTGTCCAACCTTATGGTTGGCGGTCAGGCAAAAGAGGCCAAGTGGCCTTTGCATTTTTTAGGAAACCTCATCCATGGGTGGGATGAGGTTTCCAACAGCAAATAAAAATAAAATAAAAATTTTAACATTTCATTTATAACATGTCGCTGACATGACTCTGTCACATGAGGGGACATGTTTTGTAACATTTTTAAAATCTTTATTTTTAATGTTTTAAAACTGTTCATCTCCCTGAGGCAGCTCTATGCCTCAGGGAGCTTTTCCAGCACGCACCTGTGTGCATGCGCGAAGTTTGTGCTTGCCCTCCTACACCCTCCCCCCAATACAAAGGCAGCGGTCAGTGCTGCTCCTCGTATTTCACGCTGGGCGGGCCTTAATTGGCCCGCCAGTGTGAAATTATGGTCCAGCCCTGATCGCGGGTGGCGTTTGGCTTCCCAGCCATCTGCCCCCACTGAGCCTGCCCGACGAATGAAAAATCCTCCCCCATGTCTTGTTTCTTGTTTAAATGATGCACATAGGCCATCAACTTCATAGCTAACTTCATTGATAACACATTTGCCTAACCTGCAGTGTCTAAACTCTAAAAAGACAGGCTCCAACATGTGCTATTTGACCTTCAACCCCCAGTTCAGGTGACCGCTTATAGTACAGAGTACAGTATAGTATCTCATACTGGATTCCACAAACGCATTCAGCTATTATCACGACAAACAGTGCTGGGACTGTCAGTGAATCCTGCCAGAAAGCAGGTGAGGAGCGAGAGGATGGGAGGTACATTTTATTTATGGCTAACTTGTGGGCAAGGGGAACTGGAGTGCTTCTCTGGGTCCCATAAGAAAACTTTGGGGTTATTCTGCACCAGGATTGTTTTCCACTTGACTGCGATCCATTCTGAATCCTACACCTTAGTGCCAAGGCAAGGGATTACTTCTAGCTCCTCCTGCCTGAAATCCTGTTCACGCCTGCTGGCCAGGTAATGAATCCTGCCAAGTTTGGTTTGGAATCAGACATCCCAACTGGAGTTGAGGCTCATGAGTTAAAATCTCAACTAAGCTTCCAGCTCGTGTCAGCCTGAGCTATGACCTGGGATAAAATCAGGGCTCTAAAGTCAAACGCCTGGCTGACATTTACTGTCTAACTTTGCACGTGTGAAGAATGTTCACTGGATCAATGTCCTAGAGTGATGCACTGCCTGTCTATTTGTACCACAGCAAAGTTAGCATATTCATGAATGGAGGAGAGAAAAAGAGGGAAAATTGGCGTGTGGGTGTAGAAAATGAGAAGTTAACAAAATATCAGCTGAACTACATCAAGGAGAGAATTTCCCCCCCGTTATGTGGGTGGGGGCAGCGGTGGGTGCGGACCCAATCGGCGCCCCTGATCGGGTCCGCGCCACCATTTTATGTGGGCGGGCCAATTAAGGCCCGCCCAGTGTGATGCACGCCCAGAAGTGCTGTGCCCTCCCTGTGCGAGTGGTGGGGGTGGGGTTCCCTGAGCTGGGAGTGCGCTGTCTCGCGCTTGGGAGTTTTAGGTTTAGTTTTAAGTTTAGTTTTAAGTTTTAAAAATTTTAATAAAGAAAAAAAAATTAAGACATGCCCCCTCATGTGACAGTGTCACATGAGCTGGGACATGTCAATGAACTTTAATGAAAAAAATTATTTAATTTATAAACCCTTAATGAAACCTCATTCCGCCAGTGGATGAGGTTCCATGAAAAATGTGAAGGCCGCCTGGGCTCTTCGCCTGCCCGCCAACCTTAAGGTTGGCGGGCAGCTTTCTCAGTAGCCTTAATTAGTTAATTAATGGCCTTAACAGGCCTTTGACAGTTCGGCGGGTGCACAGTCGAGTTGGCTGCGAACCCGCCGAACTGAAAATCTAAATGACGCGCAGTGACGTCGGGACGCACGCCCGATGTCACCCCACATAATTTTACACCCCCACTCGCCGAGCTGAAAATTCTCCCCCAAATTTCATTGCAATGCATGTCTTCTGCAACTGTGTGATCTCAGCCATTTAAACTAGCGTGCCTTTTTCTGTCCTTCAGGTCCTTCGCAGTTGGCACCGCCTTCCTTATTAGAGAGGAGTCCTTCCAAAGAGACACTTCACACTCCATTCTAAATTGCCAGCATCCAACTGAGTTAAAGAATTACAAGGGTCCGCACATGATGATGTGACCAGCACCAGCGGGCAGCAGCAGGGACAGGACAACCCAGCCGACTGCTCCTATACCACTTCTGCTGATCAGAACAGAGATGAAGATTTCAGGGACCCAATTATTGGAGGCAAACTGCTTGTTTCACACAAGCAGTTCAACAAGGCATTCAAAATCCTGCCAAGGAATTTCTTCACCATGGCTGAAAGTATGAAGGAATGGCGCTATTTCACATGGCATCAGCAATATTCAGTCTACCTGGGAGCATGTAGCCACCTCCAAGGTCACATCAAATGGTCCCTCACAATAGGAGGCCATGGCATGGTGGCTTTGATCTTGTTGAGCTAGTGGAAGAAAGAAAATGCCATTGGATTGCACATTTACTCTGTGCCATTACCGTTTCAATAGCTATCTACACACTGTCCCCCACCCCTCGCCCCAAGCCGCATTCCAGGTTACCCTCGATATATTCTCCTTCTTTCCTTTAGTCAGTCAGTCTCCACAGTGAACAACAACATCCTTAGTGATTTTCATCTCCACCTCAGCATTTCTTACCTGTTCCTGTGAATTCACTGGCCAAGTCTGACCAGTTCACCTTGATGCCTTTGCTCCCCCAAAAAGCTTTTTCACTCTCTCCCATCCTTGTCATACTGCAAATTTTTACTCCGTTAAATCCAAAAGGGGTCTAGAACTGGCTGAATCATTCATCATCATGTGTAGCTGGCCCACACCAATCTCGACAGGGCTTCACTGCTCTCTGTCTAAACCACTCAGGAATCATCCTGATGAGCGAAGATAACTCATGGCTTCTTTTCTCCATCATATGTCTCTTAACATGCTGTTCCATTCCTCCTGCACTCCAACCTTTAACAGCAATTGCAAGGAGCTCATGGACATATTTGTAATCAAACTAGAGGTCATCAGCTGAGTTGCCTCTGCTACTTACTCTCCTTCCTCTTGCTCACCAAACCAAACTTCTGCCTAGGGCCTCCCCTATCCTAGCCCTGGGGACTTAACTCTGTCCCTTCCTCTCCAGTTTTTCACCCATCTGCTCCCATGCTGTCTCTGAACTCAACTCAGCCATGAGATCTACTTCTGGCTCAAGCAATCCCATTCCTGGTTCGTAATCACAGAATCACACAGTGCAGAAGAGGCCCTTCGGCCCAATGAGTTTGCACCGACACGTGAGAAACACCTGACCTACCTACCTAATCCCATTTACCAGCACTTGGCCCATAGCCTTGAATGTTATGACATGCCAAGTGCTCATCCAGGTATTTTTTTAAAGGGTGTGAGGCAACCCGCCTCCACCACCCTCCCAGGCAGTGCATTCCAGGCCGTCACCACCCTCTGGGTAAAAAGGTTTTTCCTCACATCCTCCCTAAACCTCCTGCCCCTCACCTTGAACTTATGTCCCCTCATGACTGACCCTTCAACTAAGGGGAACAGCTGCTCCCTATCCACCCCGTCCATGCCCCTCATACTCTTGTACACCTTGATCAGGTCACCCCTCAGTCTTCTCTGCTCCAGCAATAACAACCCAAGTCTACCTAACCTCTCTTCATAACTTAAATGTTTCATCCCAGGCAACATCCTGGTGAATCTCCTCTGCACCCCCTCCAGTGAAATCACATCCTTCCTATAATGTGACGACCAGAACTCCAGCTGTGGCCTCACCAAGGTTCTATACAACTCCAACATGATCTCCCTACTTTTGTAATTTATGCCTTGATTGATAAAGGCAAGTGTTCCATATGCCTTTTTCACCACCCCACTAACATGCCCCTCCGCCTTCAGAGATCTATGGACACACACGCCAAGGTCCCTTTGTTCCTCAGAACTTCCTAGTGTCATGCCGTTCATTGAATACTTCCTTGTCAAATTACTCCTTCCAAAGTGTGTCACCTCACACTTTTCAGGGTTAAATTCCATCTGCCATTAACTGCCCATTTGACCATCCCATCTATATTTTCCTGTAGCCTAAGACACTCAACCTCACTGTTAACCACCCGGCCAATCTTTGTGTCATCCGCAAACTTACTAATCCTACCCCCCACATAATCATCTATGTTGTTTATATAAATGATACATAATAGGGGACCCAGCACAGATCTCTGTGGTACGCCACTGGACACTGGCTTCCAGTCACTAAAGCAGCCTTCTGTCATCACCCTCTGTCTCCTACAACTAAGCCAATTTTGAATCCACCTTATCAAATTACCCTGTATCCCATGTGCATTTGCCTTCTTTATAAGTCTCCCATGTGGGACCTTGTCAAAGGCTTTGCTGAAATCCACATAAACTGCATCAACTGCACTACCCTCATTTACACACCTGGTCACCTCTTCAAAAAATTCAGTCAAATTTGTTAGGCATGACCTCCCTCTGTCAAAGCCATGCTGACTATCTCTGATCAAACCTTGCCTCTCCAAGTGGAGATAGATTCTCTCTTTCATAATTTTCTCCATTATTTTTCCTACCACTGACATGAGACTCACTGGCCTGCAGTTCCCTGGCTTATCTCTGCAACCCTTCTTAAATAGCAGAATCACATTAGCTGTTCTCCAGTCCTCTGGCACCTCCCCCATGGCCAGAGTGGAATTAAAAATTTGAGTCAGAGCCCCTGCGATCTCCTCCCTTGCCTCCCTCAGCAGTCTGGGACACAAATAATCTGGACCTGGTGATTTGTCCACTTTTAAGCCTGCCAACACCTCCAATACCTTGTCACTCCCTATATCAATTTGCTCAAGAGCCTCGCAGTCTCTCTCCCCGAGTTCCATACCTTCATCCTTATTCTCTTGGGTGAAGACGGGTGTGAAGTATTCATTCAACACTCTACTGGTGTCCTCTGGCTCCACCCATAGATTGCCCCCTTAGTCTCTTATGGGCCCTGCTCTTTCCCTGGTTATCCTCTTCCCATTGATATACTTATGGAATATCTTGGGATTTTCCCTACTTTTACCAGCCAGAGCTTTCTCATATCCCCTCTTTGCTTTCCTAATTGCTTTCTTAAGCTCCACCCTGCACTTTCTGTACTTCACTAATGCCTCTGCTGATTTGCTTCCCTTGAACCTGCTAAAAATCTCTCTTTTCCTTCTCATCGTATCCTGAATATCCCTGGTCATCCATGGTTCTCTGGGCTTGTTACTCCTTCCTATCACCCTAGAGGGAACATGTTGAGCCTGTACCCACCCCCCCCCCCCTACCTATTTCCTTTTTGAACACCCCCACTGCTCCTCTGTAGATTTCCCCACAAGTAGCTCTTCCCAGTCTATGTTGGCCAGATCCTGTCTTATTTTACTAAAATCCACTCTCCCCCAGTCCAAAACTATTTTTGCAACTTGTCTATTTCTTTGTCCATAACAAACTTAAATTGTACCATGTTGTGGTCGCTATCACTAAAATGCTCCCCCACCAAAACCTCAGTCACCTGTCCAGCTTCATTCCCCAGAATTAGGTCCAGCACTGCACCATCCCTTGTTGGACCCTTTACATATTGACCTAAAAAGTTCTACTGCACACATTTCAAGAAATCTACTCCATCCAAGCCCGTAACACTTTGTCTATCCCAATTAATGTTAGGAAAGTTGAAATCACCTAATATAATTACCCTATTGTTATTTTTTTACACACCTCCGCAATTTGTGGACATATTTGCTCCTCAATTTCCCACTGACTATCTGGGTGTCTATACTAAACATCTAACAATGTGGCTGCCCCTTTCTTATTCCTAAACTCTACCCACAAAGCTTTATTCGATGCCCCCTCTAAGATATCACCTCTCCTTACTGTGGTAACTGACTCCTTAACTAATAATGCAATGCCTCCTCCTCTTTTACCCCCTCCCCTATCTCGCCTGAAGATTCTATATCCCGGAATGTTGAGCTGCCAATCCTGCCCCTCCCTCAACCACGTCTCAGTGATGACTACTATATCACAATTCCACATGTCAATCCTCACCCTTAACTCATCCGTTTTACCTGTAATACTCTCGGCATTAAAGTAGAGGCCATCCAGCCTTGCCTTACTCCCTTGAAACTTAATGCAGCTGTACTCCCCCTGACTTGATTGTTTTACTGTATTATGATATGTCCCTATTCTGCTAACATTCTGTGTCCCCTCCCTCTGCCGAATTAGTTTGAACTCCTCCCAACAGCACTAGCAAACCCGCCCGCAAGGATGTTAGTCCCGCTCTGGTACAGATGTAGACTGTTCCAGTAATCAGCCAGCTTCCCTTCTTGGTCCATTTTCGCTGACATTGAAAGTATTTAATTTTCCTTAGTAATTGCTTTCCCCTTTCAAAAATTAATCATTTTGGAAAAATAACCCAAAGAAACTAACCCTTGACCCAAAGGACAAGATCAGAGTTAGATGGGAGGGTAGCTTTACACATGCCATAACATGCAGAGCAAGTGGATACCCAGAGGGACAAAAAGGAAAAGGAGGATAGACAAGGAAAAGAGAGCTCTTATTGCAGTTATGACCATGAATCCTGAATTGTGTGTGTCTTCTGGTGCTAAAGTATAATAAATAAAGTGGATGGGAAAGCTTTCACAAAGAGAGGAAAAGCAACTAGAAATTGTGATTCATGTCGGAACCAAAGAGGTTGGCAAAAATAATATGAAGGTCTTGCAGAGGCAGTGGGCAGAATTTTGCCCTTGGCAGGCGGGCTTGGCAGGGGCAGTCAGGAAGCCCAGTGTGGGGTTGGACAGGCAGCAAAAAATTTATGTTAATTGATTACTTAATGGCTTTAACAGGCCTTTTAAATGTCAGTGGTCGCGCTGCCGGCTCTGGCGCACGCCTGCAGACCGAACTATCACACAACTGCGCAATGACGTCAGCACGAGTCATTTCACGTTCGAGGGGGTTGGGCGCGCATCCACGTGCCGAGCAAAAATTTCTGCCCAGTATGTGGAGTTAGGGTCAAGACTGAAGCACAAGATCTCAAGAGTAGTCATCTCAGGATTATTTTGCATGCCACACAATGGACAAGTTAGAATAGAACAAATTCCATCCATTAGTACTTGGGATACTCCATCTGCCACATTGCCCGCTCAGTTATCCATTCAATATTTCTATGCTGCCTCTTTACATCATTCGCACAGTTTAATTTCCCACCTGGCTTTGTTTTGTCAGTTTGGATGTATTATACAAGCACCCCTCACCTAAGTCAGTTGCAAATAGCTGAGGCCCAAACACTAATCGTTTCAGCACTCCACTTGTTATACCTTCCTTTCCCAAAAATGACCTGTTTGGTCCTACTCTCTGTTTTTGTCCATTAACTAATCCACAATCTATGCTAATATATTACACTCAAACCCATCAGTCCAAATCTTGTGCAATAACCTCCTGTGTGCATCTTATAGAGTGCCTTCCGAAAATCCAAATATATTAATTACATTCCTCATTATCTGCCATGATAGTTAAATCCTCAAAAAATGCTAATAGGTATTTCAAACATGATTTCCCTTCCATAAAATGGTGTTAACTCTGCTAACTTCCAGCTTTACCCCTTCACCACCCACCTCCCCATTGTCATCCTGCTTGTGCAGCATCCTTTCCTGGATGAGCTACAACTTCCAGGAAGTTAAATATTAGGAGGGTCATGGCCTTCAGCCCCCATCAAACTCAATTCCCTCACCACCAATTTCCAGTGTCTTTCCCAGCTATGAACTCAGGTTGAACAAGACTTTCTGTTACTACAGCATCTTTTGTGAGGCTGAGCTGAGCTGCCAAACTCATTTACACTCCATCATTAACATTGCCTACTTCCATATCTGCAACATTGTCCACCTTTGCCTGTGCCTCATCCTTTCTATTTCTGAGACCCTCCTCCATGCCTTTGTCACCTCCATGCTTGACTATTTCCATCTTCCATTAGCCATAAACTTAATTTCATAGGTTTAATTAATCACCTCATAGTGAAGGCACCCCTAGGTAGCAGCAATCATGTTTTACATTAAGTTTGAGGGAGAGGAGAATGGGTCTAAGACTAACATTTTAAACTTAAATAATGGCCGTTAAGAGGGCATGAAAGCAGAGCTAGCTAAAGTGAACTGGCAGATTAGGTTAAGAGATAGGTTCATAGCAATGCAGAGGCAGACATTTAAGGGGATATTTTAGAATACACGAAATAGATACATTCCAACTATCTGTGGTTAACTAAAAATGTTAAAGATAGTATCAAACTTAAAGAAAAAGCATGTAATTGTGCAAAGATGGGTGGCAGGTCAGAAGATTGGACAGAATATAAAAAAAAGCAAAGAATGACTAAAAGATTGATAAGGAAGGAAAAATTAGAGTACAAGAGAAAGTTAGCTAGAAATATAAAGACAGATAGTAGGGTTTTCTATAGATATTTTAAAAAGAAAAAGTTCACAAAATGTGTGCATCTGGGGAATTAATAATGGAAAATAAGGACATGCAGATGAATTGAACAGGTATTTTGCATCGGTCTTCACTGTAGAGGATTCAAGTAACATCCCAGAAATAGCTCTAAATCAGGAAATGGAAGGGAGGGAGGAACTTGGGAAAATTACAATTGCCGGGGAAATGGTACTGAGAAAATTGTTGGAATTGTTGGCTGACAAGTCCTCGGGTTGTGATGGACTTTATCCTAGGGTCTTAAAAGGAATGGCTAGTGAGATAATTGAAGTGTTGTTTTTAATTTTCCAAAATTCCCCAGATTCACGAAAGGTTTCATTAGATTGGGAAATAGTGAATGTAACTCCTTTATTCAAAAAGGGAGGGAGACAGAAAGCAGGAAACAACAGGCCAGTTAGCTTAACATCTGTCATAGGGAAAATGTAAGAAGCTATTACTATAGACATTATAGCAGGACGCTTGGAAAATTTCAAGGTCATCACCCAGAGTCAACGTGGTTTTCTGAAAGGGAAATCATGTTTACCTAATCTATTGGAGGTCTTTGAAGAAGTTGCCTGTGCTGTGAATAAAGGGGAACCTGTGCATGTACTGTTTTTAGATTTCCAAAAGTCATTTGATAACACAGGCCATTGCAAAAAAATAAAAGCTGATGGTGTAATGGATGACATATTAGCATGGATAGAAAATTGGTTACCTAACAGAAAATAGAGTAGGCATAAATAGGTCATTAATTGGTTGGAAAGATGCAATAAGTGGTGTGCCACAGGGATCAGTACTGGTGCTTCAACATTTTACAATTCATATAAATGACTCAGATGAAGGAACAAATGGTATGTTGGATAAATGTGCTGAGGGCACAAAGATAGGTATGAAAGTAAGAAGTGAAGAGTGCATAAGGAACCTACAAAAGGATAAAGATAGGTTAAGTGAGTGAGCAAAGATCTGGCAAATGGAATATAATGTGGGAAAATGCTAAATTGTTTATTTTGGCAGGAAAAATAAAGAAGAAGCACATTAAATGCTGAGAGATTGCAGAGCTTTGAGGTGCAGAGAGATCTAGGTGTCCTACTACATGAATCGCAAAAGGCCAATATGCAGGTACAGCAAGTAATTAGGAAAGCTAATAGAATGTTATCATTCATTGCAAGGGGAATTGAATACAAAAGGAGGGAGGTTAGTCTTCAGCTATACAAGGCACTGGTGAGACCAAGGGCAGAATTTTCTGATTGACGTGCAGGGGGCGGGCCCTGTGCGTTAGCACGTAAAATGACGCGCGGTAACGTCAGGCGAGTGTCCCGACATCACAGCGTGCCATCGCGATATTTCGCTGGGCGGGTGCACGATGAAGTTCGACGCGTGCCTGCCATTAATTAACAGGCTAGTTAAGGCCCTTATTTCGTCAATCAACGACGATTTCCAGGTGCCCCTGTGATCTTTGGGTCGG
This sequence comes from Cetorhinus maximus, assembly GCF_964194155.1. Taxonomy (NCBI): domain Eukaryota; kingdom Metazoa; phylum Chordata; class Chondrichthyes; order Lamniformes; family Cetorhinidae; genus Cetorhinus; species Cetorhinus maximus. The sequence goes on along the minus strand of NC_135881.1, from coordinate 148,473,903 downwards.
CGCAACGGGCAGGCGGGTAAGAGACTTTTTGATGAACCTCATCCACGAGCGGGATAAGAGGGCTCGGTGGGGTCATGAATCTGGTCTGTGAAGTATATATTGGAGAACATTTTTTAAACTTTCCTTTGTGATCTGCAGCAGTTCAGAATGAATTCCAGCAGCTTCCTGTGTACTTTTAGCCTTCAGTTCAGCACTCTGCAGTCAGTAATCTTTATCGGGCCTGCAGCTTCCTGGAGGCCTCCCTTTAGCCTGGGTATGGGTTCTGACATGTCCACTGGAGGCAGCTCCTCTGAGGAGGAAGGGAGGGCTAGAATAAGGAAAAGGCCAAGAGTGCACATTCAGCCTCCAGGGGAGCCACCTTTGGGAGTACAGGCGCAGGCACAAGGTGCGCAGGGCCAAGAGGTAGTCCAAGGTGGATGGGGCTGCAGAAGATGGCACTATCCTGCTGCCAGGGTATATAGGCGGAGAAGCAGCTACCTCAATATGACTGAGGTGCAGTGCCGAAGGAGGCTCCAACTGTCAAGGGAGACAGTCAACTACTTCTGTCAGATGATTGGCCCTGAGATCTCTCTTAACTGTGTGGGCGGACACCCCATGCCAATGGCTCTGAAGCTCACAGTTGCCCTCAACTTCTATGCCACTGGCTCTTTCCAGGGCTCGGTGGGTGATCAATGCGGTGTCTCCCAATCAGTTATCCACACTTGTGTCAAGCAGGTTACAGATGCTCTGTTCAGGTGCGCATTTACCTTCATACATTTCCGTTGGTACCAGGCAAGCCAGACACAGTGAGCCAGAGGCTTCACGGCCATTACTGGCTTCCCCTGCGTCCAGGGTGCTATAGGCTGCACACATGTGGCCAACAAGGTGCCAGCAGGTGAGCCGGGTGCCTTCGTCAACAGGAAGGGATTCCACTCCATGAACGTGCAGATAGTGTGTGATCACAGGATGCTGATTCTACAAGTCTGTGCAAGGTACCCAGGCAGCTCCCACGACGCTTACATCCTCAGACACTCCCAGGTGCTGGGGGTCTTCAGCGCTCCAGCCCGACTTGATGGTTGGCTGCTGGGTGACAAGGGCTATCCCTTCAGAAGGTGGCTCATGATGCTTCTCCACCATCCAATATCAGAAGCTGAGCAGTGGTACAATAGGAGTCACGCCTCCACAAGGGCTGTGGTGGAGAGAGCCATTGGTCTTCTCAAGATGTGCTTCCGATGCCCGGACTGTTCAGGGAACGCACTCCAGTACCCCCCAGATCGTGTGTTGCTGATAGTGGTTGCATGCTGCACTCTCCACAATCTTGCGCTGGAAAGGGGGGATGCAGTGGATGATGAAGACATTGACGCAGTGGATGTGGCTGCACACAATGAGTCCAGCACTGATTCTGAGGATCAGGAAGCACAGGGGAATGCTGAGGGGGTAGATGCTGACCCGGGACTACACCAAGGAGACAGGGACACCCTGGAGGCTTTAATCCAACGAACCTTCAGCTAGCACAAAACAATCAGCAGGACCAGCCTTGCCTGGCGCTTCCATACTCGGCACCTAAGTGCTAAATCTGCCGGGTCATCAGCTGCAACTAAGGTCTTTGGATATATACTTGAATGTCCAGAAATAACACTCATGACATTAAGCTTAAACATACAAATGCAGAACAAAGGAGCCACCCTCAGCCATGGTAACACATCTGGTTTTTATCTTAACCATCAGAAGCTCTCATAAATCCAAAACAAAACATTATTCAAGCAGAAAAAAATTATAAGTACCTAATCTCAGGCCAACACTAAAGCACCAATGAGAAACCTGTGGTGTGCCTAAGGTACCCTATGCTTTTGTTTCTGGGTGCTACGTCTTGGTGCTGACTCCTCGCTGGGAATGGCATCTGAGACAGCCTGCTGACTCTGCTGTCCTGTTGGCTGCAATGACCTTGGCAGTCGTCCTCTGGTCCATGGAGCCTGTGCTGGGCCCGCCTGGGAGCTGGCATCTTCCCAGTCATCACAGCCTCACCTGATGAAGCGGTCATTGGGAGAGGGGCGGAGCAGCTGTGCCCTCATTCAGAGCGCCCTGAGAGGAGCCCGCAGATACCACAGGCAGCTGCTGCACCGACGTGAGGTTGCCTCGGACCTACCTACTCACCATTGATGGATGGGCAATGATCTGGGAAGCTTGAAGCCCACGCCATCTCCCACATTGGTACTGACCAGCTGTGGCCACTGGTGCTGTGAAGGCTTGCAGGTCCGAGCGTAACCCCAGGAGCACCTGATTGTTCTCCTGGAGGTGCCTCTCCATGAGAGTCGCCTCTCTCTCCATGGAGGAAGCATGACACTCTGTCATGGGGCTCATTACATCAGTGATGCTCCGCGTGGACTCCTCCACCACGGACACCAAGCGAAGCACAGCCTCATGTATCACTCCCAGATGCTCCCGCACACCCGGCCGCATTTCCTGCCCCTGCTGCATCGCAGACGACTCCAGAGGCACATCATCACGTACTGACTGCTGGCGCCATTGGCACTCTCTCTCTCTCTCTGCCACCTCCTCCAGCAATTACAAAATGCCCTCTCCACTGTGCCCCGAGACACTAGCTGATGTTGCAATGCCCACCGAGGTGCTAGTATCTGCACTGGTGCCTGCCTCGCAGAAATGGTGTGACGCAGGTGACACTTGAGGGCCCTCAGGTGTGAGAGGGGGCATCTGCAATTCCTCCTGGCGGCCATGCTCTGATGATGCTGAAATTAACAACAAGGACAGTGGATCAGTTAGCGTGCACACAGTGACACACTTCATCCCTTTCCCCCTGGCTCATTATGCGCTCAACCTTCCAGAACCAATGGAGACAAACATTGGTGGGGTGACAAATAGTGAGGAGGAAACCCTAACATTACAGGCGGGTACAGACGGGCTGGTCAGATGGGCTAATGAATGCCAAATGGAATGTTATGTGGATAAGTGTGAGGTGATGCACTTGGGCAGGACAAACAAGGCACAGGAATACATGATGAATGGTAGGACCGTGGAAAGTAAGGAGGATCAGAGGGACCTTGCTGTGCATGTCAACAGGTCCATTAAGGTAGCGGGACAGGTACAGAAGGTGTTTGAGAAGGTAAATGCCATACTTGCCTTTATTAGCCGAAGCATAGAATAAAGGAGGTAATGTTCCAAGTGCAGAAAGCGCTGCCTAGGCCACAGCTATAGTTCTGCATGCAGTTCTGAAATGTGCTTCACAGGAGAGATGTGATTGGAGCGGAGAGAGTGCTGAGGTCTTTGACCAGGATGCTGGCTGGGCTGGAGAGTTTGACTTATGAGGAGACATAGTATAGACTGGGGTTATTTCCCCTGAAGCAGAGGAGATTGAGGGGTGACATTATTGAGGTTTATAACATTATGAGGGGCATAGATAGGGTCGTCAGAAAGGAACATTTCCCCTTGGCAGAGGGAGGAGTAACCTGGTGGCATTGATTTAAGGTAAGGGGCATGAGGTTGACAGGTGATGTGATGAGCAACTTTTGCACACAGAGTGTGTTGGGAATGTGGAACGCACTGGCTAAAAGGGTGGTGGATGCAGAAACCCTCTGAACATATAATAAGTATTTGGATGTGCAGTTGCGATGCCATGGTGGGAAATGGGATTAGTAGACTTAGGAACGTGTTTGACCCATGCATCCTCGAAGGGCCGAAGGACCTTTTTCTGTGATCCACACCTCTGACTCTATCAGTCTGTGATGGAGGAATGCTGCCACAATAACAAATTAAACAATCATCAGTGCTATGGATGTTGGGAGGACATAGTGGATCTCACTGTTGGCCTCAAATACCTGGCCATTCCACTCCAGCCTCACCGACACCAGTTGACCTGGGCGCATGGCGCCTCTCAAGCTCCAGGGCCTCCTGTTCGAAGCGGCTTAATATCATCAGGTGAGCCTGGCTGCCTCCAGTCCTCGAACGCTTAGACACATTATGAGCATTTTTCTCCTGAAAAACAGAGAAGACCATTCATTGCGGCAATTTGCACATGGACTCTGCATGCGCACGTCGCACCCCAACCACAGTGGCCCATATCAGGCCTCCAGTGCCTCTTCTCCCCACTACTGCTGATCAGTCACACAAAGATAGTACGCTTGCTCCCAACACCCCCCCAATGGCCACCTTGGACACATTCTGCATACATCACTTTAGGAAACACACGGTCTTTGCTCCCATGGCAAGGAGGCACAACTACGTGCAGCGTCGAGGGCAGCAGATGGTTCTTGGCCATGAGACCTTGAGTCTCCCCTTCCACAATCTCATCACTGTGAATGAGACATGTGTTGTAGTTCTGAGTATGCGCCTAGCTGCATCTACTGCAGGTTGCCCCCAGACTAGTCATGTGCGACTAAGAGCAACACATGGTGCGGGGGAGAACTCATCTCCTCATGAACCACTGAGACTGATGTAAGCATGGGCACTATCTGCTTGCCTACCCAGCTTACGAAAAATGCCTAATATGATTCAATGCAGTCACAATAGTAAGACTTGGGCGGGGGCCCTCAAAGGCTAAGGCTACCTGCTGGGTTAAATGCCCAATGCCAACATGGTACTCACCCTTCCAGAGTGCAACAAATCGTTGAAGCACTTACGGCACTGGATCCAGGTGAGCCGAACCACGTCACAGGAGCTCACCACATTCGCCACCCCCTCCCAGGCATGTTTGGTCATGTGGGGGGGCCTTCTCCTCCCATCCTGGGGGGCCAACACCTCCCTCCGTGCTGCCACCTCCTCGAGGAGGGCAGCAAGGCAGTCATCAGAAAAGCAAGGGGCACATTGGCCCCCCCGCTGGCCTACCCTGCAGCCTGCCCTGATCCTGTGGCAGCCCCTGCAGCCTGCCTTGCTCCTCTGCCCTTCTCTCCAGCGTGCCCTGCTCAGTTGACCCCCTGTGGTGTGACCTGGAAGTGGCCATTGTGAGCAGCCTACAGGAGGCTGCCAGGCCTTCCTTTAAACAGACTGCGGGGTCACCATTGGACCCGGCGGTCTGTGCATGCCCGCTGCAGCCCACACACTCCCGCTATTCACGGGAGTCGGCAAATGCACTGGGCGGGCCTTAATTGGCCCACCCACACAAAATGGCGGTCCAGACCCGATCGCGGGCGCTGATCAGGTCTGTGCCCGACCATGCCCGCTCCAGCTCCGCCCGCCTGACAGGCAGAAAATTCTGCCCCACGTCTGAAGTACTGTGAACAGCATTGGTTTACTAATTTAAGGAAAGATGTAAATGAATTGTAAGTAGTTCAGAGAAGATTTACTAGACGAATGCCTGGAATGGGTCTGTTGCCTTATGAGGAAAGGTTGGAAAGGCTAGGCTTGTACCTGCTGGAGTTCAGAAGAGTAAGGAGTGATTTGACTGAAACATATAAAATGCTGAGGGTTCGTGACAAGATCAATGTGACGAGGATGTTTCCTCTTATGGGAGAATTTAAAACTAGGGGTCATTGTTTAAAAATAAGGAGCTGCCCATTTAAGACAGAGATGAGGAGAATTTTTTTCTCTCAGAGGGTTGTGAGCCTCTGGAACTCTCTTCCTTCAAAGGCGGTGGAAGTAGAGTCTTTTGAATAATTTTAAGGCAAAGGTAGATAGATTCTTGATAAGCAAGAGGATGAAAGGTTATCATGGGTAGGTGGGAATGTGAAGTTGAGGGTACAATCAGATCAACCACGATCTTTTTAAGAGACTTGAGGAATCAAATGGCTGAGTCCTGCTCCTAATTTATGTGTTTGTAATCAAAACTCTGTTGCCTGTATCCTTTCCACATGAAGTCACGCTCACCCTGTATTCTCTCTAACCAGCATGGGCTCCCAGACCCTGATGCCTCATATTTAAAACTTTTATCCTTCTGTTTAAGCTTCTCAGTCTTCCCTGTCTTAGAAACCTCTTGCATTATTCTGAACTCTATGGATCTCTCTAGCCCTCTGACATTGGCCTCTTGTACAACTTCCCTTCTCCTCACTTTCAGCTGACTTGCATTCAGCTGCCTAAGCCCTATGCTCTAGAATTCGTTTATCCCCTCCACTTCCCTCTCCTCCATTAAGACAATTGTAAAACCCATTTCTTTGACCAAGCTTTTGGTCACCCCTTTTAACTCCTCCTTCTTTGGTGAGCATCTGTTTTTCTCCTTATATTTACCTGAAGTGCTTTGTGACATTTTAGTACATCAAAAACTATATATGAATGCAAATTGCTGTTTTTCCTGCTACTGTGCTATTGAAAATGGTATTTTCAAAGCAGTAAAAGAGAAGGAATTAGCACCAATTCCCTTACCCCTTAGAAATAGAACGCTTAAACATTTTTTTAAAAAGCCTTTCATGAACTCAGGATGCCCCTATGTGAATCTGCCCATGCAAATCTGCTTTATAGCCAGTGAAGTATTTCTGAAGTGTATCTGTATACACTTTAGTGACGTTGGTTGAAGGATAAATATTGGATAGGACACTGAAGAGAACTCCCCTACACCTCTTCAAAATAGTGCCATGGGATCATTTATTTCTAACTAAAAGGGCACACAAGGCCTCAGTTTAACGTCTCATCTAAACAATGGCACCTCCACCTGTGCAGCACTCCCTCAGAGTGTGAGACTAGATTATATGGTCAAGGCTCTGGAGCAGATCTTGAAGGCAACCTGCTGACTCAGAGGCAAGGTAGTTACTACTGAGTCATGACTTGCACACAGTTTATGAATGATATTAATGCGGTTTAATACTTGAAGTGACCAGCAATGCATATGACACATACCAGCACAGAGTAAATATTCTCAGGTACCTTGGACATCTATCAGAAGAATTATTAGTGCAATAATGTGAAAATTAAATTTTATGTAGGATTCTCCATGGATCATTGTGTGAATTGTGAGGTTTACCAAATAACACGTTATTGGAAATCCTTGTCACATTCTTATATTCTAACAGCATGCATTGGAATTTTTTTTAAAAAGCACTCCATATTTACTAAAGAACTTGCACATCCAATGTTTACCTACAGGGGTAAATTATCACCAGTTATATACTCCCAGAGGGAAGCTATCATTGAAGAGGGCACAGGTTAGAGGATCAGTGCTATAGTGGCTATAGTGTTCTAACCCTATCTCCAATCCCTATTCCCCTTGCGAATATCTTACACAAGAAACACAAGTTCAGAGAATATACATTACAGCAGCTAATTTCAAAAGCTCTGTGTTAGAATTTGGATTTTCAGGTTAATTAAAACAAGAAGAATTAGCTCTCTGTTTTGTATTCCATCATAGAATCTATATATTTGGACCTATAAACTAAGTTGCTGCTATAGGCAAAATATATTGTGCAAACTGCAATGCTTGTCGACAGATGATGAAAAGCTTGTGTTGTTGCACACAACACTAGTGAACACTGGATAGCCCAGAATACCATATATGTATCTTATGAAGTCTGAAATATCATTTGTACCACTGTTCAGGTTTCAAGCATTTCATTTCCCATGAGGCTTCTTTCACTCCAAATATTGAAAGCATGAGCGCTATTAAAAAGATTGGAGACAATCGCTACACCCACCTCCACCGCGCCCTCCCCCCCCCCCCCCCGCCCCCCCCCTCCCCACAACAAAGAGTACATACTCAAATCCAGTGCATTACATTTTTTGTAAAATGTCATTAACTTCAAAAGAAATACTTCACCTTTGGCTTCATGAACTTTCTCACAATTGCTTCAAGACGTCTCTGGTCCAGCTCCCAGCAATATTTTGTTCCCTGCAGAAAGAATGTTTTGTGTTTAGACACTAGGATCCCCACCGTTTGCCCCTTTCATTAACAGGTTACAAATCTCAATTGATGACAATCCTGTAAAGTCACAATGCAGCAACTGGATTACTTCTGGCATACTCAAACCAATGATTTTGATAAGCTTTCAGAGTTACATAATGGCCCAGATTTTGTATTGAGAATAACAGTGAGGCTAACACCACTCACTGTTGATATGGAATAAATCAAACAGCAACTTCAGAGTGTACACATGCACTGTTAACAGCAAAAATCCAGAAGTTGAGATCTGAGTTACTCTGCTGCTACACAGGCTGCACTATAACAGTGCCTCGTTGTTAGACTCACCAGCGAAATCAATGTGAGGGCATGAAGTTATGGCACTTACCTACTAGTTATCCAATAAACACAGCTGATAAAGTTTGGGCTGGTGCAAGTATGTGATTTTTTAATGGCATAATACATCATAATTATTGCCAAACAACTTTTCTGACACTCAAAATTTAATTTTACAGAGGTGGAGGCTCATTCCTTCAGAAGCTACGGGTGTTGGAGATTCAAAACCTAAAAGCAATATTTTCACATTTTTCCTGTCTTTTTTATGTCTCTCTTTCTTAGAATTTCATCTTTCTTTCCCAATGTTTATTTTTATATCTGTACATGATTTAAATTTAATTATACTTCCTGGTTTAGAAAATGTAGCGGTGAAGTTTGGTTCCGCAGCGCTCGGTTTTTCAGCAGTACAAGTCCCATTTTGTGTCCAAAATGGTGTCAGCGCAGCATGCACAATTCTGGGGTGAGATGCGCCGGATGCCATTTTCATCAGGGCATTAGTGTGTGTACAGGGAACATCTGGAAGTGTGTAGACCAGGCAGATCATGACATCAGTCAGCAATAATGCTGATTTGACACCAGCACTAGCATTTTGGAGCTCTACGCTCAAGCTCATGACTTTTCCTAGCTTTGCACAGCTGAATACACGTTCAGCAGCAGGAACACACCCATCACCAGTGTCAGTTAAAGGAATCATCAATATATTTCCTTTTCTCATGATATGTGGGTGTTGCTTGCAAGGCCAGCATTAATTGACCTTGAGAATGTGGCGGTGAGCTGCCTCCTTGAACTGCAGTCTATGTGGTGTAGGTATACCCACAGTGCTGTTACTTGCAGGGTACTTATAGGTTAGAAGCTGATTGATTTCTACTACTGGCTGCTGTGATTTTAGAAGTGTTTGGTGATTTCCGGAGTTGTTTCAAGTGCTGAATTCTACAGGGTGTGGCATGAGATGATTGGGCTTTGTCCTGATTTCAAGGATTTTGCACAAACCACTTGCTCCCAAAAATGGGCGCAATCATCTCCTTGGAATACAGCATGTCTGGAAGAGTAAGCAGAGGTTACTCAGAGCAAGACAAGCTGCCGGAAGAGGAAGAAGGACAAGGGGCTCTCAGCAAGAGACCACATCTGCACAGGGTATTCAGGAAACAACTTCCTATCTGAACACAGGGAGGAACAGTGTGCTGGTTATTTCTGCTTTACTAAGGATGTTCTTACTGAAATCACAACCACAGTCTCAGAACGAGGTGAGCATTGCATTGCCAGTGGTTGTGAAGGTAACTGTGGTCATGAAGCTTTATGTGTCTGACTCTTATCAGGCTTGAGCAGGTGATATTTTTAGTATCACCCAGTTTGCCTTCCACTGTTGATGTGAGGAAGGCCACTGAGACTCTGTATTCCAAGAGAGGTGAGTGCACTTCACTCTCTCTTGCCAGAGAGAAACAGGCAGAATGAGTGGACAAAAATTGCTGCATGTCAACTCTGGGATATACTGCAACTGGAAAAAACAGTTTAAAACAGAGAGAGGAGAGCCGGGAGTTTTACAGTTTAAAACAGAGAGAGGAGAGCCGGGAGTTTTACTGTTTAAAACAGAGAGAGGAGCCAGGAGTTGTACAGTTTAAAACAGAGAGAGGAGAGCTGGAAGTTTTACAGTTTAAAACAGAGAGAGGAGAGCCGGGAGTTTTACAGTTTAAAACAGAGAGAGGAGAGCCGGGAGTTTTACAGTTTAAAACAGAGAGAGACGAGAGCTGGGATTTTTACAGTTTAAAACAGAGAGAGGAGAGCCTGGATCAAATGGAGAGCAGACCTGTGTGAGAAGGGCAGCAGCACTGGGAAATAAAAACTGGCAGCAGAGAGCCCCTTTAACCTGTTTCTACCTGTCAGAGCCAAAGTATGATGTCACAGGAAAACAGGTAAGTGCTTCATGGGTATCTCTTCCCTGTTTCTTTTGAATGGCCAAGTGGTTTAAATCAGGAGACAATATTACAGCTGTAGAGTACAGTTAAGAAATTCGCTTTTAAAATATTTAACATCCAAATTAATTAATTAAATAGAATAGAGCTGGCTGGGCAGGCGATGTGTTGCAGCTGTGGTATGTGGGAAATGTTGGACGCTGGTGCGATCCACGGTGATCACATCTGCAGCAAGTGTTGGCTGCTCGAGGAACTTAGACTCACATCAGGGAGGGGGAGAGTTACCTGGACACTGTTTCCAGAGGCAGTCACACCCCTTAGATTAATTACATCAAATTTGTCCGTGGTCAGGGACAGGATGGTGTGGCTATGAGTGAGGCAGATATGGGGATCCAGAATTTAGCTTTAGAGGAGCCTCAGCCAGTGCCCTTGTCCAATAGGTATGAGGTTCTTGCTCCCAGTGGTCGAGGGCACAGACTGCAGAGAGGATGAGTGAACTGACCACAGCACCGAGATACAGTGACATTTATGTGGGGAGAGGAAAAAGAGAAATGTAGTAGTAATAGGGATTAGCATAGTTAGGGGAATCGATACTATTCTCTGCAGCAAAGACAGAGAATCCCAAAGGCTATGTTGCCTACCTGGTGCCAAGGTTAAGGACATCTCTTCTGGGCTGGAGAGGAACTTAGAGTGGGAGGGGAAGGATCCAGTTGTCATGGTCCACGTAGGTACCAACGACATAGGTGGGACTAGGAAAGAGGTTTTGCTGAGGGACTACGAGCAGCTCGGGGCTAATTTGAAAAGCAGAACCATAAAGGTAATAATCTGTGGATTACTACCTGAACCATGTGCAAATTGGCGTAGGGTAAATAAAATTAGAGAGGTAAATGCATGGCTCAAAGATTGGTGTGGGAGAAATGGGTTCCAATTCATGGGACACTGGCACCACTATTGGGGAAGGAGAGAGCTATTCCGTTGGGACGGGCTTCATTTGAACCATGCTGGGACCAGCGTCCTGGTGAATTGTATAACTAGGGCTGTATATAGGGCTTTAAGCTAATTAGTGGGGGGCCGGGGGAGCCGGCAGGGTGGGGGGGGGGGGTGGGGGGGCTGTGTGTGGGGGGGGGGGTGGGGTGGAGAGTTCATTTGAAGGAAAGTTTAGAAAATCAAAAATAAACGAGAGAGCAGAGGTGCAGGGTGGTGAAGGGGTGAACGAGAATCAAAGTGTCGCAGGAAGGGGCAGAAAATATAAGCAGAAGAATGCAGCAGAAATTAGAACTAGAATGACTAATAATGGTAAAAAGTCAAAGCTTTACGGCTCTTTGCCTGAATTTATGTAGCATTTGTAACAAGATGGATGAGTTGATGGCACAAATAGAAATAAATGGATATGACTTGATAGCTATTACAGAGATGTGGTTGCAGGGTGACCAAGACTGGGAACTCAATATTCAAGAGTATTCGACATTCCAGAAAAATAGGCAAAAAGGAAAAGGAGGTGGGGTAGCTTTGTTAATAAAGGAAGGTATCAGTGCGGTGGTGAGTAGTGTTATAGGTGCAGTAGATAGTGATGTGGAATCAGTTCGGGTGGAAATAAGGAATAGCAAGGGGAAGATGTCATGGGTGGGAGTTGTCTATAGGCCCCTGAAGAGTTGCCTCACTGTAGGGCAAGGTATAAATTGGGAAATAATGGAGGTGTGTAAGAAGGGTGCTACAATTGTCATGGGTGATTTTAATCTGCATATTGATTGGACAAATCAGGTTGGCAGGGGTAACATGGAAGATGAATTTGTAGAGTGCATCAGGGATTGTTTCTTAGAGCAATACGTTGCAGAACCTACCCGGGAACAGGCTATTTTAGATCTAGTAATGTGTAATGAGGTAGGATTAATAAGATATCTTGTAGTTAGGGATTCTCTAGGGGGTAGTGATCACAACATGGTAGAATTTCACATTCAGGTTGAGGGCGAGCAACTCGGATCTTAAGCCACTGTCCTCAACTTAAATAAGGGCAATTACAGAGGTATGAAGAAAGAGTTGTCTAAAATGGGCTGGGAAAATAGACTAAGGAGAATGTCAGTGGATGAACAGTGGCAGAAATTTAAGCAGATATTTCATAATTCTCAGCAAAAATTTATCCCAGTCAAAAAGAAGGACTCGACGAGAAGGATGAACCACCTGTGGTTAACAAAGCCGGTCAAGGAGAGTATCCAATCAAAAACTAAGGCATACAAAGCAGCGAAAACTAGTGGTAGGCCAGAGGATTGGGAATTTTTTAGAAACCAGCAGTGCATGACTGAAAAGCTAATGAAGAGGGAGAGAATTGATTATGAAAGTAAATTGGCAAGAAATATAAAAACAAGCAGCAAGAGCTTCTACTCTAGAAAGAAAGGAAGTAGCTAAAGTGAGCGTGGGACCCTTGGAAGATGCGCCTGGAGAATTGATAGCAGGGAACAGGTAAATGGCACATAATTTAAACCAATATTTTGTATTGGTCTTCATGGTGAAGGACACTATAAACATTCCAAAGATATGAGATAAGCAAGGAGCTAATGGGAGGAAAGATCTTATAACAGTCTCTACCACAAGGGACAAAGTATTTGAGGAACTAATGGGTCTAAAGGCAGACAAGTTACCAGGACCTGATGGCCTGCATCCAAGTGTTTTAAAGGAAGTGGCTGCAGAGATAGTGGAGGCATTGGTCGAACTATTCCAGAACTCATTGGATTCCGGAAGGGTCCCAGCAGATTGGAAAACTGCTAAGAAATAGGAGGAGGGTTATGCCATTTGGCCCTTCAAACCTACACCACCATTCAATATGATCATGACTGGTCATCAAACTCAACTCCACCATCCCACACTATCTCTATATATCTTAATTCCCTTGGCACCAAAAAATCTATCAATCTCTGTCTTGAATATATTCAACTACTGAACATCCACAGGTAGATTATCTTGGATAAAGAGTTCCAAAAATTCACAACACCTTGAGTGAAGAAATTTCTTCTCCTAAATGGCTGACCCCCTTACTCTGTGTCTGTGATCCCTAATTATGCCCTCCCCAGGGGAAATATCCTTCCAGCATCTATCCTGCCAAGCCCCTTAAAAATCTTATATTCTACAAATAGAATGCCTCTCAATCTTCTAAACTCTATGGAATATAGGCCTAGTCTACTCAATCTCTCCCCACAGGAAAATCCCCTTATCTCAATGAATCAGACTAGATATGAGGATAATGCTCTTGTCATAAATAGTCCAGCCAGAAAAAGGCTGTATTGGTTTCTCCTCCCTTCCTCTTCCTCCCCCTCTTCCTTCTTCTCAGCTGACCACTGGTATGCTACAGATGCTAAATGCACTTTACGAAATGCAGTACAATTATTTACTGATAGAATATTATACGACCATTTAACCCAATGCTTACTTTTTGTCAGTTCCAGTGTAATGTCATCAATGTAGGCAAATGTGGTCTCATTCACATTGGACCCACAAAGGTTGAATCAAATTAATTTCTGAATTCTGAAAAGCTAGAAACACTGAAGGTCCAAAGAAACTTACAAAGTCCAAGTATATAGATCATTAAATTGTCATGAACAGGCACTGAAAATTATTTAAAAGGCTAATGGAAAGCTGGCCTTTATATCCAGTGGACTAGAATGTAATGGAGTAGAAGTTATGCTACAGCTATACAAGGCCCTGGGTAGAACACATTTGATGTACTGGTTTCAGTTCTGGGCCACACACCTAGTACAGCATAGGTTACCAGAATGATACCTGGACTCTGGAAAGTTAAATTATGAGGCGAGATTATACAAGCTAGAGTTGTACAGCCTAGAATTTAGAAGTTTAATGGTTTATTAGATCAAAGTTCCCAAGGTATTAAGGGGAACAGATAGGGTGGATCTCTTTTGGAAAGACACCTGGGCAGTATTGTGACAGGGCTGTTTAATTCTATCATGTAACTAGATTCACCAAAATTCAGGGGGGCAATAGATGACGTCTTTATTAGCCTACCTGCCCTACTGTGAGCCTATTATATTTCCGTTGTTTAGCGTTCAGGCCATCTGTGAACAGCTCCAATGAACCTTGTCAATGCAAAATCCACAGTGCACTATTACCACTCATTTGTTAGAAGGCCCTCCAGCCTCCAAGTTCTATTCAGGAAATTAATTAAGTGTTGAGATGGCAACTAGGAACAGAAGGCATACATAGCTTGCTTCCATGGCTTATGAAGCCACATGAAGTCACTAGCAAATGTTACCACATTGATGTCTGCTCACCAACCACAGAGGATGAGAAGGCTATAGAAGTTCTAAAGGTAAGGTTATGCTGGCTTTTTAGATCTGAAGAGACACTGTGAAGAATGCCCGCAAATAGGTCTTTTGTGTCATCTTATCCTGGGGCTGTGTGTGAGAAGACTGTTGCAAGCTCCAGTGAAGTAATTGCATGCTTATTAACGTCTGTAATGAGCAATAAATATTTGGAAGCGTCAGATCCCTATTTCCAAACTGGCAGCAGACAGCTGATGTAACAAAAGAACATGAGAAATAGGAGCAGGAATAGGCCATAGAGCCCCTCAAGCCTGCCACACCATTCAGTAAGATGATGGTTGACCCAACATAGAATCATCAAATGGTTACAGCACAGAAGGAGGCAATTTAGCATGTCCATACCCACATTCTACAAAAGCAGTTCACCTAATTCTACTCCCCGACCTTTTCCCCATAGCCCTGCCAATTTTTTTTCTCAAATAATTATCCAATTCTCTTTTGAAGGCTTCGATTGAATGTGCCTCCAGAGATGGTTCCAGAGATGAGACCTCAGGCAGTGCATTCCAGACAAAAACAAAAAATGTTGGGAAAACTCAACAGGTCTGATGGCATCTGTGGAGAGAAAGACAGAGTTAACGTTTTGAGTCCGTAAGACTCTTCCAGCATCCGCAGTATTTTGCCTTTACCTTAGTGCATTCCAGATCCTAACATGAAAATTTTTTTCCTCATATTGCTGTTGCTTCTTTGGTCAATTACCTCAAACCTTTGTCCTCTGGCTCTGGATCCTTCAGCCAATTGGAACAATTTCTCCCTACCTACTCTTTCCAGACCCCTCATGATTTTGAAAACCTCAATCAAATATCCTCTTAATCTTTTGTCCTTGAAAGAGAACAGCCTTTGCTCCTTCAATCTATCTACACGACAGTAGTTTCTCATCTCTGGAACCATTCTAGTGAATTTCATATTCACCCTCTCTTTTGATTTCACATCCACAAAGTGATGGAAGGGGTCATCGACAGTGCTATCAAGCAGCACTTACTCAGCAAAACCCTGCTCACTGACATTCAGTTTGGATTGCGCCAGGGTCACTCTGCTCCTGACCTCATTACAGTCTTGGTCCAGACATGGATAAAAGAGCTAAACTCAAGAGGTGAGGTGAGGGGACTGCCCTTGACATCAAGGCAGCATTTGACTGAGTGTGGCATCAAGGAGCCCTAGCAAAACTGGAGTCAATGGGGATCAGGGGGAAAACTCTCCACTGGTTGGAATCATACCTAGCACAAAGAAAGATGGTTGTGGTTGTTGGAGGTCAATCATCTCAGTCATGGGACACCACTGCAGGAGCTCAACAAGGTAGTGTCTTAGGCTCAACCATCTTCAGTTGCTTTATCAATGACCTTTCTTCAATCATAAGGTCAGAAGTGGGGATGGTCACTGGTGATTGCACAATGTTCAGCACCATTCGTGACTCCTCAGATACTGAAGCTGCCTATTTCCAAACACAGCAAGACCTGGACAGTATCCAGGCTTGGGCTGGTAAGTGACATTCATGCCACACAAATGCCAGACAAAATGGCATGACCATCACTGAACATTATCAACATCCTGGGGTTATCGTTGACCAGAAAATGAACTGGACCAGCCATATAAATACTGTGGCTACAAGAGCAGGTAAGAGGCTAGGAATTATATGGAGAGTAACTCACCTCCTGACTCCCCAAAGCCTGTCCACCAACTATAAGTTTTAAGTCAGGAGTGTGATGGAATACACTTCACTAGCCTGGGTGAGTGCAGCTCAAACAACACTCAAGAAGCTCAACACATCCAGGAGAAAACAGTCTGCTTGGTGGCATCCCACCCACCATCTTCAACACTCACTCCCTCCAGCACCGACACAAAGTGACAGCAGTGTGTACCATCTATAAGATGCACTACAGCAACTCACCAAGGCTCCTTTGATAGCACCATCCAAACCCGTGACCTCTCCTTACTATATATATATCTATAGAAGACTTTGGGATTCCCTTTTGTGTTAGCTGTCAGTCTTTTCTCATGCTTTCTCTTTGTTTCTCTTATTCTACCACCCAGAAGGTCAAGGGCAACAGATGCATGGGAACAGCACCATCTGCAAATTCCCCATTAAGCCACACACCACCCTGACTTAGAACTATATTGCTGTCCCTTCACTGTCACTGGGTCAAAATCCTGAAACTTCCTTCCTAATAGCACTGTGAGTGCACCTACACCACATGGACTCCAGTAGTTCAAAAAGGAAGCTCACCACCTCCTTCTCAAGGGCAAATTAGGAGTGGACAATAAATGCTGGCCTAGCCAGCATCCCATGAACAAATAAAAAAATCCTTAGTAAATTTTGCTGCCCGGAACTGGACACAATACTCCAGATGAGCTGAGCTAATGTCTTATATGGGTTTATTATAACTTCCTTGTTTTTGTAGTCTCTTCTATTTATAAAGGTCAGGATCCTTTATGCCTTATTAACTTACTTCGCAACCTGCTTTGCCACCTTCAATCAGTTGTGCATGTATACTCCAAGGTCTCTCTGCTCTTGCACCCTCTTTTAAACTGTATCCTTTATTTTATACTGCCTTTCCTCATTCTTCCTACCATAATGAATCACTTCACACTTTGCATTAAATTTCATCTGCCACTTGCTGCCCATTCCACCAACTTATGTCTTCTCGAAGTTTATCACTAAGCTCTTAACAGTTCATAATACTTCCAATTGTGTGTCACCCACACATTTTGAAGTTATTTCCTGTAAAGCAAGTCTAGGTCATTAATATATATCAAGAAAATCAGGGTCCTAACAGTGAACACTGACAAACCCCACAGCATTCCTCCCTGCAGTCTGAGAAATAACTGTTCACAGCTACTCTGTTTCCTATCACTCAGTCAATTTCATATCCATGCTGTTACTGTCCCTTTTATTCCATGGGGTCTAAATTTTCTGACAAGCCTTTAATGTGGCACTTTATTAAATGCCTTTTGGGAGTGCGTGTATAGTACATCAACAGCATTATCCTCTTCAAGCCTCTCTGTTAACTCATCAAAAAAATAGTCAAACATGATTTGCCCTTAACAAATATGTGCTGGCTTTTCTTAATTAATCCACATATGTTCATGTTAGTATTAATGTTGTCCCAAATTATCATTTCTAAAAGTTTTTCTAGCACTGAGATGAACTGACTGGCCTGTATTTGCTGGGCTTATCCTACACCCTTTATTGAATAAGGGTGTTGCATTCGCAATTCTCCTCTGGCACCTCACCTGTATCCAAGGAGGGTTGGAAGATTATGGCCAGTGCCTCTGCAATTTCCACTCTTAGTTCCCACAGAGTCCTTAAATGAATTTCACTGGTCGTAGTGATGTTTCAACTTTAAATACAACAAGTCTATCTAATACCTTCTCTTTGTCAATGTTTTGCTCATTCAGTGTCTCAACCACCTCGCCTTTCACTATGACTTAGATAGTATATTCTTCCTTGGTAAAAACAGATGCAAAATTGTCATTTAGTAGCTCAGCTATACCCTCTGCCTCCATATGTGAACCCCATTTAGGTCTTTAATCAGCACCCACTCCTCCTTTTACCACCTTTTTCTATTTATATGCCAATAGAAGACTTTTGTATCCCCTTTTGTGTTACCTGTCAGTCTTTTCTCATGCTCTCTCTTTGCTTCTCTTCTTTGTTTTTTCACTTCCCCACTGATCTTTCTATATATGGCCTGGTTCTCAATTATATTATCCACCTAACATCTGTCAAAAATATATTGTTTTTTTTGCTTCATCTTACTCTTGATCACTTCCATTATTCAGGGCGCTCTGGATTTGTTTGCCCTCCCTTTCCCTCTTGAGTGAATGTACCTTGACTGTACACAAGCCATATTCTCTTTAAAGACTGCTTATTGTCCTTAACCCGTAAAAGGTCCCTTACATTACTTAATTCACTTGTCCCACCCAATTCTACAGAACCAGATCTAGCAATACCTCTTTCTTTATTGGACTGAAAATGTACAGATGAAGACAATTCTCCTCAAGACAATCTAGAACTTTTGCCTCTCTCTGCCCTTTATACTATTACTTTTGCAGTGTGTCTGAGGATAATCAAAGTCCTCCATTTTAATAACTGTGCTATAATTCTTGCACTTTTCTGTAATCTCCTTGCAAGTTTGTTCAATGTATATTTTCCACTAGCTCATGGCCTAAATAATACACCCAACAATGTAATGGTATCTCTATTGCTTCTTAGCTCTAACCTTATAGTCCTGGATCCCTCTAGTACATCCTTTCTCTCTGGCACTGTAAAGTTCTCCTTAATCAATACTCCTCCTTTCTTTCCTTCCCTATCTTTCCTGAACACTGTTTATCCTTGTTATCGAGTTGATCTTCAGGCTACTATTTTTAGTGGAAACATGTAACTTTATTTACAAGACAGCAGGGGCAACTACAAGCTTTCATCAAACTCCATGGGCAAAATTTTCCCCCCGTTGGGGGGGAAGTGATGGGGTGGGTGTGGGCGGGTGGCCTTCTGATCGGTGCCCCCAATTGGGGGCGCGCCGTCATTTTTAGTGGCCGGGCCAATTGAGGCCCGCCCAGCGTGATGTCTGCAGGGAAGCGCTATGCGCTTCGTGTGCTGGCGGGGGGGGGGGCAGAGGATGGCGGGGGATGGTGGGGGCAGGGGTGGGGGATCCCTAAAATCAGAAGTGCGCTCCAATCTTCCTGAGACTAAGTGCTGCCTCAGGGAGATTGGTTCCCAAAGTAAAAAACGTTACTGCAGTGAAATTTTCTTTCACCATCCATGACCCCTCATGTGACAATGTCACATGAGTTGGGACATGGACATAATGTTAATTAAAAGTGTCTCTTAATTTTTTGATTCATCAATGAAACCTCATTCCGCCCGTGGATGAGGTTTCATGCTTTTTAATGTGGCTGCCAGCATTCCTGACCTGCCTGCCAACCTTAAGGTTGGACCGATGGGTCCACCAATGAGCTTAATTGTTCTTTGAATGGCCTAAATAGGCCATTGTCAGGTCGGTGGGCGCACAGCTGGCTCGGCTGCGCCCCCGTCTACATAAAAATGCAAATGACACAGGATGACGTCGGGAGCTCCGCGTCATTTTACGCGTCGGTGAGGGGGCCCCTCCCCCGCTCGCTGACGTGACGATCCAGCCCCATAATTCAAGCAGAACTCTCCTGTAGAGGTTCCCCACGCTGCTAACACATTGGTTTACACAGGTCATTTGACCTTACAACGCAGGATTATTCTTAAAGCTACAGTCCAACATTTCCCAAAACTATAATTACTATATTCCTCCCCCTTTAACTTTTCGGTACATTCTGTATTTACAAGAATATTTATCTCATGATGTTACAATATTTACAAAGGTCATAAAATTACAAGTTCAGTCTTTCAGGTGGTTTCCTGATCCTTGTGGAACATTGCAGCTCCACGACTTCAGATTCCTTTGGAGGGAACACATTCTCTGGGATGGTATTAACATCACATTCCTCATTAGGCACATGCAATTCAGTGCCTTTGACTCTGACAAAGAATTGGGCATGCCTGTCCTTGGTTGAACAACTTCAACAATAACCACTGGTTCAGTAATGGAACGTCATTTTGTTGGGGTATCTCTTTATCTTAAATGATCCACATGCTTACGGGTGATCCAGCCTTCCACTTCCATGTGGCACAACAGTGGTCCGGTCACTGAACTTACTTTACCAGGTAACCACTGAAATTCCTTACATATACTGCTTCTCCAACAGTAAATTGTCGCTCACAACTGTGCAAATCATGAGTCGCTTTTTGGTTCCATTGACCTTTCTCCAGCTTCCCCTCCAAATTAGGAAGTATCAGGCTTACTCTTGTTCAAAGGTAGCACCTCATCAATAATTTTGCAAGTGTTGCTCCTGTTGTATTGTTGGGGGTTATTCTGTAGTGAAGTAGAAAACAAGCAAGTTTGGTCTCCAGCAAATCACCTGCTAACCTTTTCATTCCTGCCTTAAAAGTTTGTACTGCCCTTTCTACCAGTCTGTTTGACAACGAATGGTATGGTGCAGTCTTCATGTGGTTGATACCGTTGAGGCTGATAAATTGTTGGAACTCAACGCTCATAAATGTAGTGCCATTATCTGAGACGATTACCTCTGGCAATCCATGGATGGTGAACCTTTGGTATAGTTTTTCTATAGCACCTGCGTTGGTGACTTTGCCTAATAAATGTCTAACCACATGGAATGACCATCCGTAATCAGTAGAAACATGGGGCAGTATTTTACATCCCGCAGGCGGGCATGCTCATGATACAATCGGCTGTAAAATAGCACACGATAACATTGGGTGGGTGTCATGACATCATCGCGCACTTGCGCAATATTTTGATCGGTGGGCTCCGGAGATGCGTCTGCCATTAATTAAGAGGTGACTTAAGACCATTGAAAGGCCAATTGATGGCGGTTTTTCATTGCCTGTGCGATTTCACGCCAATTGCACGCGCAAAATGGGCAGGCGGCCAGCTGACAATTTCAAAAACCTCATCCATGGGCGGGATAAAAGGGGTCAGCAGCATTGCCAGTGTCAGTAGTGGAGAGTTTGCTATATAGTTTGTTTCTGGTGACTTATTGGTACTTGGCAGCTTCAGGTTTCATTTTTAGCATTTCCAGGCTACATCTTAGGTCTCCTTGGTGTTTTCAAAGCCCCCGGAGGATTCAGACCATGTGGACTCTTCCAGGCATCAGACAGCCTCCTGATAATGGGGATCCTGGTCTCTGCTGGTTCTCCTCTGACGGGGAAAAGAGGGGCAGAAGGGAGAGGAGGCCAGGTGTCCCAATGCAGTTTCCAGGGGAGGGACCTGTGGGAGGAGAGGCGCAGGCACAAGGGGCGCAGGGCCAGCAGGAAATCCAAGGTGGAAGGGACCGCAGAAGACGCCACTATCCTGCTGCCAGGGTTTACAGGCGGTGATGCAACTACCTCAATATGTCTGAGGTGCAATGCCAAAGGAGGCTCCGCCTCTCAAGGGAGATTGTGACCTCCATTTGTCAGACAATTGGGCCTGAGATCAGCTCCGACTGTGTGGGTGGACACCCCATGCCTGTGGCTCTGAAGGTCACAATGCCCCTCAACTTCTATGCCTCTGTCACTTTCCAGGGGTTAGTGGATGATCTGTGTGGAGTTTCGCAATCAGCTGTCCATAGCTGTGTCAAACTGATGACAGAAGCTCTGTTCAGGCTGGTACTGATCTTTAATTTTTACAGATGAGGCCAGTCAGGCTGAGCGAGCCAGAGGCTTTGCAGCAATTGCTGGGTTCCCCCGTGTCCAGGGTGCAATCGACTGCACACATGTGGCCATCAAGACGCCAGTGGGTCAGCCAAGTGCCTTCATCAAAAGGAAGGGATTCCACTCTATGAACGTGCAGATAGTTTGTGACCACAGGATGCAGATTCTGCAAGTCCGTGCAAGGTACCCAGGCAGCTCCCATGATGCTTACATCCTGAGACACTCCCAGGTGCTGAAGTTGTTCAGTGCTCCAGCCCGACTGGATGGATGGCTGCTGGGTGACAAGGGCTATCCGTTGAAAAGGTGGCTTATGACACCTCTCCGCCACCCAAGAACAGAGGCAGAGAAGCGTTATAATAGGAGTCATGCCTCCACAAGGGCGGTGATAGAGAGGACCTTAGGTCTTCTGAAGAAGCGCTTCCGATGCCTGGACCAGTCAGAAGGTGCACCACAATACCCCCCAGAGCGGGTGTCACTGATAGTGATTGCATGCTGTACTCTCCACAACCTGGCACTGGCAAGGGGAGATCCCCTGGAGGAA
Organism: Cetorhinus maximus; assembly: GCF_964194155.1. NCBI lineage: Eukaryota > Metazoa > Chordata > Chondrichthyes > Lamniformes > Cetorhinidae > Cetorhinus > Cetorhinus maximus. The sequence goes on along the minus strand of NC_135881.1, from coordinate 148,451,795 downwards.
GAGGATCTTGACACAGCTGTGCAGGCCACAGAGGATGAGTCCAGTAGTGAGTCAGAAGAGGAGCTTGGTGAGGAGAACACTGAGGGCATGGAGGCAGATTTCAGTAACCTCCAGGGAGGCAGGGACACCAGAGGCGCCTTAATCGAATGCTCTTTCTGCTCGGCCAACAAAGATCAGCTTCAACTTCATGCCAGGGCTGCCACCTCTATCCCGGTCTGAAATGACCCTCTCATTTGAACCCAAAGTCCACTCAGTGCCTGTGCAATGAAGTATCCAGCCATTCACATCCAGCATTACATACTGGCATACCCTGCATCAGAAAGAAAAAATGTCAAGCATACTCAGGTCATCAGAACCAAATTTAATGTTATCATCACATTGGAATCATTATGACATTACAATTACTGGTGTTGATGTCCACACCAGCAGACATATAAACCAGAAACAAATGAACAGAAAATCACCCACGAACTGTCCCTTTGGTGCTTATGGTGCCTCAAACTTCAGTTTGTGAGTGCTACGTCTTAGTGCCCCCGCACCCCCACCCCCTCCCCCCCCAGGGACCCCACCCCCCCCGCCATCACTGGCAGCGGCATCGGAGGCAGCATGATGACTCTGCTGTCTTGTTGCATTGATGACATCAGCGGTCATCCTTTGCCCAGTGGAGCCTGTGCTGGCCCCACCTGGGAGGGAGCGGCCAGTGCCACGACTGGCAAAGCCCCAGTCATTGCAGCCTCATCAGATGGGACGGTCACTGGCGGAGGGGTGGTGGAACTGCTGCCGTCATCCAGGGTGCCCTGAGAGAAGCCCACAGAGAGGACAGGCATCTGGCACACCAACGTGAGGTTGCTCTGGACCTCCCTGCTCACCATGGATGGATGGGCACCTAACTGGGACACTTGGTGCCTCATCCATCTCCCACAATGGCACTGACCACCTGAGGTCATTGCCTGTGTGAGGACTTGCAGGTCTGAGTGCAACCCCAGGAACCCCTGATTCTGTCCCTGGAGCTGCATCTCCACAAGAGTCACCACTCTCTCAATGGAGGAGACAGTGTGCTTGGCCATGAGGGTCAACGCAGTACTCATGCTTCTCATGGACTCCTCCATCACGGAGACCGTGGCACGCAGACTCTCATGGATCTGTGCCAGAGGCTCCCGCACATCCGCCTGGACATCCAACATCTGCCACCTAATGGATGACTCCAGAGGCTCATCATCAGCCTTCAACTGAGCATTGTCCTGGTCTCCAGCAGGTTTCCAACTGCCAGCGCCCTGGGCACTCTCTGCCTCCGCCTGAACCTCAAGCAAGTATGAAGTGCCCTCATCAATGTGCTTCGACATTCTAGCCACCTATCTAATGCCCACCGAGGTGCTGGTATCTGCGCTGGTGCCTGGTTCAGAGAGTGGGTGTGACGCAGGTGAAAGTGAAGCCTGGTGGTCCTCCAGCATCAGGGGTGACCCTTCGGGGTCCAGAGAGCGGGTGCGGGCTCGTGAATCGAAAAGAGAGAAGAAGGACACGTCATTAGCTTAAGTCATCACTCTGTTACTGTGCATGCCAGGTACCTTGGTGAGACATTGGGAATCAGCATCACGGTGCCATCAGCTTTCAATGATCAATGGGGACTCCAGGTTTGAGGCTCCCATCAATGAAGGGACTACAAAAGAATGTTTGCACAATCCAAAACTCTCACTTCTGTGCACTGCACTCTTACCTCCATCTAGCACCCCCGCCTCTCCATGCCCGGTTGCACAGGGAGCATGTTGGCTTCTGAGCTCTAGGGCGTCCTTCTTAAACCTGCTGAGCAGCAGCAGGTTGGACGGGCCTCCGCATGTACATGCCCTCTCTGCTTGGTTATGGCTCATCTTCTCCTGAAAGAGGAGCACTCTCAACCTGCAGCACAATTGCAGCCTGGCCAATCCCACCTGAGAAACACCTTGCATGGCACATCTGAGTTGTGGCCCTTGAGCCGCAAGTCACTCAGTCCAAGCAGCCAGGGTTCACCCCCTTGGCCAGCTCTGGCGTCATTGGCAGTTGGCACTCAGACTCTAGCACCCCTGAGGTCAAGGGTGGGGACGGCCACACCTTAACACTTCTGCACACTGACCCATGCCAACAGAGTAGTCACCCTTCTCAATTGCAACAAGTCATTGAAGCGCTTCTGGCACAGCATCCATGTGCGCCACATCAGGTCATGGATGCTCGCCACCTCCTCCCATGCCCTCTTTGTGAGGTGCGGTGGCCTCTTCCTCCCATCTCTGGGGACAAGGATATCCCTCCTTGCAGCCACCTCCTCCAGCAGGGCCACAAAGCACTCATCCGAAAAGCAGGGGCCGAGTGCTCACCTGACCTGCCCGCCTGCCTGGCGTCTCCAGACGCACTTGGCTCCATCAAGTGCAGATCTCCTTCGGTGGCAGCCTTTCTGGGGTTGCCTGGGTTGCTTTTAAAGCAGCCGCTGGGTCACCCGACAGGTCCCCACCCCTGCTCGGTGCTTCCCGACCAGTGAAGAGCTGCATTTCATGTTGGGCAGGCCTTAATTGGCCCGCCAGCATGAAATCGCAGTTGGGGGCCGATCACGGGCGGTGGGCCGTTTCCCATCCGCTTCTGGTCCTGCCGACCGCACCCTCCTGCCAACCTCAAAATTCTGCCCAAGGAAAGGACCGACGAAGTCAATGTGCAATTGTACCCAGGGTCTGCCAGGCCTGCCATGGGTGTAATGGGGCTGCCACCAGCTACTGTTGTAGCTGCTGAAATTGCACAAAGTGTTTAACCACATTTTCAATATCGCCATCCACCCCCGGCCACCAAAGTTAACTTCGTGCTACAGCCTTCATCCGGGAGACCCCTGTATGGGCACTGTGCAGCTCTACTAAAAGTGACTCCCTTCCCTGTGAAGGAACTACTACCTGTGCACCCCATAATAGAATACCATCTTGACTGCTCATCTCGTGCTTTCGGCTGAAAAAAACTGCTCAATTCATCAGGGACTGGTTCTTGGGACAAACCATGTAATGCCTGGTCTCTCACTTGAGACAGGACTGAATCACGATCCAGTTTCTTATCTGCCGGGCACAGATTGGTGAGGAATCTAGAAAATTCATCACTATTACGAGTTTCTGTAGAGCTGGAATATGTTCAAAGTTCTCTTGCAAAGGAAGATGACTCAGAGCATCGGTATTTACCATATGAATCCCTGGTCTATGTACAAAGGTGTATTCATATGCTGCCAAAATTAGGGCCCATCTTTGTATTCTTGGGGAGGCGATGGGAGGTATAGCCTTTTCCTTGCTAAACAGACCCAAAAGTGATCTGATACCATTGTGAAATGTCACCTATGCATGTATTGGTCGAATTGTTTTACACCAAAAATAATCGACAGACTTTCCTTTTTGATCTGAGAATATCCTTTTTCAGCTGTGGTTAAGTGTCCTGGGTACGTTGCCTATCGGCCTCTTTGTGCTGTCGTCCATTTTGAGAGATTGTACTGCTCCCCCTCCATAGGGGGATGCATTGCAGCTTAGCACCAATTTCTTCATCTGGTGATAATGCACTAACAACTTTGAAGAGTGTAAGAGTTGTTTCACTTTCATGAAGGCTTCTTTTTGGAGTGACTCCCAAACCCAAAGCTGTTGTTTTACTTAGCAGTGAATGTAGAGGAGCTAGAACTGTAGATAAATTTTGTAGAAATCGCCCATAACAATTTATTATCCCTAAAAATGATTTAAGTTCAGAAGTGTTCTTAGGTGCAGGTGCTTCCCTTATTGCTTTAACCTTCTCTTCAATCGGGTGTAACCCTTGGAGAGCTACCCAGTGGCCCAAGTAGATGACTTAATTTGCTTGAAAAGTGCATTTTTCCTTCTTCAGGCACACTTCTGCTTCTAAAAATTGTTTCAGGACTCCCTCTAGGTTAGCCAAGTTTTCCTTTTCTGTGAATCCAGTTATCAGTACATCATCCAGGTGGACCACAACTTGAGGTAGACCCTTCAGTAAGCTCTCCATCATCCTCTGAAGAATGGCACAGGCTGAGGAAACACCAAAGGGCAGGTGTGTATATTGGTATAACCCTTTGTGGGTATTTATGGTGATGAATCCCCAGGAGGCGTCATCCAGCTTCAGTTGCTGATATGCGTGACTCGTGTCAACCTTTGTATATGTTGTCCCTCCTGCTAGTTTGGCATATAGGTCTTCCATCTTGGGAATAGGGTATCTGATCAGTTTGGATGCTCTGTTGACCATTAGTTTATAATTGCCACAGGTCCGGACAGTCCAGTCTGGTTTAAGGACAGGGACTATGGGTGCTGCCCACGCTGAGAACTGAACCCCATGCTGAGAACTGAACTCCACGCTGAGAACTGAACCCCACGCTGAGAACTAAACCCCACGCTGAGAACTGAACTGTTTTTATGACGCCCATCCTCTCTAGCCGGTTCAACTCAGCGTCAACCTTCCCTCTCAGCGCGTATGGCACTGGCCTTGCTTTCAAGGAGCAAGGGGTTGCTTCTGGGTCTTAGTAAATCTTGGCCTGCAGGCCTTGGATTTTTCCCAGTTCATCCTTGAAGTCGGTGTCATTTTTTTTTAAGCAGCTCTGGTAGTCCACCTGCTCGCAACTGGAAGATTTTGGACCAGTTTAATTTAATCTCCTTTAAACAATCACGCCCTAGAAAGCTTAGCCCTTCACCTTCTACCATCAGCACTGGTAGCTGTGCCGAGTGGTGTCTGTAATAAATAGTTAGTCTGGCGATACGTTTACCTAGATTTCTTCGGCTGTGTACGTTTTCAACTTGGCAGATGTTTATTCCAAATTTAATTGTCGATCACCTTTATTTAAATACCTGAAAGTGTGTTCTACTATTACAGTGGTAGAAGTACCCATGCCTACTCCCATTTTTAATGGTTTACCATTCAATCGCATTGTAACAAATATTGGCTCTGCCTTCCCAACTTTCATGTTGAATAGTGAATAAATGTCAGAATTGGTTGTTTCTGGCTCTTCTACACTATAGACTTCATTGGGTTCGTTTGTTATTTGGAGGCCTGTTTAAATCTCGCTTTGCACTGTCTCATTATGTGTCCACTTCTGTGACAAAAATAACATTCTACTTGTTAAACTTGCCAATCGCTAGAAGGCTGATTGTTTCCAAGTCGATGAAAATGATTTTTCGATTTAGTTGCTGTTTCCTCTCATTTTTCAGTTAGCGGCGGCTGTTTCCTATTTCGCGGCAGAGTCCCGGATTTTTGCGCCACGTTCGGTTGACTGTTGCTGCCTGACTAGGAGAACAGCACCATTTTTTGCCTCTTGAATTGCTTGTGAATCCCTGACAGAGCTTTCCATTGCCAGCCCAATTCTAACCCTTTCTTAAACTCAAGGTTCACTTCAGCCAGCAATCTTCGCTGAATAGTGTCCTCGTGCACCCACATACTAAACCCTGAGCATGTCACTCAGGGTTTCACCAAAATCACAATATTCTGTTAGTTATTTTAATTTCACCACGTAGGAGGCAGTGGTCTCTCCTGAGGCTCTATTCCGTGAATTGGACCTGAACCTCTGCATTGTGACTGAGGGCTTGGGTTGAATATGTCCCTCAATGAAGCCTACTAATTCACTAAAAGTCTTTGAATCTGGGGTACGGTGAGTGGTCAAGCTTCAAATTAAACTTTAAGTTTTTCTCCCACAAATACTCAGGAGAATCACTCTCCTCTTTTCCTCCCCCATGATTTTGTTAGCTTGAAAGGAGAATATAAGATGTTCTATATATATGTACAGCTACAACACAGGCATCTACCCAGCTATGTGGAAAATTGCCCAAGTATGTCCTGTACACAAAAAGCAGGACAACTCCAACCCGGGCAATTACCGCCCCATCAGTCTACCCTCAATCATCAGAAAAGTAATGGAAGGGGTCATCAACAATGCTATCAAGTGGCACTTGCTTAGCAATAACCTTCTCACTGATGCCCCGTTTGGGTTCCATCAGGGCCACTCAGCACCTGAACTCATTGCAGCCTTGGTTCAAACATGGACAAAAGAGCTGAACTCCCAAAATGAGGTGAGAGTGACTGCCCTTGATATCAAGGCAGCATTTGACAAAGTGTGGCATCAAGGAGCCCTAGCAAAACTGGAGTCAATGGGAATCAGGGGGAAAACTCTCGGCTGGTTGGAGTCATACCTAGCACAAAGGAAGATGGTTGTGGTTGTTGGAGTTCCAAGACGCTGCTGCCGGAGTTACTCAGGGTAGTGTCCCAGGCCCAACCATCTTCAGCTACTTCATCAATGACCTTCCTTCATCATAAGGTCAGAAGTGGGGATGTTCGCTGATGATCGCACAATGTTCAGCACCATTTGCAACTCCTCAGATACTGAAGCAGTCCATGTCCAAATGCAGCAAGACCTGGACAATATCCAGGCTTGGGCTGACAAGTGACAAGTAACATTCGCATCACACAAGTGTCAGGCAATGACCATCTCCAACAAGAGAGAATCCAACCATCACCCTTGATGTTCAATGGCATTACCATCACTGAATCCCCCGCTATCGATATCCTAGGGGTTACCATTGACCAGAAGCTGAACTGGACTAGTCATATAAATACTGTGGCTACAAGAGCAGGTCAGAGGTTAGGAATCAGGCAACGAGTAACTCACCTCCTGACTCCCCAAAGCCTGTCCACCATCTACAAGGCACAAGTCAGGAGAGTGATGGAATACTCCCCAGTTGCCTCGATGTGTGCAGCTCCCACAACACTCAAGAAGCTTGACACCATCCAGGACAAAGCAGCCCACTTGATTGGCACCACATCCACAAACATTCACTCCCTCCACCACCGATGCACAGTAGCAGCAGTGTGTGCCATCTACAAGATGGACTGCAGGAATTCATCAAGGCTCCTTAGACAGCACCTTCCAAACTCACAACCACTACCACCTAAAAGGACAAGGGCAGCAGATATATGGGAACACCACCACCTGGAGGTTCCCCTCCAAGTAACTCACCATCCTGACTTGGAAATATATCGCCATTCCTTCACTGTCACTGGGTCAAAATCCTGGAGCTCCCTCCCTAACAGCGGTTCAAGAAGCTCACCACCACCTCCTCACAGGCAACTAAGGATGGGCAATAAATGCTGGCCCAGCTAGCCAAGTCCACATCCCGTGAATGAATAAAAAAAATTGAGGCCAATCATCTGTGGCTGGCTCAAAGGGATTAATTCTGCCAAACTGTGGCATTTCAGATGATTATATCTTCTTTTATTTTTAATGAGCTTAGATACTCTCAGGCCTGAAATTTTCCCCTTGTCGGGCGGGCTCGGCAAGAGCGGGCAGGGAGGTCGCAGAGGCGACAGCTGCCCGCGATCAGCTCCACACTGCCATTTTATGCGGGTGGGCCAATTAAGGCCCGTCCAGCATAATACGCGAATGGTACAGTTCTACCTGTGTGGGGGGGGCGGGGGGGGCGAGGGGGAGTGGAGGTAGGAGTGAGAGTCGGGTCCAGTGCTCTTTCACGCATGTGCGCAAAAGGGTGCTTCCATCTTCCTGAGTCACGGAGCTGCCTCAGAGAGATTTAAGCACTTTTGAAATAAATAAATAAATGGAATAAAAATTGAATAAAACATGTCCCATTCATTTTGGAAACATTTTTTAGTCAATTTGTAAAAGCTTTAGGAAACTCATCCTACTCGTGGGTGAGGTTTTCTAAAAAATGTAAAGGCCGTTTGGCCTTTTCACCTGCCCGCCGACCGTTAGGTTGGACAGTCAGCGTAAATTTGAAATTAATTAGTTCCTTAATGGCCTTAATAGGCCTTGTAATTAATGGCGGGCGTGCGCCGACTCTGGCGTGCGCCCACTGAACAAACCATCGCAAGACAGTGCAATGACGTCGGGACGCATGCCTGACACATTGGTTTACACAGATCATCTGATCTTACAACACAGGATTATTCTTAAGGCTACATTCCAACATTTCCCAAAACTATAATTACTACAATCCTGGAATATTTCATACACAGTGCTGCCCTTTTATGAGTCAGACATCATCTTTCCAAATTATTATCTGTACCTACATTTCACCAACCTTATTTACCACACTCTGTACATTTAAATACATGCAGAGTAAACCTAATTTAGATCTTATTACATTCCCTCTTATTCAGACCCCACCTAATACCTTACTTTTCTTTCTCTAGTATCTGTCTCTCCCAATTACCTGGGTGCCTTGTTTTCCTGTACAATGTTACATCCTGGTTCCCACAGTCCTGTCAAGTTTAAATTGCCAACAAGGACATTGGCCCTGGCTCTGCTCAGGTGCAGCCCACCTGGCATTTACTATTTCTATTTCTTCCAGAAATGGTCCCAATGTCCCAGGAATCTAAAGCCCTCCTTCCTGCACCATCTCCCCAGCCACATAGATTTCTATCTTGCTATTTCCATTCTCAGGTGTGCATGCTACTAGGAGTAATTGGGAGATTACTACCTTTGACATCCCGCTTGCTAGTTTTTTCCCAGCTCCCTAAACTCTGCCTGCAGGACTACCTCTTCTCTCTACCTATGTAATTGGTACCGACATGGACCACAACCACTGCCTGTTCACCCTCCCACCTCAGAGAGTTCTGCAGCTGCTCAGTGGCATCCTTGACCCTGGTGCCAAGGAGACAGTACACCTTCTTGGATTTGTGCCTGCAGCCACAGGAATGCCTGCCTCCTGACTATCAAACCCCTTTTTACTATAACTTATTAAACTCCCTTCTGCCCAAACCCTCCTCCTCACCATATAACTAATTCAGCCATGGTACCCTGGATTAGACTGGCTGCACAGCCCAGAGGAACCAACACTCTCACTAGTATTCAGAACTGAGTACGGTTAGGTGAGGGAGGTGCACTTAGGGACTCCTGAATCTCCTGCCTAATCCTTCTTGGCTGCCTCATGATCACCCATTCCCTCTCTGCCTGCAAACCCTCAAGCTTTGGGGTGATCATATTTATAAATGTGCTATCCATGAATTTTTAAGCCTCATGGATGCACCTCAGTACTCCAGCTAATGCTCAAGCTCTCTAATCCAGAGTTCAAATTGCTGCAGCTGATAACACTTCCTGCACATGTGGTTATTCAAGGCATAGAGATCCTACATAGAACAGAATGCACACTCCATGGGGAGAATTTTCTGTTCAGCATGCAGGGACCTTAAGGTTGGTGGGCAGGCGAAGAGCCCAAGCGGCCTTTGCATTTTTCATGAAACCTCATCCATGGGTGGGATGAGGTTTCATGAAGGGTTTATTAAATTAATAAATATTTTTGAACATTTCAAAAACATGTCCCAGGTCATGTGAACTGTGACATGAGGGGACATGTGTAAATGAATTTTTAGCTTCATTATTTAAAATTCACATTATGAAATTAATCTCCCTGAGGCAGCTCTGTGCCTCAGGGAGATTCCTGCGCTCTTTCACGCACATGCGCAAAAGAGCGCAGTCCACGACTCTGCCTCCTCCCCCCACCCACACAGGTAGCGTTCAGCGCTTCCGGGCATGCTTCATGCTGGGCAGGCCTTAATTGGCGTGCCCACTTGGAAGGCGGCACGCAGCCAATCGCGGCCTGCCCGACAGGGAGAAAATTCTCCCCCATGGGCCTGGCCCTGCCATGCCTCTATTTATTTGATTATTGAACTTACTACTTAAATAGAAAGACCCACCAATCAGCTGTTTCCCCTGTGCTGATGTCACTTTATTTTGCAAGGAGCTTAACTAAAATGTTTTTCAAAGAATCACAGAATTTTGCTCAACTCTTATTATATAGAAACCTTAGATTTTAATTTACTAAAAAAAACCAGACTGCTTTAGTTTTACTATCCCCTATTATTTAATTTAACTTTATCCCCTAGGTCTGATTAATTAGTTGAGCACTGATTTTAATAATATGAAAAAGTATCACATTTGCTTTAGTTTTTAATTTTTATAATAATTATTCAATCAATTCTCAAACAAAAGGCCTCAATTCCCTCTTTTACAATCAAGTTAATATCCCTTATACCACTATTAAGTTACTTACTGATAGACAGACTGAAATGCTTAATTTCTTGGTTCCTATTTTGGACGAGTGTCCAAGTTTAGAGAGAGAAAAAGAGAAACATTCTCAGCAACCAATCACTTCCCACCTTTCCTGTGACACCGTGCTTCATTTTGTTTTCTCTTTTTATCAAACATAGTCGCTGTGCTCTGAGTCACCCCTAGTTGGTCTCATTGTGTTCCTTCTGCAGGATAGGTTTTAATAGTTCCCTGTAACACATGGAGTTGAAGTTTTAAGGGGTTGGAGGCAAAAAGGATTCATGAGTAGACAACCAAACATACGTTCCAGGTGCAGTAGTTGGAGAGTTATTGAACAGCAGTGTAATGTGAATGAAGAATTGTCATTCTATTTAAGAGATGAAAGTAATTGTTGGATGCTGAAATAGGAATGGTGACTGCTGTCTTACCTTATCTGCTTTGATAGGTCATCAAGTTTTTTGTGTCACATTTTGGCTACACTCTTATTCTTATTCTCTATATGGCTTAGGTGGCTTCCTTTCCTTTGAGCCCAGCAAGCAATCTCTTCTTTGCTGAATCTCATCCCGAAGGACAAAATCCCTGTCAGAAGAATCCTGGGTTCATCTTGTTCTGATTTATGTGTGCCACAAAGTCCTGACAAAATGCACAGACACCTGAATTAAAAAACAATCACTGCAGCTGAACTTTCTAGTCAAACGTTGGAGGAGGAAGCACACCACTTAACTACTGTGCCTCCAAGACTTTGCAGCCACCTTAAGTTGCTGCAACATTTTAAATGTTGCAGCAACAAATTTCCACTCCTCCATTGATTTACTCCCATGTTACATGGGAGTCATGCCCCTGGCCCACCATTCAATTTGTTATTGAGCTGACCCTGTGAATTCTGGTAGGATTTATGATGCACTTTACCGGCATCCTGCCCCACTTGCATTGCTGCAGTGCAAATTACCCCATGGATTTCCATCCCTCCTTCACTGCAGCATTTTCCTTGGTTGTAAGTGGGCAGTAAAGTCATTAACAGTCCCTGTATCATTTACAATTTGCTGTTTATTCCAGTTTGAAGAGATCAGTAAAGTAATGGTTGCAAGATAATATACAAAATTTTTTTTTTTTTACTTTCATACTTTATTTGTTCATTCTAGGCAACATTCTTGTCATATACTGTGCTTTGGGTTGTTTTTCTCACCACCTGTCACTTGCAATTGTGCAACAAAACTGTGTTCTCCAGTTATGCCACTGTCACTTTTCTATTTGCTCTGTATAAAGTCTCTGCAATGTTATGAGACTTTTAAAAGGGCAGTTTCCTCACACGTGTATTTTCAGCATCTAGATTATTTATTCCCAGTTGTCAAATATGTAACAATGTATTAGTTTTTGATGAAATAAAGAGCATAGAACCATATCACTAAAATTGGTAGTTGTAACTGTAGAAAGAAATATACAGCAATTCACACTTGCTTATTGACATATATTTCTTTTTTTATATAAGCTAGCATATCATTGATAATGTCCCATGGTTTATTACATTTTAAAAGATTTGATTATTACACTCCTACCTGAGAGATGCACCGGTCAGTTGTTTACACATCTCCACATAACAGGGAACTTCAGGGGCAGAGCTAGGCTTCTATTCAATCCCATTAAACCTAACCTCTAAGACAAACTAAACATAAATTACATGATGCTGTGGCCCAGAGGTGAGAAAGATGAGATGGGAGTGAATATTAGAGTAGACAAAGCTGACCAGGGCATCTCTGCAATACACAGAGATCAAAAAGTATTAATCTTCTTCAAGGTCCACAGAGGCAGAAGTGAATTACTAAAGCTGCAGTCTGAATGTCCATAAGGAACTGCTATCATCTAATAATTACCAACTCACAAATCACACCTGACCCTCTGGGGCCTGAGCTATGTATTCTGAAACAGGCCAAGCTCTAGAAACTCCTGAAAGCCTTCCTCATTATTTTCATGTATTCAGGCAGATTCTTAACCTTCAAAAGGGCCCATGACGTAGCCTTAACTTTGCTTTTTTGGAGTCAATAAACAATTCTTTCCAAAGTAATAAAGTAAAGCATAGGCTCACATCAAACTGACATTGTCACTAATATAACAGCAATAGCAGTTACAATCATAGTATGTTATGGGCATTAATAGTTTTTATTGAATTGGTTATGTTAACAAAAAGGAGCAAGATTAAATATTTTAGGATAAGAGTATGAATAAGTGAAAAGGAAACGGATTATTAATGGTGAATGGATATAAAGAGAATTTCTTCAATATTAATCAGGTTATCCCATTACACTTTTCCATCACGTACCCTAATAATCCTTACCATAATTTTTAATTGCTGAATTTTTAAAATTAAAATGTGGTGAATAATTATAGGGCTTTGGCTATACTTATCCATCTGCAAAAGCATATAATAGCATAACGTTAGACATAATATAAATCATGATGCACACTTGATGCTCAGCGTAAGTGCACAGGGAAATGGAAGAGAAAAACCTAAGTATATGGTGGTCCTTCAGGAAGAGTAGTATCTAATGTGGAGGCACAATAATGGTGATTGATTCAATCAAGTCTTTAACAATGTGAGCTTTTCCAATCATGGCAGGTTGCAGAGTAATGATTTATATTATTATCAAGATTCAAAGGGCCAGGCAGTGATTGGCATGAATTAGGAACAGGGATGGAAATATCATTTTTAGAACAGTTAAAGTATAAAGATTTTGAAATATACATATTAAATATACTGCCTCACAAGTCAAACTCATACATGGCTTCAATGCCCCCTTTGACTCCAATGACTTTGTCTTATTTATTTTCAGTATTCACAACAGTTTTGGAACAATTTCACTCACCTTTTTGTCATTTTTTTCTCCAATTACATATATTCGTAGAAGATTGTAGAATAGGAAAAGGCCATGAATTCTACTCCAGCATTTTTCTCTTATCAACCGTCCAGTTTAATTCCACTCTCCTGCATATTCTTCAATATATTTAATTTTCTTCTTTTCCTAACAACTGTCTAATTGCTTTCAACAAGAATTCATGGACCTGGTTCCATCTTGCAGATCATTATAACTGAATAAAACTGATACAAGACTACTTTATTACTACCTGTATATGTCATAAAGGAGATACCTATGGTCCTCTGTGGACTACGGCTAATTACTTAAATTAATAACCTTTAATTAACTTGGAATATGGTGCTTTAGTGCACATATGCTGTGATCTCCCTTTGAATTTTGTTAGGATAAGCACTTTTTGTGTATAAGTTTTTGAATAAGTAAAGACATTGTGATTGAGTCAATGGATTAAGGCCTAAAGCTTTGGTAGAATAACTATCCAATTGTTGTTCTTTAGTTCTGTTAGAATTTTGATTGTTTTCACCTGCTTCATAATGTGCAACTAAACCATGAAGGCCTCCTGGTGTGTGCTAATCCTGGTTGAAGTGACTATAAGGGCAGATTTTCTGCCTGTCGGGCGGGCCCGACCCAATCTCGGGCAGGCGGGGAGCCGTTCCCCGCCACGAAGCGGGCCACACCGCCATTTTACGTTGGTGGGCCAATTAAGGCCCGCCCAACATGACGTCCAGCGGGAAGCGCTATGCGCTTCCTGTGTGGGCGAGGGGGAATCCCTGAAATCGCGAGTGCGCTCTTTCGCGCATGCGCACGAAAGAGTGCACGTCTCCCTGAGGCTAAATGCAGCCTCAGGGAGATCGCCTGGACTTTGAAAAATATTAAAAACAGAAAAAAAAAATTCCCTTACATGTCCCCCTCATGTGACAATGTCACATAACTTGGGACATGTTAATTATTTACAGAATAACTTTATTAAAATTTTTAAAACCCTACATGAAACTTCATGCCGCTGCTGGATGAGGTTTCATGTTTTCTCTATTAGCCACCGGGGATCCTGGCCTGCCCGCCAACCTTAAGGTTGGACGGGCAGGTCCTTTGATTGGTTAAATGATCCTGTCAATAGCCTCAATTTGCATTCACGTGCTGGGATCTGCCATCATTGAAGATAGGGATGTTTCTTCTCCTCCCATCATCGAGGATGGGGATCTTTGTTGAGCCTTCTTTTCCACTTAGTTGTATAATTGCCCACCACCATTCATGACAGGATGTGGCAGCATGCAGAGTTTGACCTCATCCATCGGTTGTGGGATTGCTTATCTTTGTCTATAGAATGTTGATTCAGCTGTTTAGCATGCATTTAGTCCTTTGCTTTAGCTCCTCCAGGTTGGCAGCTCATCTTTTGGTATACATGTATCTCCTGCCATGCTCTCTACTCATCATTGAATCAATATTGATCCCCTGGTTTGATATTGAGAAATATGCTGGGCCAGGAGAAAACAGATTTTGGCTGAATACAATTCTGATGCTACTGATGGCCCACAGTGCCTCATGGATGCCCAGCTTTGAATTGTTGGATCTGTTCTGTATCTACTGCATTTGACACAGTGGCAGTGTCACGCAACATTGTGTCTTCAATGTGAAGACAGAACTTTGTCTCCACAAGGACTAAGTGGTGGTCACGAAGAGTTGCTACCTGAATGAGGTAGTGGAATTCAGGTGATGCCTTCAGGAGAGAAAGAGAGGAATTAGATGTGGGGGAAGGATTTTTATCATTTCTGAACAGTAATGGTGCATTTACCAAACAGTAGCTTGTGCTTTCATGACATCCTGAATGCAATAAAACATCTCAAAGCTCATGACATAGGTAAAAGAAAGTGGATGTGAAAAGGATGATGGATGGCTCCCAAAAGTTGGATCAAAGGAATCAAGCTCCTGAATAAGATATTGCTTTCCAAGCATGTAAAACAGCTCCCAACATTTGTTCAAAGTTCCTGAAATTATCAATTTATTGCATATTCCAACACTGGGCAGAATTGTACAGTCCTGTTGGCGGTGGGTATCATGGCGGGTGTGAGTGGAAAGCGAGAAGGCCAAAAATTGGTTTTACTTTGTCATGAAACCAGTTGCAATCATCTGCTCCACCCATCAATGGTGATGCTGCACATCGGGAACCTAATTTCAGTATTTCAGCATCTCATTATAAGCCCTGCTGGCTGGAAACATCCCCCCAGGCTGGATCATGTGGGCAGGCCGGCATGTTTCACACCTGTACATGAGTGACGTGCACCTGGCGAGCTGCACTTTCCTTGGGACTTTGAGGTTTGTTTGCCTACCTTATTTTGGGCAGCACTCACGGTCATCAGTGCCAGGCTTCGCTGGCAGCACCACATCACTTTTAGGGGGGCTCAGGGGCAGTCATAAGGCCTTTCAACTGCTACAGGACCAGTGCTTGCTTGGGAAAGGGGGAGAAGTGGCCTCAGGCAAGGGAAGAGGCTGCAGGGTGATGGCTGTAATGGGGAAGGGGGTACCTCCGGGTGTGTGTGGGGGCACATGTTGATCTGTACAAATGGCCTCAAGATGGTCAGAGCTGAGGAGGCAGTCTCCAGAGGAGATGAGGCCAGATGGACATGTGAGGTGTATGTGAGAGAGTGAGTGGTGATGTCCCTTGAGCTGGCAGTGAGTGAGATGTCAGTGCATGTGTGATGGGCTTGTGAGTGTGTGAGTTTAGAGTGTTGAGATGGTTGACTTACGCTGGGGGCACGGATGAGATCATTCATCCATTTTCTGCACTGGATGGCCAACCTCTTGTGTACAGCATTGGTACTGACCACCACTACCTCCCAAGCCGGAGTGGTGAGACTGATGGGTCTCCTGTGGCCAGGGCGGGGGTAGAGGACATCGTGGCGGGCCTCCACAGCGTCCAGAGGGTGTCCCAGGGATGTGTCACTGAATCAGGGAGCTGCAATCTTCTTGCCTTTTGGGGCCATGAGTTTACTGGAGCAGTCTTGGGCTGCAAGTAGGGAGAATTGTGCACACGGCTGCAGTTTAAATATGGTGCCCAGCATGAGGAAGTGGTGAGGTAATAGCGTGTTGAACATATTGGAAGCCGCCTGCTAGCCAGATGGTGTGTTTCCTGTGGCTGCATAATTATTGAGGTGGGAAGGGGAATAATACAGTGCGAAAACCTGTGATCGCGGCCGGCGGGTAAACCACCTTTTTTTCACGCCCGCTACCGCATTTAGTGCAAACCTGGGACGATTCTGCCCACTGCATTTTTTTCATTTCCTTAACGAAGTCAGCTTTCATAGCATTGTCCCATTCAAGTGTGAAGAATTATATAACATTTGCAAAGACAAATGTTTGACTCTACCAAAATCATTAGTCCTATATTATTACAAATTATCTTTTAGTTAATATGAATATAATTACTTTGAAGTAATTTGCATTTATTTGCTTGTAAAGTAAGAAATATAATTGAGAAAATGTAATTATGCCTTTTTTCTACTGATCACATTCTGAAAAGTTAAATGTTAGAGTTATGTGGTGCAATTTCTCGATGTGATCAGTGCTGACAGCATGTAAAGCATGCAGTTAGACCTCAGGATATTCAGTGTTAAACTCCTGATTCTGCTGGAGAAAATATTTTGCCAGATTTTAAGGCTGTACCTTTATTATTGCTGCTCATATTAGTGGCTACAAAATCATGTTAACCTATTATAGTTGATCCCATGAAGAAACCCCCACTGCCTTCTCTAGTACAGCTCTTGATTAATTGATCACTTTGGGAGGTTTCCAAGTTGTTTGCTCCAGAACACAATTACTTAAAACTAGCTAGATTGAGTTTTGATGTTTGGATGTTTCTTATGACTTTTGATTGGCTAAAATGAATTTTGTACATTATACCGCTTACATTTATATTTTTCTGCTACTTGCTGCTGTTTCTGCAGTTCAACATGCATTTGGTGAATCCTGTAAACAGCAATGTCCTAGCTGTCACCACTTGTCTCCACAGTTGCACAAACACTCTCAACATGAGAATTACATCAGGCCTCCCAATAGCTGGTTTTGGAACAGAAATAGGAGGAAAGAAGAAATAGCATAGGCTGATGAATGTCGCAGATAATTAATGTGTCAGAGTGATTGGCTGGACTTCAAGTTTAACACAGCTCTTCAAACTCCATATTAAGAATGCTATTGTCTACTGTGTTCTTTCCTCATTCCATATTACATTGGACAAAAAAATCCAGCCTTCACAATCACCCTACATATTTATTCTCAAAGCCAATAGTCATGTATCCTCCTGGTCAGCAGACCATCCTCGAACATTCTAAATAAGGTGCAACCAGTTTCTTTCCTGCTTCATGTGTATTACTGCACTAATATTTGCTTCCTTGTTTTCTCCTTGGTGCAAGTATAAGATGCACATCATCTACTCCCTGATCTTCTACTGCTTCTAAGTGTTACTTCAATGTGTGGAGCAAGTATGGTGGTACAATATTTTTCTTTGATGAGCTGGTGACTTACTTGAGATAAGCACACTGCAATAGAAATTGGATCACATTACACAATGAAAGGCAACTCTGAGGACTAACAGTCAGCTCACAAAGGATTGGGTCAGGCAACATGACTGGTTCTCAAAAGCATTAATTAGGCCTTTGCATGTGTAAATGATGGCTTTTTTATGTCCCATCACTGGAATTTTAAATAGCAGGAGCTAACCTGTTCTACTCAGGATTTTTAAATAAGACCATAAGACATAGGAGCAGAAGTAGGCCATTCGGCTCATCGAGTCTGCTTTGCCATTCAATGAGATCATGGCTGGTCTGATAATCCCCAACTCCACTTTCCTGTCTTTTCCCCATAACCTTTGATTCCCTTACTGATTAAAAATCTGTCTATCCCTGCCTTGAATATACTTAATGACCCAACTTCTACAGCCCTCTGTGGTAAAAAAATTCCAAAGGTTCACTGCCCTCTGAGAGAAGAAATTCCTCCTCATCTCTGTTTTAAATGGGTGACCCCTTACTCTGAGACTATGCCCTCTGGTCCTGGACTCTCCCACGAGGAGAAACAACCTCTCAGCACCTACCTTGTCAAGCCACCTAAGAATCTTATATGTTTCAATAAGGTCACCTCTCATTCTTCTAAACTCAAATGAGTACATGCCCAACCTACTCAACCTCTCCTCATAAGAAAATCCCTCCGTACCCGAGATCAACCTAGTGAACCTTCTCTGCACTGTCTCCAATGCCAGTATATCTTTCATTAGATAACAGGACCAAAACTTCTCACAGTATTCTAGGTGTGATCTGCTAGTGTCTTGTATAGTTTTAGCAAGACTTCCATATTTTTATACTCCATTCCCTTTCAAATAAAGGCCAACATTCCATTTGCCTTTCCTATTACCTGTTGAACTTGTATGTTAGCTTTTTGGGATTCATGCACAACGACTCCCAAATCCCTCTGTGCTGCAGCCTCCTGCAGCCTTTTTCCATTTAAATAATATTCAGCTCCTCTACTCTTCCTGCCAAAGTGCATAACCTCACATTTTCTCACATAATATTCCATCTGCCACTTTTTTGCCCACTCACTTATGTAGACTCCTTGTGTCATCCTCACCACTTGCCTTTCCCCCTATTTTTGTATCATCTGCAAATTTGCGATAGTACATTCACTTCCTTCATCTAAGTCATTAATATATATTGTAAATAACTGAGGCCCGAGCACTGACCCCTGTGGCACTCCACTAGTTACAGGTGCCATCCTGAAAATGCCCCCTTTATCCCAACTCTCTGTCCTCAGCCAATCCTCTATCCATGGAAATACACTACCTCCAACACCATGGGCTCCTATCTTATTAAGTAGCTTTACGTACGGTACCTTATTGAACACCTTTTGGAAATCCAAATATATTACATCTACTATTTACCCTTTATCTATCCTGCTAGTTATCTCCTCAAAGAGTTCTAATAATTTTGTCAGGCATGATTTCCCCTTCATGAAGCCATGCCGACTCTGCTTGATTAGATTATGTAATTCTAAATGTTCTGCTATTACCTCCTTTATAATAGACTCTAACATTTTCCCAATGACAGATGTTAAGCTAACTGGCCTATAGTTACCCGTTTTTTGTCTCCCTCCCTTTTTGAATAAGGCTGGACTTCACAGGGCAACAGTGTAGATATTCATATGGCTCCAGCGCTATGCCAGAGATAGCCGGAAGCCTATATCTCCTAATGTCAGTTAACTCGAGATCTTGCTGATCAGTCTGTGAAAAAGTAGCATTTTCTTCACTGCCCACGTGCAATGCATTGGTACCTTCTTCTTCTTCTCATGGGGTCACCAAAATGCTGGTTGATCACCCTTCTCCATCTCCCCCTGTCAGTTACCTATCCCTCTTCCGATCCCGCTGTATTTAAGACTCTCATCAGTGCATCTTTCTATCTAGTCTTAAACCTTCCTCTCCTCCTTCCTGGCAGTTCCATCTCCATCACTCACCTCTCCACATTCTCCTCTCCACAACAAATGGCCATACCATTTCAATCTCTTCTCAGCTACTTTCTTCAGTGCTCCCACATTAGCTGTTCTTGTAATAGGCATTTTTGAAAAGTGGCAGAAAAAGATTCATGAAACATGCAGTGAGATTCCAGGGAGTGTCTCAAGCGCTGTTTATTACTTACCTGCCTGTCTGCCAGTCTGCAGTGCTCAGGCAGAATTGTCTTTTTAAAGATTTCATTCTAAGATCCATGCACTCCAGCAAATTACACCCATTTCATGAAGGATTTATATCAACGACTCCCCCAACACATATGCAAATAGTTGTCCCAGGAAACTCTCTGTAAATACTTTCCCAAACCACAGACGGACATAATTATTTTTTTCTATTGGAATAAAAATCATTGTAAATCACTGCACAGAAATTTACCTTTGCCCATTGCACATGACAATATTTGGATAATTTTCCTCTGCCTTAAAAATGCCCACAATCCTCAGAACTAATTCCTCCAATAAAACCTCTGGGCCGACCAAGTAAAAGGGGATAATTTTGGAAGCAAGTTTATTATCCATCAAGCATATTTTCCAGTAAATCAGACTCCAAACAAAAAACACTGCCTCTCTTTAAGAGCCACTTCACTCCCAATTCCCTGACCCCAAGTTTACTGCGGGCAAGCAAAATGTCCAGGAATACACAGGGGTGAGAGCAGGTAGTGATATAGCGCTAATGTCACTGGATAATCCAGAGGCTCAGGCTAATGCTCTGGGGAGACGGGTTCTGGCAGCTGGTGGAACTTAAATTCAATTAATCAATCAATCTGGAATTAAAAGCTAGTCTCAGTAATGGTTATAAAAAAACTATCGTTAATTGTCATTAAAAACCCATCACGTTCATTATTGATCGAACTGGCCAAGTCTTGAAGGACACAGCCGCTGGACTTGACCTGCAGCACTTGGTGAGAGAACCAACAAGAAGGAAAAACCTACTTTACCTCACCAATCTATCTGTCGCAGATATATCTGTCCATGAAAATATTGGTAGGTGTGACTACTATACAGTCCAAGTGAAGACTAGGTCCCGTCTTCAAGTTGAGGATACTCTCCATCATGTTGTGTGGCATTGCCACCGTGCTAAATGGGATAGATTTCAAACAGATCAAGCAACTCAAAACTGGGCATTCATGAGGTGCTGTGGGCCATCAGTAGCAGCAGAATTGTACTCAACCATAATCTGTAACCTCATGGCCTGGCATATCCCTCAGTCTACCATTACAATCAAGCCAGTGGATCAATCCTGGTGCAATGAAGAATGCACGACGCAATGCCAGGAACAGCACCAGACATACCTAAAGATGATGTGTGCCATCCTGGTGAAGCTACAACATGCGGGGCAGAATATTGCGCTCATTGGGCGGGCATGCACCCGACCTGAACAAGTGCAAAATACGCGCGATGACTTTGGGCGAGCATCCCAACGTCATCATGCACTCGTGCGATATTTCGGTTGGCTGGCCGTGTGGGAGTCAGCAGCGTGCCCACCAACAATTAAGCGGTCTATTAAGGCCCTTAATGAAGTACTTGATTCAAATTTTTTGCCACCCGTCCAACCTTTCAGTTGACGGGCGGGCAAAAATGCCAAGCAGCCTTTACATTTTTGGTGAAAACTCATCCACAGATGGGATGAGGTTTCAACCAGTGATTAACAAAAAAAAGACCTCTTTGCATGCGTCCCTGATCATGAACAGGGATGAGTGCAAAAGGGTTTTAATCAATAAAAAATAAAGAAATTAAAAATGTTAAAAAAACATGTCCCCTCATGTGAAAGAATCATACTTATTAACATTTTTAATTTCTTTATTTTTAATTTTAAAAAACTTCAGCACCCTGAAGCAGCTCTGTGGCTCAGGGAGCTTTTACTGCGCGCTCTCCTGCGCACATGTGCGAACTTCTGCGCTCGCGCTCCTCCCACCCCCACCCAATCGCAGGCGGCAGTCGACTTCCCGACCACTCCTGGGCCGCCCACCGAGCCAGCCCGACCACTGGAAAATCCTGGTCATGACTGCTTACATGACAAAAAGAAGAAGCAACATGCAATAGACAGAGCTAAGTGATCCCACAACTAACGGATCAGGTCTAAGTCTGCGGCCCTGCCAAACCCAGTCATGAATGGCGCTGGACTATTAAACAGCTAACCAGAGAAGGGGGCTCCACAAATATCCCCATCCTAAATGATGGGCAAGCCCAGCAGATCAGTGCAAAAGGCAAAGCTGAAGCACTTGCAACCATCTTCAGCCAAAAGTGCTGAGTAAATGATCCATCTTGACCTCTCCTGAGGTCCGGGTTTCACAGACGCCAGTCTTCAGCTAATTCAATTCACTCCATGTGATATCAGGAAATGGCTAAAGGCACTGGATAAATCAAAGACTATGGGCCCTGACAACTTTCTGGCAGTAGTACTGAAGACTTGTGCTCTAGAACTAGCTATGCCCGAGCCAAGCTGTTCCAGCAGAGCTGCAACACTGATATCCCGGAAATGTGGAAAGGTGCCCAGGTATATCCTGTACACAAAAAGCAGGACAAATCCAACCCGACTATTTACTGTTCCATCAGTCTACTCTCAATCATCAGCAAATTGATGGAAGGTGTTGTCAACAATGTTATCAAGCAGCATTTATACAGCAATAACCTGCTCACTGACATTCAGTTTGGGTTCTGCCAGAGCCACTCAGCTCCTGACCTCATTACAGGCTTGGTTCAAACATGGGTAAAAGAGCTGAACCTAAGAGGTGAGGTGAGAATGATTACCCTTGACATCAAGGCAGCATTTGACCTAGTGTGGCATCAAGGAACCTTAGCAAAGCTGAAGACAATGGGAATCAAGGATGAAACTCTCCACTGGTTGGAGTCATACCTAACACAAAGGGAGATGACTGTGGCTGTTTGAGGTCAATCATCTGAGTCCCAGGACATTGCTGCAAGAATGCCTCAGGGTAGTATCCTCAGCCCATCCATTCAGTTGCTTCATTAATGACCTTCGCTCCATCATAAGGTCAGGAGTGGAGATGTTCACTGATGATTGCACAATGTTCAGCACCATTCGCGACTCCTCAGATACTGAAGCACTCTGTGTCCATGTGCAGCAAGACCTGGACAATATTCAAGCTTGGGCTAACTAACATTCGTATTACACAACTGCCAGGCAATGACCATCTACAAGAGAGAATCTAAGCATCTCCCCTTGACATTCAATGGAATTACCATCTCTGAATCCCCACAACCAACATCCCATTAACCAGAAACTGAACTTGATCAGCCATATAAATGCTGTGGCTACAAGGGCAGGTCAGAGAATGGGAATTCTGCAGCGAGTAACTCACCTCCTGACTCTCCAAAGCCTGTCCACCATCTACAAAGCACAAGTCAGGAGTGTGGTGGAAAACTCTCCACTTGCCTGGATGAGCGCAGCTCCAACAACACTCAAGAACTCAACACCATGCAGGACAAATCAGCGTGCTTGATTGGTAACCCATCTATCACCTTCAAAATTCACTCCCTCCACCATCAACAACACAGAGTGAAAGCAGTGTACACCACCTACAAGATGCATTGCAGGAAGGCTCCTTCAACAGCAGCTTCCAAACCTGGGACCTCAACCACCTAGAAGGACAGGGGCAGCAGATGCATGGGAGTACCACCACCTGCAAGTTTCCCTCCAAGTCACACACCATACTTACTTGAGACTATATTGTCGTTCTTTTACTGTCGCTGGGTCAAAATCCAGGAACTCCTTCCTAATAGCACTGTGGATGTACCTACATCACACAAAATGCAGCAGAAGGTGGTTCACCATCACAATATCTAGGGCAATTAGGGATGGGAAATAATTAGGGATGGCCTAGCCAGTAACACCCACATCCTGTGAAAAAATACATTTTTAAAAATGTACTTCCCACATGTGCAAGATGCTAATGTATTTTTGCAACCTTCTTGTGTTCACTTTGCTTTCTTCCTCCACTTCTCACTTAGGAAAGAAATCAGATGGCCAGAGGAAGAAAACAAGCTGTCTTGAATTAATTCTGCGAATAGTTTTTCAGTTTCCAATCTCCCCTCCACCATGCAGAATATAAGCCCTGGGAGGTAAATCTTGACTGATTTTATACAGATGGATAATTTTTCCATTCCCCCATTGCCTTAAAGGTGATAACTCCTGTTGGGATAAAATTTGACAAGAACCAACAGCCCTTTAGCCCTGCAAATTGGCCTTTTTATGTGTAGGATGAGAGACTGAGTGATTGCAGATGAATAGATAAATGCAGTCAAAAAAGCTCTGTCCAATCCTGACCTCACTCAATGTTAACTTACATACAATATCTAGCAATGGCTGTTGAATGGCCCAGGTTAATGCTCTGTGGACATGGGTTCAAATCCTACCACAGCAATTGCTGGAATTTGAATTCAGTTAATGAAATTTGGAATATAAAGCTAGTCTCAGCAATAGCGACCATGAAACTATCATTGGTTATCGTAAAAATCCAGCTGGTTCACTAATGTCATTGAAAGAAGGAAATCTGCCATCCTTACCTGGTCTGGCCTACATGTGACTCCAGATCCACAGCAATGTGGTCGACTCTTAATTGCCATCCGAAATGGCCTAGCAGTCATTCAGTTCAAGGGAAATTAGGGATAGGTAACAAGCGCAGTCCTTGCCTGCGATGCCAACATCCCATGAACGAATTTTAAAAAAATAACCATGAGAAGTAAAAAACTTAGATTATCTTGCCCTCCATTTCAGGTGACATTGAAATGAATTGAAGGTAATATATTTTTCTTTTCCCACCTATTTTTAAATTTATTTCGATCTATTGTTTCATCTCCACCTTTTAGCTCATTTCAATCCCTTCCCCCCACCCCACCCCCACTAAGGCCATCTGCCACTAGCTTGTCCTGCTTGCTACCCTCAATGTCTCCATTAGCACATTCCTTAGATAATATCACCACCAGCAACACCCCTTTGTTCTTTTGTCTATGACATCTTTGGCAGTCTCTTCTTGGCCTCCACCTATCACTGGCCCCCTATTGAGCTCTACCTGTCCCACCCCGCTCTACTAGCTTATATTTCACCTCATTTCTATATATCTCAGTTCTGATGAAGGGTCATATGGACTCGAAAGGTCAACTGTATCCCTCTCCGCAGATGCTGTCAGACCCGCTGAGTTTTTCCAGGTATTTTTGTTTTTGTTTTATATATACGAAGGTAACTCATCTCTGCCCTGGCCAATATCAACTGACTTGACACAAGTTCCAGAATCGAGCCTGAAACCTTCTGCTCTATAACATTCAGAAATATACCAAGTCTGAACTTACTTTGGAACCTTTGGGGAGTCCAGATTAATATGATTTTGATGCAGACTCCTATCTCAGATTGAATAGGATTGCAGATAGTGAACAAGGGTGGAGTTGAGTCTTTTAAATAGGAGCAATGTCAGCTTATCTTTACTAATTCCATGTGTAACATGCACATTTACATTATTTTGTACAGATTTATTTGTCAGCAAATACAAATAGGGAAGTGGATCCCAGTGTTATAATCACCTTGAGTAATTTAAAACATGTGGTTCCTTTCCAAATTGTTGAAGATCATATTTACAGCTAATGGTAAAACAAGATAATAGAGAATTCAAGATAAGTCACAAACTGTCACATCACACTGATTGTTTATAGCACAGGTGTTATAATCACTTATAACAATTATTATTTATATCTTAGGTTCAGAAATGTTCTTTGGTCCTCAATGTTTGTCTAAATAAATCTACTTGATAACAATTGTATTAGAAAATAATGTTTAGCTGTTAGATTGGAATGATTTATTAAATTTAGAAAATAACAGAGTCATAAAATGTGTGATTCATCTAGCAGATGTTCACCATGATTTTGGCAGGAGAGCACTGAAACAGCCCCAATTTTGTCCATGACCCTGATGTGCTAGGTCTTAGTCTAATATCAGGAGCTCTGACCTGGCTGCTAGAGGCAATGCCCTCACCGACTCAAATATAGCCATTGGTGTAGGAGACTATGCTGAGGTTAGGGCCTCTCTAAACCAGGTGTTCCCATGCCCCAGGACCTCAGAGAGATTTAGCATCCGATTGTCAGCGGTGCATCTGCAAAGACCAGGTATGTCTCTCGGATAGGTGCAGAAGTCATTCCACCTTGTGTCCAGGCTTGGATTAACTCCACCCCATCAATCTTCAGGAAAATTCTTAAAGCATCCACCTGCAAAACAGGGACCTGAGGGACACCAACAATTTCATCTGGTTGAGAGATCCCAGATCATCTGCTGTCCACCACCCAGGTCATCAAATATGGTGGACCCCTGCTTGTGCCCTAGTGATGTGACAACCTTTTAGAAAATTAGGAAGCTTCTCTAAATGTTCCAAGTTGTTCCCAATCGGCACAGTTCTGACACAATTGTCAGATTGCTGGTCCACCGATTTTCAGGGCCCATATGTTTTACATATTAAATGACAAAGCAACCCTTCTGTTCCAACTTATTTAAGTGGATTAAACAATCTGTTGAATCACTCTCCCAGTGTTTTACTTACTATAGGTCCTACTTCAAAAGGTTACGGTCTGGCAATGTGTTTTTCTTTCCCTACAATTTGAGCTTTACTTTTTATATGTGCACTGTTTGATCTTTTCAAAACTTTGGGCTGCTGGAATTTTTTTGGCTGCAAATGGAAAGCACTATCCTATGGGATTTTGCCTCATTATCAGGAAGCATTACTGCATAAAATATTGCTCTACATGCTATTTTCAAAAGTAATTTCTTCTTTAAATGATTCACTTGTGGGGAAATGACTTACACCTGTTTCGATTTGCGTTAAATTATCCAGCTAGCACCTGAAAGGCCATTTGCGTACACACAGGCACATTACTGTAGATTGCTGTAATAACTCTGACAAAATGGAGATGCAAATAGATATAGAGTTGGAGATGGGCTTAGAGCTAGATATTTCCAGGTGACATCCATTGACATTTCAAGAGGTAAACAGTCTTCCATTTGACATGTTGTCACATAACAGTTGTTTTGGTCAGTGGAACAGGACAGTGTATCTGCTTCTGCATTGACACTCTGCAGAGACCCTGTCAAGGTTTGTGTTACAACTGACTTTTCTAATGCCCTGTAAGTAATTAACTCACTCCTGACCACCTCAGCATTCTCTTCCGACTGCAATCTATGGGCGGAATTTTCCGAACCTGCTGGCAACGGGCGTCATGGCGGGCGTGAGCGGACAATATGGTGGGAAGGCCAAAAATCAGTTTCATGCCATTATGAAACCAGTTTTCAATCATCCGCTCTGCCCGTCGATGGCGGGCTGTGTTTCACGCTGCCGGACATCAGGAACTTCATTTTAGTACATCTGCATATTATTGCTCCCTGCCCGCCGGAATCATTGCCCCAAACTGGATCATCCAGGCACCGATGTGTTTCACAACAGCATTTATAAGGCATGCACCTGGTGAGCTGCTCTTCAAGCGTAACTCAGAGGTGAGTGCACTACAATGTTGCGCAGTGCTCACGAGGATCGCCTGTTGGACTCCAAGGTTCAGGCACCGTGCATTCAGGTGATGGCACAGACAAGCTGCTTTTTCCCGGCTGGCTGATAGTGCGGTGTTGGGGCAAGGGCTATACTGCACTTGGGAGAGCTAGGGGGTGCAGGGAGGGTGGGGCAAGGGCTGCACTGTGGTATGGGCAAGTTGGTGAGGACAAGGGCTGCACTGCAGTTGGGGTAGGTTGAAGGGGGCAAGGCAGCCCGGCCTGCTGGTCATGCACAAACACATGCGGCAGCCAAGGGAGGGAAGCGGCTACGCATGAGGGAACCATAGATAAAATGACCATTCCTCTGCAGTTCAGGTACAGCCACATTGTCATGCTTAGAGTTGGGTCTCTAGCTTATCTGCCCACTCAAGCAACGCAGAGGCATGAAAGTGCCACCAAATGCTCCAGAACTTTTCACCATTCGGGCACAGACTTAAAAAATTTTTTCTTAATTCACGGGATGTGGGCTTCGCTGGCTAGGCCAGCATTTATTGCCCATCGCTAGTTGCCCTTGCGAAGGCGGTGGCGAGCTGCCTTCTTGAACCACTGCAGTCCATGTGGTGTAGGTACACCCACAGTGCTATTAGGAAGGGTATCCAGGATTTTGACCCAGTGACAGCGAAAGAACGGTGATATATTTCCAAGTCAGGATGATGAGTGACTTGGAGGGGAACTTCCAGGTGGGTGGTGTTCCCATCAACTGCCACCCTTGTCCTTCTAGATGGCAGTAGTCATGGGTTTGGAAGGTGCTGTTGAAGGAGCCTTGGTGAATTCCTGCAGTCCATCTTGTAGATGATACACACTGTTGCTACTGTGCGTCGGTGGTGAAGGGAGTGAATGTTTGTGGATGTGGTGCCAATCAAGTGGGCTGCTTTGTCCTGGACAGTGTCAAGCTTCTTGAGTGTTGTGGGAGTTGTGCTCCTCTAGGTAAGTGGGGAGTATTCCATCACATTCCTGATTTGTGCCTTGTGGATAGTGGACAGGCTTTGGGGAGTCAGAAGATGGGTTACTCATCGC
Source organism: Cetorhinus maximus (assembly GCF_964194155.1). NCBI lineage: Eukaryota > Metazoa > Chordata > Chondrichthyes > Lamniformes > Cetorhinidae > Cetorhinus > Cetorhinus maximus. The sequence goes on along the minus strand of NC_135881.1, from coordinate 148,423,786 downwards.
ACGATTCCTAGCCTCTGACCTGCTCTTGTAGCCACAGATTTTATATGGCTAGTCTAGTTTAGTATCTAGTCAATGGTTACCCCCAGGATGTCGATAGTGGGGTATTCAGTGATGGTAATGTCATTGAACATCAAGACACGATGGTTGGATTCTCTCTTTTTGGAGATGGTCATTGCCTGACACTTGTGTGGCACAAATGTTACTTGCCACTTGCCAGCCCAAGCCTGGATATTATCCAGGTCTTGCTGCATTTGGACATGGGGGCTGCTTCAGTATCTGAGGAGTTGCGAATGGTGCTGAACATTGTGCAATCATCAGCAAACATCCCCACTTCTGACCTTATGATGGAAGGAAGGTGATGGATGAAGCCACCGAAGATGGTTGTGCCAAGGACACTACCCTGAGGAACTCCTGCAGTGATATTCTGGAGCTGAGATACCGACCTCCAACAACCAGAACCATCTTCCTTCGTGTTAGGTATGACTCCAAACATTGGAAAGTGTTCCCCCTGGATCCTATTGACTCCAGTTTTGCTAGGGCTCCTTGAAACCACACCCGGTCAAATGCTGCCTTGATGTCAAGGGCAGTCACTCTCACCTCACCTTTTTAGTTCAGCTCTTTTGTCCATGTTTGAACCAAGGCTGCAATGAGGTCAGGAGCTGAGTAACCCTGGCGGAACCCAAACTGGGGGTTAGTGAGCAGGTTATTGCTAAGCAAGTGCCACTTGATAGCACTGTTGATAACCCTTTCCATTACTTTACTGATAATTGAGAGTAGACTGATGCGACAGTAATTCGCCGTGTTGGATTTGTCCTGCCTTTTGTGTACAGAACATATCTGGGCAATTTTCCACATAGCCGTGTAGATACCAGTGTTATAGCTGTACTGGAACAGCTTGGCTAGGGGCATGGAAAATTCTGGAGCACAAGTTTTCAATACTATTGCCGGAATATTGTCAGGGCCCATCGCCTTTGCAGTATCCAGTGCCTTGATCCATTCCTTGATATCCTGTGGAGTGAATGGAATTGACTGAAGACTGGCATCTGTGATGCTGGAGACCTCCGGAAGAGTCCGGGATGGATCATGCATTTGGCACCCCTGGCTAAAGATTGTTGCAAATGCTTTAGCCTTATCTTTTGCACTGATGTGCTGTGATCCTCCGTCATGAGGATGGGGATGTTTGTGGAGCCTCCTCCTCCAGTGAGTTGTTTAATTGTCCACCAGCATTCATGACTGGATGTGGCAGGACTGCAGAGCTTAGGTCTGATCTGTTGGCTGTGGGATCACTTAGCTCTGTCTATCACTTGCTGCTTATGCTGTTTGACATGCAAGTAGTCCTATGTTATAGCTTCACCAGAATGACACCTCATTTTTAGGTATGCCTGGTGCTGCTCGGCATGCCCTCCTGCACTCTTCATTGAACCAGGTTTGATCCCCTGGCTTGATGGTATTGGTAGAGTGGGGGATATGCCGGGCCATGAGGTTACAGATTGTGTTTGAGTACAATTCTGCTGCAGCTGATGGCCCACAGTGCCTCATGGATGCCCAGTCTTGAGTTGCTAGGTCTGTTCGAAATTTATCCCATTTAGCATGGTGGTAGTGCCACACAACACATTGGACGGTATCCTTAATGCGAAGGCGGGACTTCATCTCCACAACAACTGTGCGGTGGTCATGGACAGATGCATCTGTGGCCAGCAGTTTGATGAGGGTGAGTACTTGGTAATCAGCAGGAGGTTTCCTTGCCCATGTATGCCCTGATGCCATGAGATTTCATAGAGTCCATGGGTTTCATGAGCAGTGAGTGAGATCCCTGTGAATGCGTGATGGGTTTGTGAGTGTGTGAGTTAGAGTGATGAGAAGAGTGACTTACCCTGGTGGAACAGAGAAGATTATTCATCCTCTTTCTGCACAGGGTGGATATCCTATTTTGCAGGGAATTGGTGCTGACCACCACTGCCACCACCCCTCATGCAGGATTGGTGACTTTGCTTGCTGGCCTTTGCCCAGAGCGGTGGTAGAGGACTTTGCGGCAGGCCTCCACTGTGTCCAGTAGGCACTCAAGGGAGGCATCACTAAATCCTTTCGGCAGCCTTCAGTTTGCAGCAGCTTCCTATCCCCTGAAGAGTGCGAACACTTTGCAGGGGCAGCCTTTAAACATAGCACCTAGTTTATTGAAGGCCTATTGTGACGGCGGGCCGGGTGAATGAGAGGACACCCCGCCAATGTGTTTCCCAGGAATGCCTGATTAATGAGGCAGGATTGGGACAATATGGTGTGAAAAGCTAACATTGCGGCCAGAGGGCAAAGTGTCCTTTTCCCTGCTCGCTGTCGCACTTAGTGTAAGTCTGGGATGATTCCCCTCGTTGTCTTTGAAACCAAAGCTTAGCAGCATCTGATCACTATATCTTGACTTCCCTCACTTTGTCTTTGATCTTTTCAGCCTTGGTGGCATTCAACATTGTGTTTCCCTGTCCTTAAATGGAACAGATAGGGACAATAGAGGTAGATAGAGAGGAATTATTCCCTCTAGTTCAGGAGTCTGGGGGTAGAAAGGCACACTGCAAAAAATTAGTGTTGGACCTTTCAGGAGTGGAATGAGAGGCTGAATTGGACTACCTGTTGGGGTGGGTAGGGAGATGGGTAGGCCTGCAATCTTTCACCTCCGAGTAGCGTGTAAGGACACTGTGTTTACTGTATCACAGTATCAGCAATTATTGGGTGAAAATTTCAAGTTTTAATGCAAGCACAAAATTGAGCTGTACAATAGCCAATACATAATGGCCCCGCCCACATGGGAACCAGGCTTCCAGCCACCAGAGGGTGATAACATATAATGGCGCAACTCCCTGACGTAGTACCAATACTTTGCAATTTTGATAGCGGTGTCAGGAAGCAGGACCCAGCAACCTGCCCAAGAAGGGCAGATGAGCAATTGATAATACAAACAAGCTAATTAGCAGCTCATCGAGCGCAAGTTTGCCATTTTGGAAAGGAAGCACGAGAACCCCCCATGAAGGATTTCAAACACATCCATCAGGAGGAGGTGAAGACACAGCTTGTAGCCAATTGTGGCTGTGCGAGATAATCATAAGGCAACACAAAAAGGTGAAGGCTCAGCTTAAAGAGGTCCTCATGCATTGGCACACAGTTGCCATTGCACGAGTAGAGCTCCCTGAGCATTTGAATTGTGAGTACTGGGAGAACTGTGGGATAGTGGTCCAGCAGGGATCATGAGGACAAAAGAGGGGGGAATGGGAAGCCTTGACAGTTGAGCCAATGGTAAGCCAGGCCAGACCTGGCAATGAGAATGAGCTACTCCTCTGAGATAGGGACCAGTAGCGATGAGGAGCAGCATCTCCAGCAAGAGATGCAATTCCCTGGGCATGAGGAACACAGAGGAGAGGAATGAGGGGCAGAAAGGCAACAAAGGTAATACCCTCAGCGAAGGGTGCACCCTGAATAATAAGCTACCTCACTATGTCAGAACATCAGTGCTGCAGGAGGTTTCACCTATTCAGACAGAGGGCAATAACATATAATGGACAAAGATTCCTGATGCAGTATCAATGCATTGCAGTTTTGATACTGGCGTCGAGAAACAAGACCCAGCCCTATGTGCGCTCATACAGTATCTCCTGAGACCTTGCAGGACTCATGGGCATGCCCAGACAATAGTGCTAAACTCTCAGTGGCTCTGAACTTGTATACTTCTGGCTCATTCCAAGGAGTGGCAGCAGACCTTGGTGGCATTTCTCAGGCAGAAGTATATCATTGCATATGGCAGGTCCTGGGTGTGCTGTTCAAGAGGGCAGGGAGTACAAAACGTATTGAACGTATGGGACAACGCAGGCACAGAGGGCAGTGGGATTTCCCTCCATCGTTGATTTCCCTCAGTTGCAGGGAGTCGATTGCACCCAAGTGGTCAACAAAGCAGAGTGAGCAGTCAGGGAGATTCATTAATAAGAAGGGTTCCAATCCCTAAATGTTTAATTAGTCTTTGACTAGACAAGCACTTTATGCAGGTGTGTGCACACTATCCGGACAGCTGCCATGATGTCTCATCCACTGACAATCGAAGGTGCCACAGATCTTCAAGGTGCCAATAAGAATCTGTAAATGGCTGCTTGGGAATAAAGGACAGGCAATGAAGTGATGTCTTTTGACAGCTTTGTGTAACCCTGCACCTAATGCACAGAGGCACTGCAACTGATGTCATCTAGTCACAAGGACTACTATTGAGCAGGTGATCAGACTTTTGAAGATAAAGTTCTGGTGCCTTGACTGCTCTGGGCAGTACAGCCCTCAAGGGTGTCACACATTGTGGTGTTCTACTGCTTTCTCTGCAACAAGGCACTCTGGAGCCATGTGGACCTTGAAGAGGGAGTAGCACTGAAAAAGCACAGGTTCTCAGAGGAGGAGGAAGTGGAGGAGAAGAAGATGCAATGCCAAATGGTGCCCATCTTTTGCAGGGAAGTCAGTGGGGCCACTTCCGGAGTCAAGGCACTTATCAAGATGGCAGAGACGTGAGGGACACTGATCCAGGCATGTTTCATCTGAGCTGCACTCATCCTGTAGGCTCTATGAGCCACCTGTCTTTGAGTGAGAAAACATATCCACAATGTACACAACTCTGAATACTTCCATTGTTAGCAAGCTCAGATGGAAGACAAGTCTTCAGTGGCCACCCAGCCTCCACTACCCCAAAACACACCAAAGAGTTTTACGTCACTCTCCATCTTCTTCCCTCTTTTGCCTTATGGTCATCAAAGGATGCAAACACACAAGTGCTGGTGACCCAACAGCACGGCAATTATATTGACTCATTCATCCTTAACATAAACACAGAAAATATCCCCCAAGTGTACCACAAAGTGCAAATGATGCAGCGACCTGCGCTCATGGCCACTCCTATGGCTGCTCCCTTTCTGCCTCAAAATTAGATGGCAGCAGCCTGCTCCTTGTTGCTGCATGTGGTTGAGGTGTGGTGGTTGTTCTCAATGTAGAGGTGTCACTGGGGGCAGGTCTGCATGTGTGGCACTGCAGGAGCAGCCTCTGCCTCAAGTCTTTGATATGCAAATGGTTCCTCAGTCAGAAGGGCCAAGCAGGCAGATGATGATAATGACAGCAGCCCATGAGGGTTGCTTGATGAGGAGCCAATAAAGGTGCATCCTCTCTCCTCTCGAGAGCAACTGCCCAGAGCTGTATCTACCTCCCTCACATTCTCCTGTTTACTTGTGAAGCATGATTCACCCAGCGTCACCAGTTCTAAGCTGGATTGAGAACCCACGGAGATGAGTGTATATGTGCCTGAATAATATGACAGTGCAGGCTCCGGTGCTTTACCTTAATCCCCCACAGACAAAGTCGATGGCAACTATCGTGCAGCTGCAGGCACCCCTCCACAGCTGGCTCTGTAGGAGACATAAAAGGTGATCATGAAAACTTGTCTCCACCAGCAAATGTTTCTGCAGAACTGAATCATAACATTACAGTTGATGTATTGGCATGGCATTGGCCAGGTGTGTTCCAATGACTTCGCCTACAGATTTTGGGATCGATTTATCCTATTTTTGACGCATTTCCATCTCTCTATCTCTTTGATGATATACCACCCTTGGCAGATCAAGGGCCAGCTTCTCCATAGATGCTAAAATAGTGGGCTAGGGTACTCCCCCACCTTAATGAAGCATTTCTCTCCTGCGTTGTGTGTTACTTTCTCTTGCAAGATCAAAAGAGAGAGCGAGAAGGAGTTAAGACAAAGCTGTCTTCCCTCACTGCTTCCAGCAGAACAATCATATGAGATTTGACAGGCTTTAGTTTGCCCCCTCCACAACAGCACGAGGTTTGTGAGCTTTGCTCAGTCCTCAGTAATGTATCCGGGTAGATATTTCTCCAGTTTTCAAGAGCACTATGTACTCTCAGGCTGCACACCTCTTGTGTATTCTGATGACGACGGACCTGGAGACCTCTCATGTGGATATTGTCATCTTGCCAGACCTAAGAAGGTCTTTGCAAGACTGCTGCACTGAACCTATGCCCTCCTCACAGTGACTCATGCTACGCATAGCATGAGCCATCTTCAGCCATGCCTCCTTCTTTAGACTGGATGGTCTTCTACTGCTACTCTCAGGGAAAAGAATGCTTCCCCAGAAAGCAAATCTGGGAGGCATCATAAAAATATGAGGCTGCCCTGGTACAGTTGTCTGAGATGGTGCTGACTTGCCCCTCTGCTGTCTCCTCCACCTGTGGATGAAACACCCAGCCCTTTGCTATTTAAATTATCTTACAACTCCTCCCTATGCCCGCATGTCCAATTGGATGGTGATCTCAACCTCCGGCCAACTAGCGGCCCTTTCTTTCAAAATTGTGTCACGCGTCCATTTTCAATGAGGTGCGAGGTCATCGGCCCAGAAGTTCTTCCATCGTTGGGGTTCTGACCCCAGAACCAAAATCCAGTCCTAGGAATCACTTCTATACACAAAGGATGGTAGAAGTTTGGAACTCCCTTCTGAAAATGGCAATTGATGCTTGTTCAATTGTTAATTTGAAATCTGAGGTGGGTAGATTTTTGTTAAGCAAATTGAGAATATGGGTGGGTATATGGATTTAGGTCAAGGATCAGCCATGATTTTGTTGAACGATGGAAGAGGCCCAAGTAGTTAAATGGTCTACTCCTTTTCCTATGTTTCTATTGCATTAAGTACTTTCTTATGTTGAGGTATGTGTAACTTAATTTAATGATATGTTATGATTCAGGTGTCCTATGTTGCCCCATATATCAGTGCCGTCTTGGGGATACTAATTGCAAACAAAATGAGGAAACGTCCCCTAGCAATGTTTGTAGCACAATAATACATTTGAAAGATATATAAGTGTAAAGTTTGCGAACACTTGACAGTGGATCAATAAATCAGATTAGCATGATTATGTGCAGCATCCTGATATTCCGGTGATGCATTTTAATGGTCAGAGTATTGGGGCAATAACCTTTATATCCAATTCTCTGGTCTGTACTCCTCTTAAGGACGGTTCAATTCTGGGAAAATAGTATCACAAAACTTACTCTTTAGCAATGAAGCGTTATTATATCATGACTTGGCCAACATTTTTAGAGATAATTCATTATTTGCCCCTATAGCAAAAAATGATAACAGGGAGATCACTGCATCCTGGGATTCGGAGCAACTTAAAAACTTTGGTTTGTTTGTTAAGGTTAACATTCCTTGTTGTTAACTTATGATTATTTGGAACTTTGACAGCATATATGTCTTGAAGATTGTTCTGACTATACCTGTAAGAATCCCTGAAACACTGTACATAGAGGCATACAAATATCCTTTGTTCTACTTTTATCCTGACAAAAAGGAACTTGATTGCTGACATGGAAAACTGCAAAACAAAAGAAAAACAATCTCAAAGTCATCACATTTTAGAGGCCCTGTAATATACATTATTCATTATAGGTTATGATGTTGATTAGGAGAGTTCTAGTAAGAATAACTCTTCACAGCCTAAATGTCCTGGGCTACAATTAATAATTATTATTACATAACTGAAATAAAATATAACATAATATTACAATCTGGTGTGGAACAGTTGCAGGGAGCATCATACTTCAATCTGACCCTTTTTTTTCTTTTTTAGCTTATACTTATTCTTTTAATCTCCCATATACATAGCATGATTTCAATTAAAAAAAATAAACCAAAACCCTGAAATCTCTGATAAAATGAAGTAATTTTTTTCAACACAAAAACTGCTCTGGCATTACCTTTCTGATTCACCTCACTTAAGGTATACAACTTTAGCACATTTTTCCTCTTCCTTTGAGACTGTTAAGACTCTATTCCCCTCGCACCCATTCAGATAGGAATCATTCTGAAAGTGACAGTAAAACAAATGGTGTCCTAATTCAAAAGTTTCAGTGAAAATGTCAGAGTGGGAAAGATTTTGTGGCACCCTGTCCGATGGCAACAGGACATCAGTGCCTTGAAAATAGTGGGGTGTGACTTAACACCCTGTTCCTGGAAATGGTGTTGACAATGTTCCAATCTCAAAAGGGCCACAGCTGGGTGGCTGGAGCACATGCCATTTTAAGGCTCAACAGTGTGGAGCGTAAGCCACACATACTCTACACAGTATCACCTGATGGTCCAGCCGAAGAGGGACCCAGAAGGAAACTTTTAATTCATTTCTGAGTGGCTAGTAGGAGGACATCCTGAGCTGCTGAGATGTCATGTACCACCTGCATTTTTAGGGTCAGGCTGTCCAATAATGTACTGACCTGGAGCACTCATTTTCCACCCACAGGCAGCTGACTGTATATTGCTGAGTACATGTGCCCTGCCCAAAGGCAGCTCCTTGGCTCATTGCCTGTTGTTACTTCATCTTGCACTGTTTTCTTGGCAGTTTTTGTCAGTGTTAGTTTGCCAATGCCTAAAAGTCTCAGGAGCAGGGCAAGGAGGCAGGTCCCAAGTCTAGTTCAATTGGAACAGGAATTGAACCTGTGCTGTTGGCATTATTCTGAAACACACTCTAGCCTTCTAGCCAGCTGAGCTAATCGGACCCCAAGTTGCTGAGTCACAGCCCTCAAAGTGGGCTGGGTGGCAATCACGAGGTTTTATACCAGAGAGACATTTAATCAGAGGATTACAATTTGACATGCTGAATTTGGGTGCCAACCTGCCAGTGAGTACACGATTGATGGATGAATAGAACTTGATGTGATGTTAAATAGAACGTAGAGATTGCAAACAATCTGAGACAGTGCTAAGGAGGGGGATGCAATCAGAGGCAGGATCACAGAGTTCGTGATGGAAGCTGAAGATAATATTTAACAGAGGAAATTGCAAATGGCAGCTGGAATCTGACAGCCCAGAGCCAGTGGACGGGTCAAGAGAAGCAGTGGAATGGGAAAGTTATGTGTTGTCAGCATAACTAAGGAAGCTGACACCATGCCTTTGGCTGATGTTGCTAGGGAATGGTATGTAAGAAAAGAAGAGGAGAGGGTTTACAGTAGATGCTTGGGGGAGTCAAACGATACAGGAGAGAAAGCCATTGCTAGATAAGCTGCGACTATGATTGGATAGCTAAGAGTGGAATCAAGCGAGGACAATTCCACTCACTGGACTACAGAAGGGAGGGGTTGGAGGATGGTGCAGTCGGCCATGTCAAAGGCTACAGTGAGGTGGGGAAGATGTGAACTGAGAACTCACCATGGTCACATTCAGAGGTTGTTCTTTGTATCTTTGATTCAGACATTTTCAGTGCTGTGTTAGATACCAGATTGGAGATAATCAAACATGGAGTAGCCTATAGATGGGCCCAAATCATGATATGCCCCAAAAATGGAACAGTGGATCTCCAACAGTAAGTCACTGTGTCTTTTTTTGCTGCAATCCTTGTCTCACAATGGCCCTTTTCACAGACATAAATGAGATTGTATTGAGAGAAAACAGGCCGCTATATTTCTTATTGAGTGTTCAAATTCACTAAACTGCATTCTCAAGATTTCTGAACATCTAACTAGATTGCTGTATTCAAATTACTGAGTGCCTGCAATCTTTTAAATAGCATTCAAACATATAAAGCCTATCTCCCAGAACCTGGAGTATCACAGTTAGGCATCCATTCCCATAAGCACCCTTACCCATCTGCTAACCAACATCAGTCATGTAATCTCCTGGCAAAGGCTAAACAAAAGGCCAATCAGGTGGAACAAATCTGGGAAATACCACTCTGACCACTTACACAATGTACAATAAAATTTAATATAATTGATCATGTTCTTGATTTTTTAGATTGATTGGGCTTGATGGGCATTAGGACCCAGACATCAGGCAGATACGCAGATCGTGTGGTGCCCATCTAGCCATTGCACCTCTGGCACAGCTTTCTGAGAGGGGGTCTTTTAATTGGCCACCTCCACGCTCGCTGACCTATTAGGGACAGCGGATAGGTTTTAAATACTGTGGGACCAATCCAAGGGCATGCAGTCCTGTCAGGCTGTCAGCCCCATTGGGAGAGGTGAATGCTGCCAAGACAGACAAGGGAGAGCATGTGTGCCTCAACATGGATGTGCCCTTGGTTGCCTGCATAAAAGTTATAAATTAATGAAGCACACAGCCAATAGGGTCATTGGGTTGGAGGGAAAACCCTTCTGCAGGACAGTTCACGATGGGGCTGTGCCCATTCATCCTTACAACCCTGTCATTGGGGCATTGAACTTTTGACTTCAATGACCTCCTGGCCTACCATTGAGATACTGTCTCAATTGAGCTGGCAGCCTTTGCACATTTTGGGGGGAGGGGTGGGGGCGGCACTCCAACAATGGTAAAATACCTGCATAAGCACAAAATGGACCCTAAGTGGGGCCTAAGTTGATCTAATTGGCTACCAACCTCCATAGGTTGAGCAGCCAACTCAGCTCCCAATCTGACCCTAGAGAAAGTCCCACAGAGGTGCGAATGCCATGTGGAACCACTCTATTGTGGTTCCCCCCTATTTTCCAGCCCCCCCCCTTCCCCCCAACCCCAACACCATTGGGTCGGAAAAATCCAGCCCACTGTATTGAATTATGAATGTCGCTGTTGGTAGCAATATCCAGTATGTTGCATGTTGTTAATGCATGAAGACACTGGCTTTTGGACAAGCTACCCTGTCAGGTAGCTACTACACAGGAAGGAATTTCTCAAACATGTTTCTTGTATGGACCTAGGTGTACTGTTCTAGTTTGGCCAAAATTTCAGATGATTCTATTTAAAGAAAATCTCACTCACTTCCTAAGAATTGATGAAAAGTGGAGTTTATTTTCTGAGTGATATTTCAACAGTTTTAAGTTATTTGTCTGCTCATCTCTGTAACCTCAATCAGCCCTACAATCCTTAGAGAACTCTGTGATCATCCAATGGTCTCTCGTGCATCCTTGGTTTTCTTTGCTCCACTATTGGTGGGCATGTCTTAAGTTTTGGAATTCCTGCTCTCTTCTCAACCTCTCTACTTCCCTCTCTCTCCTCCTTTAAGATGGTCCTTAAAGCTTAACTATTTTACCTGTCTTAATATCTGTTAATGTGGATCAGTGTCAAACTGTATCTGACAACCATCTGCGTTGCAACTTGAGACATTTAGCTATGTTAAAGATGTTATATAAATGCAAGTTGCTGTTGCCTTTCTGTAACATGTGTGTTTACTAAAATCTCCTACATTCTTTTGCTGAAATGAATATTGCTGGGAGATTATCAGTTTCAAATAAAATTCTGAGCACTAATAGTATTTTGTTTGACTAGTAAGGAACAGTGGAATGATCGATGGATACTGATTCCTCCGGTCATGAATCATTTTGAGAGGTAATCAGTGAAGTATATCATTACTAAAGACCAAATTAGTTCGCTAGCATACCAATATAATGGTTGTAGAAAATATTATATTCCATTAAGGTTAATTATTGTTACAGAATTGTATTTTCTAATTCCACATGACTGACTAAGATGACAGAAAAAGTTGGTACTTTTATAATTGAACAATCAAAAATACTATGTTGAATATGCATAATCCACTGGGAGAATAATGTTAAAGGTACTATAGTATAAACAATTATTAAAATAAATACAAAATTAAATCAGAAATACATCCAACAAATCAAAGAGTAAATAAATGTGACTCAAAAAGAGTGAAGAGGGGCACAGTCTAATTTGATACAAGTTTTGTTGACAAAGGGAGAAGACCAATACTCATCCCTAAAGAGATAATGAGGAAGATTTCCTTTCTGTGCGCTATTTGTCATGAAGTCAAACAAATATTCTTTATTTGTACACTTTGCAGATGAAACCTTCCACCATAGTGTGGAAAGGATGAAGGATTAATAAATGTAAAGAAAACTGCATCTCCCGCTGATGGCCTAGTGTGTACAACGTTCACTAAGTGTGGTGCAAAGTCTCACATACTGAAAGGTCCCTGGCCACTGCTATTCTAGTTGATCTCAGCTGTGACAGGAGGGTCAAGTGCTATAATCAGCCTCAGATCCCCAGGGTAATGGAAGGATAAAAATGTCAAACAGGAATCCCACTCCTGATTCTTACTGAGTAACCCCATTGGAAATTCATGCTTATGGATACTGATGAGAGCTGGGTTGAGCTTGACTGTGGTGTTGGTCATTGTTGTATGGACTGCCGATAGTCAGTGCTGAAAGTCCTGAGTCCCTACTCCACCATTGGAAATGCAGCCAATCAGGACACCTGACTGACTGCAGCAAAGGCTGATCCCAAGTCTTGGGGCTGAGCTTTGATTTTCCTGCTGGCAGTTTAAGCAGGCAGCCAGCACTTGTGTGGGTGCAGAGGTGTCCATTATGACTGCTGGCAGGAAAATTGTAGCACCCTGCTCCATGATGGTGAAAATGGAATCTCCTCCAGGGCTGAAAGAGAGATTTATTTTAATTATTGGGTACAAAGGAATACCAGACCTGCCTACTTAACATAACCAGAACGTCCCCCACCTTGAGAAGCATTTTCAAGTTCTACATTCCAACTCCCATGAGGTCATAATTGGTTCTATGAAGAGTATGAATGTAATGGACAAAGTTCCTGGGCTAGCCTGGGGTCAAAGCTTTCTGTTGATCGAAAGGAGGTGGGTTGAAGGCCTATCTGCTCTCCTTCCCAAGGGTTTCAATCAAATCTGTATGATATAGCTTTCATCCCAAATTCTGATCTCCTCCCCATCCCCTCCAACAATATTTGGGTGACCTAGTCATTGTAATGTTTGGAATTTTGTCCCTCATTGTGCATCATGCATCAGCCATGAAAAATCTGCACTTATGCAGAATGATAGGAAGGAACAAGGCAGGAAAAGTGCCTTGAGGAGAGGAGACCTTTTGAACTAGGATGGAAATACAATATGCTCTCTGCCCAATATATATCTAGAGTCTTGATCGTGGAAAGGTGAAATCAACATCATTGCCAACAACCTTAAACATGGTAGGCCACTGTTGGGTTCCTATGACATGAGAAGACCACATGTTCAAAACATTATCCTTATAGCTTTTCTTTTAAAATTGGCTTTATGCTGAACAAAAAATATGGCTGCTATAAGTCACATGACCACAGGTTTGGCCTTCCGCCTGGGAGCTACCTGCAGAAGTTACAAGAACAAAATAATGCTTTGCTCAGCTTCTGGAATTTCCCACATCATTGTACAGACCTCTTGTAATCACAAAAGGCCGGGAGACTGGCACATCAGAACACGTCATGCCTACAGAGCTGCTAACAGATTCATATTACACTTGGGATTGACCAGGCCCATTTCAAAAGGGATGTCATTTTCATCTGTTAAGCTCACCTTGCTAGTGTAATCAGTGTGTCTGCCTAGGCACTGGCTTGCCAAACATCGGACCCTCAACATAAATGGTAGCTCTTTCAACCACTAATAACTGGGACATTATCAGCCATGATATCAAAGTCAATTCCAGATGCTGGATAAACATCCCTTTTGAAGTCATTTGTAGAGAAGGAAGGTCAGATGACCCGAGTGACCATTTTGAAATCCCTATATCTCTAGAGCTAGTCAGTCTGCTGTTTTAACATCCAACTGATGAGCCACCAAGAAGCAAGCCCCTCCAGGCAGAACATCAGCCTATACCTCGAACCCTGTCTCTGTTGGAAGATTTTGTGCCATTGGCTACAGAACCGACCCAGTCTCTGCGCACCTACTTCATTTTGAGGTCAGCACCAACTGAAAAGTGGGTACTACAACTTCAGTCTTCAGCAAACTGAATCGAACTCCTATGTGAAAGAATTCCTCATTGGACTCTGACTTGTGACTCTGGAAATCATGTGAGCTAATATTATTCCCATGGTTCTTGTACTGTAAAACTCCTATTTTCTATCTGTGTGTGTGTGCGTGTGTGTTTGGAGCGGGAACACGCGGACACTCCTTGCTCAGGTTTGAATGTGAAATAAATTTAACCTTGTGAGTTAATCCTAACTCAAGTTTGTTGCACGCAAAAACTGAGGGATTAGGAAAATATACCACTGCCTATTTTTAAAACTATTTTCAAAATACCTTCTGCTTACTGACAGGATACCAGTGCAGTTTATCTGTCTCTCTCCTGTCTGTAACACTATAGATACAGAATAGTTGATGCTTTTCATTTTTCACTAAGACAATTCTTTCTAGTGCATTGAACTCTGTGACCTAAAAATCAAGGTAAAAGCATTTGTATGTTCAACTTTTCAGGACAAAGTATCTAGCTACCAGATGGCTACACACAGACACCAGGGGCAGAATTTTTCCGTCGGCGAGCTGGGGGCGGGGAACGCCCGACATCATCCCGCCCCATTTAAATATTCAGGAAGGCAGGGGATAGCGTGATCAACTGTCCGCCTGCTGACGTCTCAATGGGCAATTGAGGCCATTGACAGGATAATTAAGCCAAGTAAAGGTCCTGCCCATCCAACCTTAAGGTTGGTGGGCAGGCCAGGAGCCCTGGTGGGCTTCTGAAAATACATGAAACCTCATCCACCGGCGGGATGAGGTTTCATGTCTGTTTTAAAAAACTTTAATAAAGTTTATGTGATATTTATTAACAGGTCCCATCTCGTGTGAGGGGGGCATGTTAATAATCTTTTTATTTTTCTATTTTTCAACTTCTGAAAACTGTCAGCAATCTCCCTGAGACAGCACTTAGTCTCAAGGAGATGTGCACTATTTCGCGCGCATGTGGTTGGGGAATCCCTCCCCCAGCCCGCACAGGAAGCACATAGCGCTTCCCGTCGGGCAGCCTGCCCACTCAAAATGGCAGCGGCGGTGATCGGCTACCCGCCTGCCGCCGAGCCAGTGGGACCCGCCCGCCCATCAAGGTTAAAATTCTGCCCCAGGATTTTTACCTCATCAAGCGGGCATGGCGGGCGCGCCGGGTGCAGCTGCGAAACTGACCGTCACCCACAATCGGGCCCCGACCACGGTTTCATGCTGGTCGGCCGTTAATTGGCCAGCCAGCATGAAACCATGGTTGGGGCTTCAGCATTGCTGGGGTGGGGGCAGGAGGAGCGCAAGGGCTAAATTGCGCACATGCATGGGGGAGTGTGCAATGAAAGCTCCCTGATGACACAGAGCTGCCTCAGGGAGCTGAAGATTTTTAACATTAAAAAGAAAGATTTCAAAGATAAGGAAAACATGTCCCCTCATGTGACTCTGTCACGTGAGTAGGGACATGTTAAAAATGAGTTTTAAGAATTTTTATTCTGTTTTTATTTACTGTCTGAAACATCATACAGTCCGTGGATGAGGTTGCGTTAAAAATGCAAAGGCTGCCTGGTCTATTCGCCCGCCCACCAATCGAACGGTTGGACGGGCAGCGAAAAATTCAATTTAATAATTGATTAAGGGCCTCAATAGGCCTCTTAATTGTCAGCAGGCATGCTGCCACCTCTCGTGCGTGCCTGCTGAGTGAAATATCGCAAGAGTACCCAACGTCATTGCGCAGTATTTCACTCCTGTTCAGGCCGGGCACGTGCCCACCTGCAGGATGAAAAATTCTGCCCCAGGTAAAGTAACAGGCCTAAATAATAAAATAGATTTAGGATAAATAAAATTGAAACAGAATTGCAAGAAATTCCCCAAACAACTCTAGATCAACATCGAGGTGTCACACTACATATTCCCATTTTATTTAGCTGAGGGGATACGTAATACATTCTATGAAGGACCGCAAGTAGAATAAACCCTATGCAAACATTCATGGAAATACTAAATGCCACTCGCTCAAAAGCAATGGTACCAAATGAATTGGTTCTGGAAAGCAAGAAGCATCTCCCTGTTGCTGGAGTGCATTGGAAAAGAAAACACCTATACATTGCTTCTCATTTAAAACCCTACCAAACTAAGTTGCATTCGATGGACTGTATGATTTCCTGACAGCGTAGATTTGTAAAGGGTAGGTCATGTCTGACAAGTCAGGTTGTATTTTTTGAAGAAGTGACTGAAATAGTGAACTGGGGAATACATATGGCTGTATTGATATGAATGACCAGAAGGCATTTGATAAAGTCCCTCATATGAGACTGCAACCGAAAATTAGATGAGCAAAAGGAGACAGGGTAGGGATAATGGACAGGTACACTAATTGATAGATCATGACTAGAGGTGTCACCTAAGGGTCTGGACCTTAACTATCCCCTGTATTTGTCAAGGATTTAAATGATGGGATAGAAAGCCACATTTCCAAATTTTCCAATGACACAAAGATAGGCAGTATTGAAAACAATTTAACCAGAAGCTTAAAGTTACAAAAACATATCAATTAAGTGAATATGCAAAATGTAGTAAATGGATTTCAATATAAGCAACATCCACTTTAAAAAGATAGAATATGGTACTTTCTGAATGGTGAAAAGATAGAAACAGTGAAGATCCAAAGATACTTGTGTGTCCAGGTAGATATATCATTGAAACATTATGAACAGGTACAGAAAATAACGAAAAAGGCTAATGGAATGAACATACAAGTTAGGAACAGGAGTAGGCCATTAGGCCCCTCGAGCCTGCTCTGCCATTCAATAAGATCATGGTTTATCTGATTGTGGCCTCAACTTCACATTCCATCTACCCCCGATAACCTTTGAGTCCCTTGTTAGTCAAGAATCTATTTACTTCTGTCTTAAAAATATTCATTGACCCTGCCTCCGCCGCTGTCTGGGACGAGAGTTCCAAAGATTCATTTCTTCTCATCTCCATCTTAAATTAGAGAGCCCTTATTTTTAAATTGTGTCCCCTAGTCCTATTCTCTCCCACAAGAGGCTTTAAAGCATTTAAAACACAAGAAGTAGAAGTCATGCTTCACCTATACAAAGCCCTGGTTGGACCACCCCTTGACGGGTGTGAGCAGTTCTGCGCACCTTACCTTATAGCAAGGCTCTGGGGGGAATGCAATGCAGGTTTATCAGAATGATACCTGGATTCCATGGGTTAAATTGTGTGCATAGATTATGCAAACTAGGATTGCATTCCATGGGATTTAGATGTTTAAGGGATGATTTGATCAAAGTTTTCAAGATATTAAGAGGAACAGGTGGATGGATAGAGAGAAAGGATTTCCGCTGGTAGGGTAATCTGGGACGAAGGGGGATAGTCTAAAAATTATAGCCAGGCCTTTCAGGAGTGAAATTAGGAAACACTTCTCCAAACCAAAGGTAGCAGAAGTTTTGAATACTCTTCTGCAAATGGCAATTCATGCTAATTCAATTGCTAATTTTAAAAATGAAATTGATTGATTTTTGTTAACCAAAGGTATTAAGAGATTTGTGGCAAAGGCAGGTATATGAAGTTAGGTTGCAGATCAGCCATGATCGCATTGAATGGTAGAACAGACTCAAGGGGCAATAGCCTCCTGTTCTTATATTCTTCTGTGCCTGTGTACCTAAATTTGAAGGTGTATGTTAGAGAAAATTGAATTCTCACTACTGTAGTGCAAAAAGCTAGTGGGCAACAATTCGGGAAACAGTATCAGCTAGGGAGCTTTTTATGAACATAGTTAATGAATTGAATTCAACTTCAGCTTCGCAAATTAATAGCATCTGCATTTCACCAAAATAGTTGCAATAACATTAACAGTGCGTTTGATTTTGCTATAACATGCTGCAAAACAAACCTCGTAATATTGCAATAGAAATTATATTGTAAAAAGTGCACAATTATGAATGGAACTTTGTAACATTATTATGGTTTGAATCAATATGTTCAAGCAAGGGAACATAAAATCCATTAAAAACAGAATACTACTACTTAACAGTAATTACTTAATATAATCACAGAAAATTAATGTACTCAAGAATGTAGTGATAAATCCCAAACGTAAGTATCACTTTGGCTCGGTTGGTATTTTTCCTACCTTTTTATAAATTGGTAGGTTAAGTCCTATTTCAGGACTTCACACAATTTAGGTTGATGCTTTTTTGATGCAGAGCTGTCTTGTTGGTGGTTCCTTCCATTATATGAGCGATTAATTGAAGGCACAAAGGTTCACCTGGACATTAGGCCTCATGGCATTATTCAGAGATGAGCCAGAAGTCCTCGTGGTATTCTATCAAATATTCTTCCTGTAACAAATGTTATCAAAACTAAGTGAGCCAGCTGCTTGTGGGTACATTTTGGGCTGAATTTTCCCAGCTCTGTGGAGGTAGGCTTGGTGGTGTGAGGACCGGGAATATAGTGGGAGACCATGTTGGGATGACTCCCCAACATTTTCCTGCCACCAGGCAAATTTCCCAGGGATGGTTGGGGAGCAGGAATGAGAGCCTGCTGTCTGGCAGTGGGCATCCAATTTAGGGTGTTACAGGAGTCTTTATAGGTGATTTTGCACATCGATTTGAATTTTGTAGAAGCACACAGATTCCATGGACCTTCAGCAACTCTCCAGTCTGAATGAGGCGAGAGCACAGTGAACTTGATTGTTACCTGAAACTTACAGGCATTAAGACAGGAAAACGTAGGGCTGCCATTTGTTACAGAGACCAGTAACTGCAAGATTTTCTCCCAGGACCCCTGCAGCGAGCCCAGGCAGTGCAAGAAAGGTGATACCCATTGAGGATTGAAGGCTGAAAATAGTGATGGGTGTCCTGCACTCAGAGATCACCGCCTGCAGCCAGCAGGAGTGTAAAAGGAACCTTAGCATCCATGTGGGAATGGGCTACAGCAGGCAGAGGAGCACCAGTGACATGACACTGTGCTGGCATACGCGCACAGAGGGCACCTAGGAGCATTAAGGCAGATGAATGCTCGAAGAAGGCGCCACTCAACGCACAGGTTTTACAGACAACAGCTCAGCTTCATAGATCTGTCGGACGACCAGTGTATCCAAAGACTGTGTTTATCAGGACAGATGGTTTCTGACCTATGTGGTGGGCTGAAGGGAGAGTTGAGGTCACTGAGATGTGGTGATCACCCACTGCCTGTGGTAGTGAAGGTCACCATGGTGCTCAACCTTTGTGCTAGAGGTTCGTTCCAGGAATTGCCTGGGGGACATTTGTGGGATCTCACAACCCGTGACCCTGCATTGCATCAGGCTGATGATGGATGCCTTATTTGCACGGGCAGCAGAATACATAAGATTCCAAACTGATAATGCAAGTCAGGCTGAGAGAGCAATTGGCTTCAGCACTATAGCTGAGTCAAGGGGTGATTATAGACCGCATGGAAGTTATCATCAAGGCTCCGTCAAAGCAGCCAGATGCTTTCGCAAATAGGAATGAGTTGCACTCCCCCAATGCACAGATCATGTGTAACCACCACAAAAGGACCCTGCAAGTATGCACTAGATTCCTGGGAAGCTGCCATGGATCCTTCATTCTGAGACAGATGCAGGTGCCTCAATTGCTCATTCTATGGAGGGTCTTCTTCAATGGGTCCTGGAACACAAAGAGTATCCACTGAGGGCGTATAGCTGCTCACACCATGTGGAACCCATACATCCAGGAGGAGGAGACAAATATCCAACTACAAGGGCAACCATTGCTTCAGATATTTAGAACATTCTGGGGGCAGCGCCTCAATATGGAACCTCAAGAATCTCCCGTATCGTGGCGGTGCATTGGGCTCTGCACTGCTGCCACTGGAGCAGAGCCAGTCACCTTCCCTGTGGATGCCGGGTGGCCGGCAATGCCATGACACGACAATGTCGAGGCCCTGGGAGGACCTGATTTCAAGCCCACTTCTATCCATGCCCTACAATCATTGGTACCCCTTTAATGCATGCCAGCTCCTTGTCCCTACTTCTGGTCATGGTCCACTGGGGGAGAAAGATTCACATGGGATATCAAAATAAGGCATAAAATGTATGTTGAGGTGAATAAATGAAACACACACTTCCATACATGAAATAAAAGCAACTTCAAGAGACCCCCTGTGCAAATGGTTGCATTTACACATTCATTACTGGGTGCTCCCCCAGCGGATGGAGCTAATATGGGGAGTAGCCTGCTGCCTTGCTCCCCCAGTGCATTAGATGCCCATGGTGGACAAATTCTGGGTTGCGGAACCCTTGAGGGGCCCTGCAAATGTGGCTTCCTGGTTGAGAACAGCAGATCACAGAATCACCCCTTATACAACAATGTAAAATCTGCTAACATGCACCATCATATCACTTGTTGGGACAGTACCATGAGGGAAAAAAAACACTCCTATAAGAGGACAATGTTCTTTTTCTTTAATCGTGTAAACATCTTTAAAATAAAATATTTCCAAGTTCTAATCCATTTGCCAGAAATGAACTGAAAAAATGTTGCTACCTTGCTGCTAAACTGTGTGAATTGCAGGATATATATTGCACAGTCTGTGAACATTACTCCTAAAATTGGCATCAACAGCCTGCTGTAGCCACAGGGTGTTTTCAAAATTGGATTTGCCTGCCTAAATATCATAACATAATTTATGATGTGCCGGATTTACTTGTGCAAAGTAGCTATTAAGTAAGTTTGTTCATGTCTATAAACTACTGTAGTTTGCCAGGCAGCTAATTTCAAACATTTTCTTTTACCTTTATTCCATTTGCCAGTATACCTTTAGGCAATGGAACATAAGGCAAATTACTTCTCTGCAGCTAAAAAAATAACAGTAAACGTAAGTATTGCACTTTGATTGATTGTTTAACCTTTGTTTCTATGGGTTTTACTTTATCATGTTTCTGCAACATCAGTCCATAATCGTTGTCAGCATACCTCAGAATGTCAGAAAGTTTAAAAAAATGGCACTGATGTTGCAGTCCTCCACCCTTTCTCCGAGTCAGAGATACAACAAAAGTGCTTTCAGATCTAAATGAAGCGAGTCGCAGCATTCTTTCTGTGTTGTCACAACAGATTTATCAAGGCCGTCTGATGTGGTTTCAAGCTCTCTCATCTCCTTCATGTTGTCAAAGGCCTGCCATCACTGGAAAGGTACACAGCTCTTTGAGAGGATTAGAGGATAGAACATAATTTAATCCTCTGTAAAAAAAAAGTGTCAGACGTAGCTTTAGAAGTGCAACTGGACATGGTAGAGGTAAGTAGAGCACTAGCTGAGGGTTGGATGGGAAGCTTTAATCTTTGTTTTTACTGAAATTTAAGTCTTCCGTTTAAAAGTTTTTTATTTATAACAAAATATTTTTTGTACTTTGCTTTTTCAGTGTAAATATCTATGCATCAAATACCTATTTTATTCACACAAAATGTATTTATTTTCAATTTTCTTTTATCTCCTACTGTGTTTTATCATTTATGTGGAATTTTCATTGAAAGAGAAGCACAAACATATTTTACAGTTATAATTCATTTGTGGGAGTTTCTGGGACTGAAACTCAATTGCAATTTGATCTCATCAATTTTGTTTTGCAAATGTTACCTCTAGAATTAAATTATGACAGAAAGTCTAAAAATTACAAATGAAAGCAATTCAAGTGTTTCCTCATGAATAGTATTTCTTGGGAAACCAAGGCTACCATTTGTTAAATTTTGTGAAAATATCACCATAGTTCAAAAATAAATTTAAAAACATACTTTTAGTTTAAATATTAACATGCTTGAAAAGATTAGGTATTGAATGACTAGTTTCTCTATTTATTCAATCGGTTTTATAATTTCCATTACTCAGCAAACCTGAACATTGCTATCTCCAAATGTGTCAGATTGTGTCAGTCATTAACGTAAAAAAGAGCCTCATTGCCAGTCTTCTACCGTGGCATTGGGATTATTGAGCAGGGGATTTACACACCTTATACAGCTTTTCTTTTCTTGGTTGCCCTTATTCAGCGCTTCATCCCCCACAATTTCAGTTTGTGAGCTTGCCGATGGATGACAGTTAAACACATTCAGACACATGCTTGCTATCGCTTTCCTACTCATCTTAAATTATTCAGACAATTAGGGAGTAGGAGCTCCATATACATGAATAAGGGGAAAATCTGTGCCTTTAGACATTCTATTAGGCATTTCTGTTAAACTCTTGCAAAAGAAAACAATCTAGAACTGGGAGGCCCCTGTAAATATGTAAGAAATCAGCAGCTAAGGGTAATTATTCCATTCTTTGCTGCACTTCAGTAACCTCAAATGCATGAATAATTTCTAACTTTAAATTCACCTGGAGCAGAGTTTTGCCTATGGATGGGCATGCTTGGGGGGGGGCGGGCGGTGGCAGTCGGGAAAAAGACTGCTGCCCGTGATTGGCAGCACACCGCGGTTTCACACTGACAGGTCAATTAAGGCCCACCCAGCGTGAAAGGCGGTTGGGGAATCTGCAAGAAGTGGCGAGCAGGGGACATGATGTCCCTCGGGTCCAATGGTAATTCAAAACCGGTCCAGGCAGCCTCTGGAAGGCTGCCAAGGAAGGACACTGAATTCCCCATGGATACCGTTGTGGTTGGACACGGCAGATGGGAGGGCAGGTCGGCGGGGCAGTTGGCCCTGAGTTTCTCGGCTGAGTACCTTGCAGCCCCTCCTGGAGGAGGTGGCAGCCAGGAGGGAAACCCTTGTCCCCAGAGATGGGAGGAGGAGGCTCCCGCACCTCACCAAAAAGGCTTGGGAAGAGGTGGCATCCAGGGTCAGCAGCCATGATTTGGTGGGGCACACATCAGAGCAGTGCCAGAAGTGCTTCAATGATCTCCTGCGATCGGGAAGGGTGAGTACTGCGTTGGCATGAGTCACTTTGCAGAACAGCTAAGAGCTGCCCATCCACCCCCCACCCCCACCCCACCCCTCCGTGGTCGTCAGATGTGTTAGAGTGTGAGTGGTGTCCCAGTATTCCAGCTAGGTGTTCATCCATCAGTGGTGAGCAGGGAGGTCCAAAGCGACCTCACATTGGTCCACGAGCTGTCTGTCATCTCTGCGGCTCCTCTCAGGGTGCTCCGGATGACGGCAGCAGCTCATCTGCCCCTCTGCCAATGACCATGGCATCTGATGAGGTTGCGGCGACTGGGGAGATGCCAGCCGTGCCACTGGTTGCTCCCTCCCAGGCAGGGCCAGCACAGACTCGACGGGCCTGAGGATGACTGCCAAGGTCATCAAGACCAACAGGACAGCAGAGTGAGCAGGCTGCCTCCAATGCCGGTGCCAGCGAAGGGGAGTACCTAGACGTAGCACCCACAAACGTAAATGTAAAGCACCTTAAACACAAGACAATCTTATCACGGGTGATATTTTGTTCCCCCATTTTGCTTTAAATTTTTTAATGGTGTGATTAAAAACACCGGTTAACGTTTATTTTAGCTATGTTTCACATTCACAATTAATTGAAATGTTATTTTTTGCTATTGGTCTCTGTATGCTTCATTTGTTCTGCAGGTGCAGGGTAGGCCATGGTGTTATGATGGACGTGTGTCTCCTGAAACTTTATTGCACTGGCACATAGTGTATGTTGCTGACCAAGGAACCAGTCCTGTCAGGGATCGAGTATAGAGCCTGCAGCCCTGCCATGTGGTGTTGGTTCTTTTTTAGTTGGCTAGCTGAAGGGGCGTTTGATCAACATGCCCCGGGTGTCCCTGCCTCCCTGGAGGCTACCCAGGTCAGCATCCATGCCTTCAATGTTCGCCTCACCATGCTCATCCTTGGACTCACTACTGGACTCATCATCTGTTGCCTGTGGAGCTGCGTCAAGATCCTCTTCCTCCAGTGGGTTCCCCCTTGCCAGTTTCAGGTTGTGGGAGCACAGCATGCAGCCACTATCAGTGACACCCGCTCTTGTGGGTATTGCAGTGCACCCCCTGAATGGTCCAGGCATCGGAAACGCATCTTGAGAAGATCTATGGTTCTCTCCATCACCGCCCTTGTGGAGGCATGAATCCTGTTGTACTGCTGCTCGGCCTCTGTTCTTGGATGATGGAGAGACATCATAAGCCACCTTTTCAGGGGAGAGCCCCTTTCACACAGCAGCCATCCATCCAGTTGGGCACTGAAGAGCCTCGAAACCTGGGAGTGCCTCAGGGTGTAAGTGTCATGGGAGCTGCCATATTACCTTGCACAGACTTGCAGAATCTGCATCTTGTGATCACACACTATCTGCACGTTCATGGAGAGGAATCCCTTCCTGTTTACAAAGGCACCCGGCTCACCTGCTGGCGCCCTGTTGGCCATGTGAGCAGTCGATGGCACCCTGGACGTGGGGGAGCCCAGCAATCACTGCAAACCTCTGGCTCGCTCAGCCTGGCTGGCCTCATCTGTATGGTAATGAATGAAAGTCAATACCCACCTGAACAGAGTTACTGTTACCAGCTTGATGCAACTGTGGACATCTGATTTTGAGACTCCACAAAGATCCCCCACTGAGCCCTGGAAAGAGCCGGAGGCATAAAAGTTTAGGGCCACTGTGACCTTCAGCGCTGGGTGGTGTCCACCCACACAGTCGGAGCTGATCTCAGGCCCAATTCCCTGACAATGGAGGTCACTGTCTCTCTGGAGAGATGGATCCTCCTTCTGCACTGCACCTCAGACATATTGAGGTAGCTGCATCGCCGCCTGTAAACCCTGGCAGCAGGATAGTGGCATCTTCTGCGGCCCCTTCTGCCTTGGACTTCCTGCTGGCCCTGCACCCCCTTGAGCCTGCGTCTCTTTTCCCACATGTCGCTCCCCTGGAAGTTGCATTGCGACACCTGGCCTCCTCTCCCTTCTGCCCCTCTCTTCCTCCTCAGAGGAGGTGATTCCAGCAAAGACCACAATCCCCATTACCAGGGTAACGGAAGGCTGTCTTATGCCTGGGAGGGCCCACAAATCCTCCGGGGGCCTGAAAGACAACAATGAGTCCTGAAACGAAGCCAAGAAGTGATCAAAATGCAGCTCTGAAGCGAGATGAAGCTGTCCAGTTCACAGAAGCAACCAGCAGCACACGATCTCCAAAACTCCTCACTACTCATATTGGCAATGCTGTTGGCCCTTCTTATCCCGCCCGTGGATGAGCTTTTGCAAATTGTGGCCCGCCCGCCTGCCCGTTTTGCCTGTGCAACGGCCAAAATATCGCACCCACTACATAAACTCGGAGACAATTGATGCGTCAAGGGCCTTAACTGGCGCATTAATTAATGGCGGGCGCGCCTCTGTCTCCATCACACGCCTGACTAGTGAAACATCGCGAGAGTACGTGTTGACGTCGGCACGCTTGGCTGACGTTATCACGTGTTATTTCATGCTGGAGCGGGTTGGGCGCATACCCGCTCGCTGAGCAAAAATTCTGCCCTTGATGTCTCGCTTATGTTTCTGCTTGCCAGTTGGAACCCCTCCCATTAATGGGAAACTGTTTCAAGATGAATAAGGATCATCTTATTCTTAAGACTGAGGGAATGAAGGAGATGCATAATAAATGGGTTAACCCAAAAGTGGGAAACTGACGGGATTGGAATGGTCATCCATTTTACAACCTGTTCCATGTGGTATGTAAAATAGCTACTGCCCAAAAGCCTTTATTTATATATCATGGCATCAGAGGTTCAAATGAAAATAGCAAGCTGCAGTGTAAAAAGGTATGTATCCAAAAAAAAATTGCATGCACTATAATTTGCAAGTTACTCGACATACATAGTCCATAAGGAAAATTATCACATGTGAACAAAAAAACTGCTTGTTCTTTCTGGTATGTTTCAATTTCATCTATCACTACAACTCACATTGCACACATACTCTTTAAGGTATTCAGATCTTTTTATGGTATGCATGCGAGTTGTCGTTAGCTGTTCATCTCTCTCTGATGTTATGAGTCATGAGCGGTTCTTTAGCTTGCTTAGCTTGATGTTCAGTACAAGCACTGTACTGGCTGATGTGGTCCTTATCGCTAGTGCTTGGCCATTAGAACACTTCTCTTGTCTTCCTCAGACTAGACTAATTTCCTTGATGGTTTGCGTGGACATGCCTCAGCATCTCTTTCCTCATGTCTTTTGGACTATTGAGCCTAGTCCTTTTGTACAAAATGCCATCTCGGGGGAATCACTTCATCACTGTATGTCCAATACTCTTACAACAACAGATATGCCCTTGATGGTTTCAAGCCATCCTTTCATCACAAATTCCTGTAGCACTTGAGGAATTGCATCTCACTGTGTAGTTTGCTTGACCTGGGCAAGACACTTGTCTGTCAGATTCAATGGCCGGGATTTTCCAGCCAGGGAGATTTGGTGGCCCAGCCAAAAGTCCACTGGCTTTCAACGGGACCAGGCGATCTCGGCCATGGGATGGAAAACCCCGCCCAGCATCTTTGCTGTGTTGATGCTTCCAGATCATGTCATGCTGTTGTTTCTTGCTGAATCTGGAAGATTTTACACTCTGTACAAGCATCATGAACTTCCTTCAAATGGAGTGCAGCCCTCGCACTAGCAATGTATGTCTTCTTCACTTCCAACCGGTATGTCTGCAAACGCTTTGGAGCAGATAGAAGCAGGTTGAGAAAATTACACAGAAGTAGCTCTGTGGTCAGACTCTACCATTAATTTCTCTCCCGAGGAAATATTGGTTGAAATGCTCACAAACAAAGATGAGAGCCCAGCAGTCTTTCTCAATCTGTGCATAGCGTTATTCAGTTTGCATTAACGCTTTGGATGCAAACACAGCTGTTTGCTCTTGCTGCATGAGGGTTGCTCCAAATCCTGCTTTGCTGGTATCACATTGCAGGGTAACCGTCATTATTGATATCATACTACCTCAGCATTGGCATTGTGGCCACAGGTTGTTTGATGCGAGTGAAATCTGCTTCTTGTTCTGTATCCCAGCACCACTGAACATCCTTTGCAGTGAGCTTGCATAGAGGTTCACACTCTAACAACAAATTGGGTAGTTCACAATTGCAACAAATCATTGAACTGCCTTTACAGCTGTTTGTTGCTGCATCTCTGCTACAGCTCACACCTTATCAGGGTCAGGCTGAAGTCCTTTAGCATGACCGATGAAATCAACTTCAGTCATCTTCAGTTGCAGTTTTTTCTTATTCAGCCATCCCTGACCTTCGCTTTTGTTCTACCTTACCCTCACAATTCCAGTTCACTTCAGTTCCAAAAGAAGGGTCATAATAGACTCGAAACTTTAACTCTTGTGTCTCTTTCCACAGATGCTACCAGGCCGGCTGAGTTTTTCCAGCACTTTGTTTTTATTATCTATAGGATGGACCTTTTTTGGGGTACATTTTCCATACTAGGAGCTGCAGAAGCAAGAAGCATGAGGCCAACCTGAAATTGGTCTTGGGACTCATTAGTATTTTATGTGCAAGCTGCCAGAGTCCAATCCAGCCTCAAAAGGCAATTCAAGCATTGCAAGTGTTAAGACCAGGTTACTTGTCTCATTGGCAGAAGCACAAAGTTAAAACCCAGGAGGGGTCTTGGAGTGTACATGGCGGGGGTGTGGTGGTGAGTGGCGGGGGGTGGGGGGGTGGTGGGGGAGTGGGGGGGTGCGGGAGGTGACAGGGATGGGTGGGGCAATCAATACGGGTAATCCGGGGAGTGGAGCTTTCTAATCGTGGGCCTGGTTCAAGATTGTAGCTTCTAAAAGAGCTCTGTAATAAAGTTATTGGTTTCAAATAGAAACCTGTCTGGTACACCGTCATTATATTTGGCTACAAGGGTAAAATAGCTCTGATGCTGCACCTCACCTTATGAATGTGAGTCCATCGGTTCTTAAAAAAAAAGTATACTCACCTGTCATGCCACTCTTCAGCAGAATCAACACTTATGATGCGACTATGTAAGACTGGGGCCAGTATGTAGAGCACCTAGGTTTTAATTTCATAGGGAATGAAATAGCAGTGGAGGAGAAGCAGAAAGCTACTTTTCTGAGTGTGGTAGCAAGAGATATAACCTCATCCGCAGCCTGATGGCCCCGGACACGCCCAATTCAAAATCTTTAATGAATTGGTAGACTCGCGAAGATGCATTTTCAGCCAAAGCCATTGGTAATAATGCAGAGGTTTAAGTTTAACTCCAGAGTAAGGGCCCCAGGTGAGTCCATCGCAACTTATATAGTGAAGTTGAAGCAGTTGTTTGAGCACTGCACCTTCGGAGACATGCTCAGTGACATGTTGCAGGACCTGAAGCTGCCGATACTGATATCTATTCCCTATATAATGTCAAAGCAGTAAAAACTAAACCAATAACTGACACATTTTAAGTGAATGGGAAGCCACTAGTAATGGAGGTAGACATGGGAGACTCAACAACAGTGGTGGGAGAGCACACATTTAAATACCTAAATGAAGGTACTCAGCCACTGAATCTGGAGCAAACCACAGCTTAATTGAAGACATACACTGGAAAAGCCACGCAGGTAAAGGGCATCGCCACAGTACCTGTGTCCTATAGGTAACAGACACCCCAGCTTCCAGTGGTCATAGTGACAGGCAAAGGGCCTAGTCTTCTGGGCTGTGATTGGTTACAAAGAATTAAGTTCAACTGGTCTGAAATATTTCTAGTGAGAACAGGGCGAATTCCTGAGCTGCTAAGGAAATACGACAGTGTATTTTGCGATGAATTGGGAAAGATAAAAAACTTATAAGCAAAAATATATGTAAATTCCCTGGTTCTTTAAGGCCAGACCTGTGTCTTATGGCCTAAAGGAGAAGTTAGAAGCAGAATTGTGCCACTTAAAGAAGCTAGGTATCACCCAACCAGTCCAATTTTTAGAACGGGCAGCACCCATAGTCCCTGTGATGAAACCTGATCAAACTATTCGCAGTTGTGGAGACTACAAATTGACTGTGAACAAAGCTGCCTAAATTAGATAAACATCCTATCCCAAGGATAGACAACGTGTATATGCAAAGCCAGTTGGAGGCAAATCCTACACCAAACTGGGTATGAGCCATGCATACCAACAGTTAGAGCTGGATAGCACGTCTAGAGGGTATGTAACCATCAACACGCAAAAGGGCCTGTATCAGTATATTGCTGTATCATCTGCATGTGTGATCTTCCAAAGGACAATGGAGAGTCTTTTGCAAGGACTTCCCCGAATAGTAGTATGCCTAGATTATGTTCTGAACACAGTGTCAATGGAAGCCGAACATTTGGCCAACCTGGAAGAGGTTTTAGGAAGATTCTTGGAAGCTGGTGTACGATTAAAGAAAGAGAAATATACATTCTGAGCGCCAGAAGTCACTTACCTGCGTCACTGGATGGATGCCATAGAATTGCATACGGTAGAAGAGAAAGTGAGGGCAATCAAAGAGACACCCTCTCCTTCCAGTGTCACTGAACTCAAGTCTTTTTGGGCATTAATTATTATAGCCGCTTCTTGCCAAACTTGTCAACAGTGTTAGCACCATTGCACTTGTTAATAAAAATGAAACATCGTTAGTCATAGAATTCGCAACAAGAAGAAGCCTTTGTAAAAGTTAAGAATCTATTACATTCATCATGTCTACTGGTACATTATGACCTATGTCTACTGGTACATTATGACCTACCAAAAGAATTAATGTTAACTTGTGATGCATGTCCTTATGGTGTGGGAGCTGTGTTATCACAAAGGGTGGAAGATGGTTCCGAAAGGCCAATAGGCTATGGGTTCAGAACCCTTCCTGCAGCCAAAAAGGGTTACCCACATCTTGGAAAAGAAGGTTTATCAGTAATATTTGGAGTGAAGAAATTCCACCAGTATCTGCATAGATGATACTTCACCATGATGTCGGACCTTAAACCACTAATGGGTTTATTCAGTTAGGATAAAGCCACCCTCTTGCTGCCAGTTGTGACCTCCTGGAATAAGAACTTCTTCTTGGTGGGCCAAGTGGGCATACATGCCAGTGGCCCCCTACCGTTTTGGAACACTGCCCCTCCCTGACCTTGTGTGCTCTCTATTCCTACGAGGAGAAAAAGCAGAGAGGTATAATTGCTCATAGTTGCTTGTTTGTAGATAGGAAGGTCAACATTTGTGGTGGGTGGATGGGTGCAAGAGGACAATAGGATGATGGTGAGTGTGAGTGTTATTTGCTCAGATGGGATGCAAGGTGCCTGGAGATAGAAGGATGAGTATAGCTTTGTGAATGCTGTGCAGGAGAATACTGGGCACGTCAGACTGTGGGGCTTGACACCTAAAAGTGTTATGCCACTCACCTGTCAAGCCCTCCTGAGATCATGGATCCTTTTGGTGCACAGTCTCCAGGATGGAGAGTCCCGCTCCTGCTGTTGACTTCCTCAGCCACTTCCATGCCTGCTTGGTTGGAGAGGCCGTTTTTTTCCTCCCACCATTGAGAGAGCTCACCTCACTGCAGACCATCAGATCCCACACTAGGATCTCCAGGTAAGAGTGAGACACCCAGGGATCAGCTGTCTCAGGACTCCACTCCATTCCTGTGGTTGTTGCAACCTTAAAAACCCAAGTGCAGGTGAACCATTCCACAGTTCCTTTAATCAGAATTCCTTCCTTTGACAGAAAGGACATATCATCCCGCCTGCCTTGCCTCTTTGGCTGGGTAACCTGGAGGCAGGTTGCTAATATTGTGGCTCAGTTTGGGAGCCTCGGCAAAGTTCACTCCAGCTGTCACCAGTTTTCCAACCTGCCAGAGGTCGTAATGTTTGGCCAAGGACTAAGTTGGCAAAATTCTTCCCTTAGCAGTTAATATAAAGAAGACCACAAGTCACTACCTAAAATAAACAACCTCACCTTTCAAATTTTAGTAGTGTTGATCACAAAAAAGAGGAAAAACATTTCTGGTACTGAATATTATAACATTTTATTCATTTTGTTTCATCATTATGCATGAAAGGAAATTATTATTAGAAGTTCTGTTCTCTATAGAACAAGAGATAAACAATCAAGAAAGCAGGATGATTATAGACAAGCAGCACACATTTTAGCAGGTTCTCTTTGCTGGTACAGACATGGCAATCTCTGTCATAAAATCACTGGAACAAAATGTGAACAAGGTGCTGGAGTAGGCCATTCGGCCCCTCAAGCCTGCTCCGCCATTTAATAAGATCATAGGCAGAATTTTACGTCCCGCGGGAGGGTGCATCCCGAGCCGATAGGCCATAAAATAACGCGTGATGCCGTCAGGTGAAAGTCCCGATGTCATCGCGCGCTCGCATGATATTTTGGTTGGCAGGTGCAATGGGTGCCGGAGCCGCGCCCATTAATTAAGAGGCCACTTAAGGCCATTAAAAAGCCAACTGACAGCAATTTTTTGTTGCCCGCATGATTCCACACTTATCGCATGGGCAAAATTGGCAGGTGGCCAGATAACAATTTCAAAAATCTCATTCAAGGGCAGAATAAAAAGGATCAGCAGCATTGCCATTGTGAGTAGTAAAGAGCTAAGGAGATTATTTGATGCTTATTTGAACTTGACAGCTTCATCTCTGCTCTGAGCTTCATTCTTAGCATTTCCAGGCTTCATTTCAGGACTTATTGGTGTCTCCAAGGCTCCCGGAGGATTCAGACCATGTGGACCCTTCTAGGTATCAGACAGCCTTCCCTTACCCTGGTAATGGGGATTGTGGTCTCTGCTGGATGCACCTCCTCTGAGGAGGAAGAGAGGGGCAGAAGGAAGAGGAGGCCAGATGTCCCAGTGCAGCTTCCAGGGGAGGGACCTATGGGAGGAGAGGTGCAGGAACAATGGGTGCAGGGCCAGCAGGAAGTCCAAGGCAGAAGGGGCTGCAGAAGACACCACTATCCTGTTGTTAGGGTTTACAGGTAGCGATGCAGCTACCCCACTATGTCTGAGGTGCAATACAGAAGGAGGCTCTGCCCATCAAGCAAGACCATGACCTCCATTTGACAGATGATCGGGCCTGAGATCAGCTCCGACTGTGTGGGTGGACACTCCATGCCAGTGGCTCTGAAGGTCACGGTGGCCCTCAACTTCTATGGTTCTGGCTCAGTGGGTGATCTGTGTCTAGTCTCTCAATCAGCTGTCCAGAGTTGCGTCAGACTGGTGACAAAAGCTCTAGTCAGGTCAGTACTGACCTTTATTCTTTACTGTACGGACAAGGCCAAACAGGCTGAGCAAGGCAGAGGCTTTGAAGCAATTGTTGGGTTCTCCCGCACACAGGGTACCATTGACTGCACACACGTGGCCATCAAGGCACCAGCAGGCCAGCCGGGGGCCTTTGTCAACAGGAAGGGCTTCCTCTCCATGAACGTGCAGGTAGTGTGTGACCACAGGATGCAGATTCTGCAAGTCTGTGCAAGGTACCCAGGCAGCTCCCATGATGCTTACACCCTGAGACACTCCCAGGTGCTGAGGCTCTTCAGTGCTCCAGCCCCACTGGCTGGATGGCTGCTGGGTGTCAAGGGCTATCCATTAAAAAGGTGGCTTATGATGCCTCTCCACCACCCAAGAACAGAGGCAGAGCAGTGTTACAGTAGGAGTCATACCTGCACTAGGACGGTGGTAGAGGAGACCAAAAGTCTTCTGAAGATGCGCTTCCGATGCCTGGACCATTCAGAGGGAGCACTACAATGCCCCCCAGAGCGGGTATCATTGATCGTCAATACATGCTGTGCTATCCACAACCTGGCACTGGCAAGGGGGGACCCACTGGAGGGGGAGGATCTTGATGCAGCTGCACAGGCCACAGATGATGAATCCAGTAGTGAGTCAGAAGAGGAGCACAGTGAGGACTGTGTGAAGGCAGACGTCGGTAACCTCTAGGGAGGCAGAGACACCAGGGACACCTTGATCCAGTGCTCCTTCAGCTAGGCTACCAAAGATCTGCTTCCACCTCATGCCAGGGCTGCCACCTCCATCCCTGATGTCTGAAATGACCCTTTCATTTGCACCCAAAGTCCACTCAATGCCTGTGCAATAAAGTATCGAGCCACTCGCATCCAGCATTACACACTGGCGTACCCTGCACTAGAAAGAAAAAAGGTGAAGCATACTCAGGCCGTCAGAACCAAACCAAATGTAATATTTTGTCACACTGAATAACAATTACTGGTGTTGACCTCCAGTCAGCATATAAACCAAACATAAACGAACAGAAAATCACCTGTGAACTGTCCCGCTTGTGCTCATGGTGTCTTCAGCTTACGTTTGCAAGTGCTACGTCTTGGTGCCACCCCCCACACCCCACCCCCACCACCTGTCCCCCATTACTGGCACCGGCATTGGAGACAGCCTGCTGACTCTGCTGTCTTGTCGGCCTTGATGACCTTGGCGGTCATCCTCTGGCCAGTGGAGCCTGAGCTGGCATCTCCTGGGAGGGAGTGGCCAGTGCCATGGCTGGCATCTCCCCAGTGACCACAGCCTCATCAGATGCGACAGTCACTGGCGGAACGGAGGAGGAGCTGCTACCGTCATCCAGAGCACTCTGGGAGGAGCTCACAGAGACGACAAGCAGCTCGTGTGCCAACGTGAGGTCACTCTGGGCCTCTCTATTTGCCATTGATGGATGGGCACCTAGCTGGGTAACTCATCCATCTCCCACACTGGCACTGACCACCTGAAGTCAGTGCCTGTGTGAGGGCTTGCAGGTCCGAGCACAACCCCAGGAACCCCTGATTCTGACACTGGAGCTGCATCTCCATGACAGTCACCACTCTCTCAGTGGAGGAGGCAGTGCACTCGGCCATGAGGGTCAATGCAGTGCTCATGCTCCACATGGACTCCTCCACAATGGAGACCATGGCAACGCAGACCCTCATGGATCTCCACCAGATCCTCCCGCACATCCCACTGGATATCCAGAATCTGCAGCCTAATGGATGACTCCAGAGGCTCATCAACTGCCTTCAACTGAGCATTGCCCTTGTCCTCAGCTGTCCTCCGACTGCCAGCACCCTGCGCACTCTCTGACTCTGCCTGCACCTCAAACAAGTGTGCAGTGCCCTTGCCAATGCGCACCGACATTCAGACACCAATCTAATGCCCACTGAGGCACTGGTATCTGCACTGGTGCCTGGTTCAGAGAGCGGGTATGATGCAGGTGCAAATCAAGCCCGGTGGTCCTCCGGCATCAGGGGTGGCCCTTCAGGGTCCAGAGGGTGAGTGCGCTCTGGCGAACCTAAGGGAGAACAAGGACATGTCATTAGTTAAAGTCATCACACTGTCACTGTGCATGCCAGGCCCCCTGGTGAGACAGTGGAAATCTGCATCATGGTGCCCTCATCTTCCAATGATCAATGGGGACTCCAGGTTCGAGGCTCACATCAATGAAGAGACTACACTAGAATGGTTGCACAATCCAAAAGTCTCACCTCTGTGCAGTGCGCCGCACCACGTCATGGTTGCTAACCAGTGCTGCAACCTCTTCCCATACGGTCTTTGTGAGATGCGGTGGCCTCCTCCTCCCATTTCTGGGAAAAAGGGTGTCCCTCCTGGCAGCCACCTCCTCCAGCAGGACCACGATGCACTCATCCGAAAAATGGTGGGCCGAGTGCCCACTACACCTGCCCTCCCGCCTGGCGTTTCCAGCCACACTAGACTCCATCACTTGAGTTGTTAACGCAGAAGAGACCTTTTTATGTGGCAGCCTTCCAGGGGCTGCCTATGCCGTTTTTAAACCGGCCACTGGGTCGCCATTGGACCCAGCGGCTGATAGGCCCCCGCCTCTGCTCGGCCCTTCCCGACCAGCGGGGAGCCACGTTTCACACTGGGCGGGACTTAATTGGCCCACCAGCATGAAATCACGGTCGGGGGCCGAACATGGGTGGTGGCCCGTTTCCCGGCCGATCCCAGGCCCCTCAACCGCGCCTGCCCACCGAACTCAAAATTCTGTCCTATGTTTCAATCAAGCCAGCTCTTACTCTTCTAAACTCCAGTGGATACAAGCCTAGTCTGTCCAACCTTTCCTCATAAGACAACCCTCCCATTCCAAGTATGAGCCTGGCAAACATATTCATTATCATTCGTGAATTCTCTCCCTAACCTAAAAATTCTGATGATATTAACAAGATAATCATTGCTCATTCAAAGACATTCACTTAGATAAAGGACATCTCTGTAAACTAGATGTGCCTGTTTCAATTCAGGATTTGGCTTCAACTAGTTTGAAGCTGAATTTATTTGGTGGGCTGAACCTTGGCCTCAGGATGCCAAGCCAGTCAAACAATAGCCCCCAAAATTACCTTTACATTTGTGCTGCATCACAAATTTCACTGAAGTGGACATTAACTTCCAATCACTGACCTGTAATGATTCATAGAACATGAATAACAGAACATATTGCTTAAAATATTTGTGCGGATGATACTGAACCATGTAGCAAAACAAGTTTTGGAGGACAATATTCCGAATCATGAGCACAAAGCGTTCCTGCCTAGAAAAACTGGGCCACATCTATGCACTGTTCTTGGCAGGACACTTTGGGCCATTTGCTTATATTTGAAAATTAAGTGATATCCGGAGAGTGGGAATTAGCCCTTTCAAAATTAAAATCATGGTTCACTTGTTCAAGAAGATAAGCAGAAACATTCATAGATTTTACAAGCAGACTTTCATTATAACGAGGCTGCAGTACAAAGATGCCCTCACAGTGATGTACATTAGTCTGAGTAGTATTAGAACCACTTTCTTTTGAGTACCAAGTATCAATTTCTTTTATATCACAAATCAATGGCAATGTAGCAGCAAATTATGTGAAACATGAATTGAAAATTATAATTTGTTCTGTAGAAAGCCATGAAGTAGAAGTATACTAGGCCTGTTGCGTAAGTGATGCTTTAGTGTAGCATTTAAACCTGTTTCTTCATCAACACTCCCCCACAATTACAATAATCAGTCTCAACAATGGAAAAAGGGCCTGTGCACATCTTCAGCTAACAGCTTCCTCTCCACTTCCAACTGATCTTTCCCTATTGAAAACTCAGCTAAAATGGTCTTTTGTATATGTTGTGACAACCAGGGATTAGACTCTAGCTCCAGTTTAGCTATTTATGGCATTTCCCTGGGGTTTCCATGGTTCATAGGTTGAATTCATGGTAGACAAGTGCACTCCTATGGAAATTACCTACCCCAACCCCAAAACATTTAAGTTTATTTTAATGTATCGTGGTGGCAGCTTTCCATCTTGTAAGATGATGGTTTGCACCATGGTGTATTAAGCATTGCCTGATGTGACTTAGGAGCCTTACCGTGGCATGGCAGTCTCTGCTGCATTTGCTGAAGACAGTGGGCTGAGAAGGTCCTTATTTGCTGGCCCCTCTTCTGGGCCAGCTGAGGAGTTGTTTCTGCTTGCCTCTTCCAATGCCCTTCCAAACAGTCAGCCTTCCGAACGTCAGTGACAGTCTCCCAGTTGTCAGGGTCACGATCTGCCATCTTCATATCCCACTTGCAAGTGCCCTGTTGGTGGAGGTATGGATACCCAAAAGGTTGTGGGAGCTTCTTCCATGAAAGTGGCAAGCTGGGAAGGCTTTAATCAGTGAAACTGAAGAGCTCCAGCCATACCCAGGTGAGAGGCTACTGTTCATAGCATTTGTTCTCTGACAGAGTGCAGTTCTGATGAAAAGGCATTGACCAGAAAAGTTAACTCTGCTTGTCCTTCCACTGCTGCCTAACTTGTTGAGTATAACTCGCATTTTCTGTTTATTTTTAACTTTATATTTCTGGCATCTGCAGTATTTTGCTTTTGAACTATGATTTTTGTTTGTCTATTTATAGGTGTGAAAATGAACCACCAGCGAATGCCAGTCAACTGCAGACAATTAAACACAATTAATAAGCAATTAACAGATTCCTATGTCTTTAAGTAAAAATTAGAGTTATTATTTGCAACCAAATTTCAAAACAAATTAAGTCAAGGACTTTGATATCTTGTACAATGCATTACATTGCAAGATACCTTTCCTCTAGGGCCCCTAACAATGTCTTTGTGCATGTTTTTTTTTGTTAAATAGATGGTTGATGACTTTAATCAACCCTTTTATTTTACATCTGGCCTAGTCTGAATGCCTAACCAGTTCAAGCTTTAAAATTGCTCTGTCTCTTCCTCAGATATAATATCTTTCTGTGATGACCTCAAATGGCTATATGAGTTGAGAATAACACTAAATAGGATTGTTGATTTAAAGCCCTCCCAGACCTACTCTGCTTAATATCTAAACCAATATATTTAAAAGCCTCATAAACCTGACACCCAATTTTAAATTCTACACCATTATTAATAATACATAGCTCAAATTCCACAGTACCAGCTCTCAAGAAATCATTAGTATGCATCATGAAGATATCTGAAAGCTTTATGTTGTGATACCAATAAACCATTGCAGTATCTGCTTTTGGTTGAACACAACCTATTTTCAGCAAAACAAATCTCACTGAAAAATATCAAATCCTGGAAGCACCATTCAGACCGTTGACACATTTGTTTAATTTTTGCATTTTTCCTTCTGCATCTGCTGCCTCTTTGGGCAGTTTTAGAAACTTCTCTCTGAAAAGTATCATCTTGCAGAAATGTGAATTTTATGTTGATTGATTTATTCTCCCATGAATAAGGTGCCAAAAGAGCTAACAATATTTTAAAGTTATTTTTCCAGCTGTGGAAGAGTCCACTCCAACACAGTAGCTTTTTAAAACCCCTAGCAAATAGCTTCACTTTAGTCTTTAAGTTCCTTATGCAAAGACCTTTCAGTACAAATTCATCCATGTGAGAAAGTTAGTTGTGCCTTATCTGGTATCTCAGGGTATACTTCAAACTCTTTCCAACTATCTAATTCCTTTTGTTTTACCTCATTTAGTATATCCTCAGATTAATTGGCAGCCATTAACACTTTATGATCATGAGGAATTTTGCTTCTAGTTCTGTTCTGAGACAGATTTGTGGCCTTTACTTCATTATTCATTTCAAGCCTCTACTTACATTTTTTATTTCTGTAGGGTCTGCTACTGTGCCTCTTGCCCTTTCGGATGCTCCTTCTCCAGTATGTGATAGTTTTCTGATGCAAGAGTCTCTTCTGGACACATTATCAGAACTTGCACTATGCTTTCTCACTCTCTACTCTTTCACCCCATTCCATGCGTTTTCTGTTTTTATTTCAGATTCTCAGAATCTGTAGTATTTTGATCTTGTATCAATTGGAGAAAGTATCTGGCAATGTTCTCAGGCTTTCCTGAACATCCCACCAAATATACTAGGCATGCGGCCCTCAAAACAGGTGGAGGTGCTGTTCTGAACCACAAGTGGACCCCAGCAAGAATAAATTAAATGGCAATTGTTTTCAGAATGTCTGAATGTTATTTGATGCTGAGCTTTTCATGGGGATGCAAAGATGAATGATTCTTTGGTCCAAGGGGCTTATGTCCTATGTTAATGGAACAGCAAGTTGTTGCTCTGAAATTGCCACTGCTTCTTTAGATTGAAGGTCTCATAAGAGCATGACTGACATGAGAGTCCACCCAAATATGGTAATTCCTCCATCCAATGGAAATTCTGCTCTCCTTCACTTCCAATACCATAATGATGCTGTTGTGAATTGTATCATTTAATCTGAGTGTAATGTTTACAACTGGAAACCCATAAGGATTCATTTAGCATTTGATTACTGAAACCGAATCACTGTTGCATATTCTCTTGCTTTCCAGAAGCCCAATTAACATCGATCAAGCTATCTGAATATAGAGCAAAAATAAGTCATATAACAGTTTCTAAAATTGATGAACTGGGTCAGGTCTAATTCCCGCGCTTAACATGAACATTAATACAACCAAGAAAAATCTGGTATTTATACAACTTCACATTAACAGAATGTTCCAATGTGTTTCAGTCAACAAATTCGTTTTGACGTCATATCAGGTGTTTTAACAGATGAATAAGGGAGTAAAAAAAGTTTGTTTCAGTCATACTAATTGAGAGATGAATATTGGTCAGGATACCAACTCTCTTAAAGTAGTCTAATTCAATCTTAAACTCCACCTGAGCAGGCAGATGGGGTCTAAGATTAAAATCTCAGCTGAAAAGACATCGCCTCCAACAAAACATACTCCTCAGGATAGCACTGAAGTTCCACCTGAGATCTGGTGCTCTAACTTTGGAATAAGGCTTGAATCCACAATTTTCTGCTTCTGAAGTAAGGGCTCTATCAATGACCCAAGCTGTCACTTAACACTGATCTGCTTGTTTCATTAATTTCTAATACAATTTGTTCTCCTTCCTCCATTTTTTAACTTGCACAAATAATTCAGTAGACCCTCCTTTGATATTAAGGATTATTATTTTGCTTGTATATTGCCCTCCAAGTGCATTTATTAAAGCATTAAATATTTCTCATTCTACTTAGAATGAAGCATTGCTGTGTTGTACAGGTAAAATTTAACAATGATAGGAATTAAATTGGCCACACCTTATGTGTAGATTACTGATAGTATACTAGAATCTAGAGTTCTATATAATATGTACAGGAAGTGGTGAAACAATTGTACTCTATAACACAATTATGCTTCAATGCAGAGAATATGGAAATTTAAACAAGCAATATCAGTAGGAGGCATTGGCATAAGTACCATTAAACTATAGGGTAATCATCCTATTCCTTTATAATGCATGTAATCAGCAAGATACTGGGTAAAAGAGACTCATTAGGTGATACAAGGATTGTCCATACTTCTTGCAAAACATTTAGTAAAAAGATTTATTCGGGTCATGGTTCCACCCATATGACTCTTCAAAAAAATGACTCTTTTTGGACCTCAGTAATTCCCATCTTATTCTAGGATCTATAAATAATTTTTATATAGAAATTTTGTTCTTGTAGAAAAACTGAATTCATAAATAACTGGTCTTTCTCTGTCCTCTAGTCAGATTGTTGCACATCACTTCAGGCCACTCCATTATTAACAATATCTCTGTGTCGTACAATCATCAGGATGGACAGCATTTATAAAACTGCATATTGGCAATCTTGCTGTCATCACATTTCGATGGGCACACATCCCAAGAGATTGGGGGAAAATCATTCAAAATTACGGTCTAGTAATTTAAATTACAACAGTATAATGGGGCAATTTTTATTATAGCATGTTTTGGGATCTATGGGATTCCATTCTTCAATGTTAGGAAGCTGAAACGTGTATTTTTGTTTGATAGCTGTGATTTATTAGAAATGATGTTGCGGGTTTACCTGGAACTCTTCCTTGCCCACCAGCAATTTAAAATATGCTTCAACATGCAGCTTGGAAAATTATTAGCTCTTAGCATAGCTGCCAATGCATGGCTATTGATGTTTTCAAGATCGAACGAAAAATTGGCAACCAGAACAGACACTGACACCTAATAGAATGCAATGGTAGAATATACACTTGGCATTAACAATACGGTATTCCTATGTGGAAGGTGCAAGATTGACAGGAAGATGATAAAAATATTGATTTGATTGTATTAAGTGGGATATTATGGTCTAAAAATACCTATTAGTTTTGTGAAAACAATATAAATAGTTGGTGGCTCATATCCTCAGCCACTGAAGGTGGCCAAAGGTAAAATTTTCCCTTTACCCCTTTTTATTAGTCTGTTTGTCTTTTTG
Organism: Cetorhinus maximus; assembly: GCF_964194155.1. Classification (NCBI taxonomy): domain Eukaryota; kingdom Metazoa; phylum Chordata; class Chondrichthyes; order Lamniformes; family Cetorhinidae; genus Cetorhinus; species Cetorhinus maximus. Next base: position 148,383,407 of record NC_135881.1, on the reverse strand, counting down.
TAAACAATATTTCTCAAAATCTAATTGACAGATTTCAACGAAACTTGGTACAAAGATAGGGTATGGCCCAAGGAGGACCTGATTAGTCTTAGAATTATTTGGTCAAATTATCAATTTGTTTATGGTAAGCTGATAGAAGAGCAATAAAATTAAATGTATATCCTGGAATAAGATAGAAATAACTAACTATTTAAGCAGCAGTATGGATAGACCCATGACTCTAAATAGTCTCTTCACTGAATGCTTTGAAATAAGGTTTTTAAAAAAATATTCTTGGGATATGATTGCTACTTGCAGAGCTCATCCCTAGTTAACATTGAGTTGGTGGTGGTGACCCTTCTTCAACTTCTGCAGTCCACATATTGAAGGTATTCTCACAGTGCTGTTAGGTAGGGAATTCCCAAGTCTAGGGAAAACTAAGGTTAACTCTTAAACTCTTCTCTCTCCCTAAGATCAGAAAACACAAGCCATCTTCTGTTTTAGAGTCACAGAATCCTACAGCACAGGAGGAGCACAGTCAGACCATTGTGCCCTTTGAAAGTGCTGTCCAGTTATTCTAACTGCCCAGCTTTCTCCTCAAAACCTTGTAATTAATCCTCTTCAAGCACATGTCCAATTGCTCTTTGAAGGATACTATGGAATCTGATTCCACCAAACACTCAGGTAGTGCACTGTGTGGAGAAATTTCTCCTCATTTTCCCTCTCGTTCTTTTGCAAACTAATTTAAGTCTATAACCTCGGGTTAAGAACAAACTTGACAGGAGAAACTGTTTCTCCCTCCTTACACTATCAAAACCTTTTGTCATCCTTTCTAAAGTGTGGATGCCCCAGAATTATACACAATACTCCAGCTGAGGCCTGACCAGTAATTTGTAAAGGTTTGGCATGATTTCTTTGTTTCTTTCTATTCAATGCCCCTGTCGGATCCTGATCACTAATTTAGTTGGACTAATGGATCTGGGTTGCATGCTTGTTTCGGGATGGCCGAGTTGGTTCCATAGACAGAGCGGATCAGCAGACAGTTCTTATGTAGAACACATTCTATTTATTTACAAAGGAACTCAGCAGCTACACTTGTGCCTTACAACTCAAACCCTGTCGCTATATTACAGACTCTAACTCTAGGCCACTGACTACTAAAATAGGCCGTGCTACTCCGCTTTTTGGATACTAAGATCATGTGATGTTCTATTATAACATTCTTCTTAAAGGTATATTACACATCAGATTACCACAGCTCCTATTTATAAGTCAAATATCCCATTAGCTTTCTTAATTGCCTTGTCACCTTTAAGGATTTGTGAATATGCATGCCTTTTGTTCATTCAAACATACTCAAAATAGTACAATTTAGATTATACTGCATTTCCATGTTGTTTCTCCCAAGGGCATCACTTTATTTATCTGCATCTGTCACATGTTTTTCCATCTCACTGGTCTTTCTATGGCCTCTTGAAACAAAACAATAGCCCCAAAACCGACCCTTAGAGAGCCCAATATGTACTTCCATCCAGTCAGAAAAAATATCTGTTTGCCATTACCTTCTGCCTCCCATCCCTTAGCCAATTTTGTACCCAAATTATCACCATCCCTTTGATATCATATGCTGCTATTTTTTGAAAATTTTGTTAAGTGGCACTCTATCAAATACATTTTTGGAAGCCCATTTATGCAACATATACAGCGCTATTTTCATCAACCCTCTCTATTACTTCATGAATATCCCTTCTCATTTCTTTAAATTTCATTTACCATGGGTGCACCCATTCCAACGGTCTATCTATGTCATCCTGAAGTCTGTCACTGTCCTCATGCAGTTTTCAATATTCCCAAGCTTTGTGCTATCTGAAAAATCTGAAACTGTGATCTACACCCCAGAGTCTTTTAATTCATATCAAGAAAAGAAATAGTCCAAATGCTGACCCCTGGGGAATCCAGCTGTATATCTTGATCAAGTCTGCAAAACAACCATTCACCACTATTCTCTGTTTTCTGTCACTTGGCCAACTTTATATCCATGCCACTACTGTCATTTTTTATCCATAACCTTCAACTTTGTTGATAAGCCGATTATATGGCACTTTATCTAATACTTTTTGGAAGCCCATACACACCACATCAGCTGCAGTACCCTCATCAACTTTCTTTATTACTTTTGTTATGAAACTATAATAATTTTCATAATATTATTGCGGGTTATTGTAAAGTAGGTTTATAGGGGCGAGTATGGATGATTCTGTCTGTGTGTGATTTAATTGAATTGGAGTCAGCTAGACTGCAAGCTTGAAATTCTCAATAGGAGTAGGTGTAGAAGGGCACTTGAAATGCCAGTGAGTAAACATGGATGTGGTCTTAGCATTTAAGGTGTGAAGGAAATTTGAATTTTTAGATAAGTGAAAGAGTTGTTTGGATTTCAAAGGAATGATAGGATGTTTACAACTGGTAAAATAAACAAGGGCAAGCAATGTGTTTGTTTTTCCCAAAAGGAAAGAGGTCATATTGACCACATGAAAGATTATTATATTATGGGAAAAGTAAATTTGCAAAGACATATGGAATGATGAAATTTACAGGTTAAAGAGAGAGAAACATATATAAAGGGGAATGAAAGACCATGTTGGGGGCCATGTAAGATCTACTAGGAGTGTGTGAAACAGCCATGTAGAAGCCTCCAGCCATTTATGCAAAAGTCTGCTGAGTTTAGCAACTAAAGTTGGAGAAAAGCCTTTGGAATTCCATTGTCAAGTAGGTGTTGTGGTAACTTGCTGGCTTGCTTTTTAAATTTAAAATCTATTTTGGACTGTTGCCTTAAAGGCAGTGTGTAGTTGGGAGTCAGGTTAATTAGGTATTTTGGGATTTGCTATAAAATGAAGTACCTGTAACCTCATGTATTTGCTTGAAATATTTTTTTTTGTTAATAAATGTTTTGATTTAGTTTTTAAAATATCTAAAGGTGTTAGTGGACTCACTACTTCTGAATTCAGTGCCCAGATCTTCTCATAATAAATACAAATTGCAAAACCATTGTGATAGTGTGGCCAAGATTCCTTTGTGGATTTTGTCCACCTGGCACAAATTACCTGCCACGTCATAACAAAATTGGGGGCTCTTTGTGGAATATTTGAAATTTCTTGATTGGTTCAGAGTTGGAGAGTCCTAAGGCTATGAGTATGAGAAGAGCACTGAACTCAGGAGTTGGCATTGATGGATTTTAAAGTGTTGAGGCTGGAAAGATGGCTTTATCCATAGCGAAGACTTTTCTGGCAGTAGAAGGTATAATTCTGATTGGTTTACAAAAAGTATCTAAGGGTAAGTTAGCAGATATGGTGGATAAGTTGCAGCTGAGGTTAACTCTAGGGGTAAAGAAAGCAGACATAACTGAAGTGATAGCACATTTGAATTTGGAAGCGATGCCTGAAACGAGAGAGTCACAGCTGGAGGTAGTGAGCCTTCATTTACAAATGAAGAAGCTTGAACATGAACAAGTAATGGGAATGAAAATACTGGAATTGAAAGGGTTAGAGGCAGAGGAAAAGGAAAGAGAAAGGGCATTTCAAAGGGAGCAAGCATAAAGGCAGGAGAGAGAAAGAAAACAGGAAAGGGAATTTGGTATTGGAGAAATTAGCATTGGAGGAAAGAGAAATGGAGGGGGAGAAAGAATATCAGCTTAAACAGCTGGAAGTTAAAAAAGAGATCTCAGAGGCTGAGGGAGGCTCTGAGAATGAAACAACCATTCCAATCTAAAGCCCAGTGGGGAGATTTTAAAATTTGTACAAGCTCTTCCGAAGTTTGAAGAAAGCGAGGCGGAAGCATTCTTTATTTCATTTGAGACGATAACTAAGCAGATGAATTGGCCACAAGAAATCTATGCATTGCTTTTAAAGTCTAGGTTGGTAGGTAGAGCTCATGAGTTTTATGCTTTACTGTCAGAAGAAGCATCAGTGGATTATGATGCAGTAAAAAAGGCTATTTTGAGTGCATATGAGTTGGTTCCTGAGGCGAACAGACAGAAATTTAAGAATATAAGAAAACACCCTGACGTAACTTATATTCAGTTTGAGAGAGTAAAACAAAGTAATTTTGACAGTTGGATACGGGCATTAAAGGTAGAAACAACATGTGCAGTTCTCAGAGAAGAAATTCTTTGGGAAGAATTTAAAGATTCAATTCCTTCGGTGATGAGAGCTTATTTGGAAGAACAGAGAGTTAAAACGGCAAGGCAAGAAGCAGAGACAGCTGATGATTATGGCCAGGATTCTCCAGTTGTTGGGCGGGCTGGGTGGGATTGGGCAGGGACAGTCATGGACCCGACTACTGCCCATGATCGGCCACGCACCGTGATTTCACATGGGCGGGCCAATTAAGGCCTGCCTGCCTGGATTGCACGCGGTAGTACTGAGTGCTACCTGTGCGGGCAGGGGGAGGAGGGAAAGTTGGGTCCAGCACTCTTTCATGCATGCACGTGAAAGAGCATTTCAATCTCCCTGAGACATGGAGCAACACAGGGAGATTGAAGTGCTTTTGAAATAAAAAATAAGGACAGTGAAAATTTAATGAAACATGTTCCCTCATGTGATTGTGTCACATGAGATGGGACATGTTTTCATTTTCAAAATAAATTTTTTATTTCATCAGCATTAGCTTTAAGAAACCTCATTCCACTCATGGATGAGGTTTCCTAAAAAATGTAAAGGCCACTTGACCTTTTCGCCGGCCCACCAACCATTAGGTTGGACTGGCAGCATAAATTCCCAGTTAATTACGTTGTTAATGGCCTCAATAGGCCTTTCAATTATCGGCAGATGCGCAGCCGACTCCGGCGTGTGCCCACTGAACGAAATATCGCGCGGGTTCACGATGACGCTCGGCCGCATGCCCGACGTCATCACGCATCATCTTACGTTCCGGTTTGTCGGGCGCACGCCCGCACACCGAATGTAAAATTCTACCCTACGAGTTAGTTCATAGGTCTAAACCTATTTCTCATCACCCTTTTAAATCCAAGAAGGATGGAAAGTGGGAAGGTGAAAGGAAGGTATTTGGTCAGGGAGAAGAAGAAGTAGTTGGAAATTCTGAGGAAGCTTTTTCTCAGAGCAGAAAGGAAGTTGCTGAGGGCAGAAGTGACACTCAAAAACTGAGGTGATTTCATGGTAATAAGGTTGGGCACATAAAGTCAATGCATTGGAAGTTACAGGGAAAGTCTGTTGCAGTAACTGGAGTGGAGAAAAGTTCTGGAAATAAGAGTAGTGTAAGTTCTGAGATCCAAGCACAAGAAAAAACAATGGTTTGTGTACAGGTAAAGCAGGAAGAATCAGTGATAGTTAAAGAAATGGGAATGTGTTCACAATTTACCCAAGGGAGTTCTGAAGGGCAGATTACAGAAATGTTTAAAGATTTTGTATGTGAAGTGGAAATCATTCCATGTGTACAAGGTGGAGCAGGCAAAGATATTAAAATTTTAAGAGACACAAGGGCTAGTCAATCCTTAATGTTATGGGATAGTGATATTTGTTGTTCAGAGGGAATATTCCAGGAAAATGTGATAATAAGGGGAATTCATGGAGAAACTAGAGGTTTTCCATTGTGTAAGGTAAATTTAAAGAGTAAGTTGAAAACAGGTGAGGTGATTGTTGGAGTAGTGGAAAAAATGCCCTTTGCAGGGGTTCAACTTATTTTAGATAATGATGTAGCTGGGTCACAGATGTTGGTGATGCCTACTGTAGTCAAACAGCCTGTGATGATGCATTCAACAGAGGACTTGCAGAAAGAGCATCCTGGATTGTCTCCAGGTTGTGTAGTAATGAGATCACAAACTCAGGTTAAAACAGGAAGAGGAGGAATTTAAAACACAGAGAAATGATGCTGATATTCAATTAGCTGATACTATCTTTGATAATATTGTTCAGGGAGAGAGAATGGAGGATACTGAAGCTGAAGTGTTTAGTTCAGTTAACTTGGTAGAGTTACAACAGAAGGATCCACAAATGAAGCAGTCATATCAGAAAGCTTACTGAGAAACAGAGATACAATGTATTCCAGAATGTTATTACCTTAAAGGTAATGTGTAAGTGAGGAAGTGGAGGCTGTCTCATGTTTCAGCGGATGAAAAATGGATGATATGTATTGGATCGTTATACCATCTGGACACAGAAATGAGATATTGAGAGTAGCTCATGAAATTCCAATAGAGGGACATTTAAGAATTAAGAAGACTCAGGCAAAAATACAAAAATATTTCTATTGGCCTGGATTACATAGGGATGTAGTCAAGTTCTGTAGAACATTTTTATACATGTCAGGTGACAGGAAAACCTCAAGCAGTGATTAATCCAGCTTCTTTAATTCCAGCTCAAGCATTTGACGAACCTTTTACCAGTGTCCTGATTGATTGTGCAGAGCCCCTCCCTAAGACTAAAAGTGGAAATCAGTACTGCTGACAATAATGGATGTGTCTACACAGTTTCTGGAAGCGATACCTTTGCAAAATATTACAGCAAAGGAAATTGTGGAAGAGTTGACTAAATTCTTTACCAGATATGGCTTGCCAAAAGAAATACAATTGGATCTAGGTTCAAATTTCATGTCACAGCTGTTTAGGGGAGTAATGAACAGCTTGGGGATAAAACAGTTTAAGTCAACAGCTTATCATCCTGAATCACAAGGTGCTTTGGAAAGATGGCATCAAACTTTAAAAATTATGATGAAGGTTTATATGCAAGACTATCCACAGGATTAGGATAGGGGAATTCCATTCTTGTTATTCGCCATCAGGGATGCTCCTAATGCATCAACATGATTTAGTCCTTTTGAATTAGTCTATGGTCATGAAGTAAGGGGGCCACTTAAGTTGATTCAAGAGAAGTGAGTGGATCAGAATTCAGAAACTATTGTCTTGCATTATGTGACAAACTTCAGGGAAAGATTGAACAGAGCATGTGAGTTAGCTAAGGAACATTTAAAGATATCACAACAGGTGATAAAGGCAAAAGCAGATAATGGAGCACAAGCTCGTAGGTTTATTGCCGAGGAAAGAGTGTTGGTTTTATTACCAATATTGGGTGAACCACTAAAGGCAAGGTTTAGTGGGCCTTACAGGATTGAAAAGAAACTGAGTGAAGTAAATACTCAAGATAGAAGAAAGTTGCGGAGGGTGTGTCATGTGAATATGCTTAAAAAGTACTTTGACAGGAAAGGTGTCCAAGGGGAAGTATTAGTGGTGGTAGATAAAGAGAAAAATGCAGAAATGAAAGATTTTGACATTAATTTTTCTCTCATCAAACTGGTTAATGAAGGGGTTCTTAAAAATGTAAATGTAATATTGAGTTACCTTTCAGACAAGTGTCAAAGTGATTTGGAGAAGCTATTGCAGTCACACAAAGCTTTTTGTGGGAATAAGCTGGGAAGGACAAATTTAGCTATATGTGATGAAAATGTGGGTGATTCAGTTCTGATAAGGCAACATCCTTATAGATGAAGTCCAGCAAAATTATCACAAGTGCAGAAAGAAATTGAATTCATGCTTCAAAGTGACATCATTGAGTCTAGTTGCAGTAACTGGAGTTTGCCTATTGTGATGTTACTGAAACTGGATTGAACACAAAGACCGCGTGTGGATTATCAAAAAGTAAATGCAGTGACAAAAGCGGATTTATATCCTATACCATGGTTGGAAGATTGCATTGAGAAAGTGGGACAATCAAAGTTTATCACAAAGATTGACTTGCTGAGAGGATATTAGCAAGTATCGTTATCGGAGAGAGCAAAGGAGATATTGGCTTGCGTGATGCCAGATGGGCTATACCAATTTAAAGTTATGCCACTTGGCATGAAAAATGTACCAGCAACATTTCAAAGACTGACAAACAAGGTAATTGCAGGACTGAGCAAATGTGCTGTTTATATTGATGACTTGATAGTTTTCAGTCAACTATGGGAGGAGCATTTACAACATTGGAAAGAACTGTTTGATCGACTACAAGAAACTAATCTGGTGGTGAACTTGGCTAAGAGTGAGTTTGCAAAAGCGCAAGTCACATATCTAGGCCGTACCATTGGACTTGGTAAGGTGGCTCCGAGAGATGTGAAAGTAAAAGCCATTGTGAATTTCCCTGTGCCCAAAACAAAACAAGAGGTTTTGAGATTTCTGGGCATGTGTGGAATTTACTAGAAGTTTGTACCAAACTTCAGCAGTGTGGTTGCTCCATTGACTGAACTATTAAAAAAAATAAAAAGTTTCAATGGACACAGAAGTGTCAGAATGCATTTAACAGTTTAAAAACTGTATTGACTACAACACCAGTTTTGGCAGTACCTAATTATGGTAAGTAATTTAAGTTGGCAGTTGACACAAGTGATGTAGGCATTGGTGCTGTACTGTTGCAAGAAGATGAAACTGGAATTGAGAAACTGATAGGATATTTTTCATGAAAGCTGAATGTACATCAGAGAAGATATTCAACCATTGAGAAGGAGACTCTGGGTTTGGTGGTAGCTTTGCAGCATTTTGAGATTTATGTTGCAAGCAATTCATCAGAAACAATTGTCTGTACAGACCACAATCCTTTAAATTTTCTGGACAAATTTTGAGACTGAAGTGCAAGACTGTACAGACAGAGTTTATTACTGCAACCATTTAATTTACAGATTATGCATGTGGCGAGATGAGAAAATCTAATTGCAGGTGCATTGTCGAGAGTTTAAAACTCAAGGGAAATTAGACATTTAAAACCTGGACACTGGATTGAAATGACTTCTGTTGATACAAAAAGATTTGTATATATTGTTACGTTAATGCATGCACCTGGTGATGCAATAGTTTGTGTATAGAAAAGTATAGTAAGTAGTGTAAGATGGGTTGAAAAGATGAAGCTGTTATTTAAAAATATGACGGTTCATTTTTCCTCAAGGATGGAGGTGTTACAAAACTATAATAATTTTCATTGGGGTGAATTTTTCCTATGGCGGGCGGGCTGTTCGGGAGCAGGAGCGGACGGGCGCGGAGCCAATCATTGCCCGCGATCGGCTCCGCACGCCATTTTATGCAGGAGGGCCAATTAAGGCCCGTCCAGTGTGAATCACGGCTCCCGAGAACAGCAGGAAGGGGCGGGCGACGGCGGGAGCCCAATGAGCGCCGGGTCCAATGGTGACCCGGCAGCCTATTTAAAAACAGCGCAAAGAGCCTTCCAAAGGCTGCCACCAATGTCGCACAGGAGGATGTCCGACAGCGGTCTCGGAGAGCAGGCCAGGTGGGAGGGCAGGTTGGTGGGGCAGTGTGCCCCGGGATTTTTGGATGAATGTCTCGCTGCCCTCCTCGAGGAGGTGGCAGCATGTCACAACATCCTTCTGCCAAGGGACAGAAGGAGGAGGCCCCCTCACATGACAAAACACGCCTGGGAGGAGGTGACAGAAAGGGTCAGCTCCCATGATGTGGTGAGACGCACCTGGGTGCAGTGCCGCAAGTGGTTCATTGACCTCTTGTGATCAGGAAGGGTGAGTACCGTGTTGGCATGGGTCATTTAGCACAGCAGTTAGGTTGGCCCCCCCGGCACTCCCCCCAGCTCGGAATTTTGTTATTGCATTTATTCATTCACGGCATGTGGCCTTCGCTGGTTGGGCCAGCATTTATGGCCCATGCCTAGTTGCCCCTGAGAGGGTGGTGGTGAGCTGCCTTCTGTATCTGCTGCATGTGCCGCAGGTACACCCACAGTGCTGTTTTGGGGGTGAGCTCCAGGATCTGGACCAGTGCAGTGGTGGAGCGCTAAAACATTTCGAAGTCAGGATGCTGAGTAACTTGGAGGGGAACTTCCAGGTGGTGGTGTAGCCATCTATCTACTGCCCTTGTCCTTCTAGGTGGTAGCACTCATTGGTTTGGAAGGTCTTACAGTGTGAGCAGCAAATGTGATGGAGGCAGCATCTGGGCAAGGGGCTCAGCCTTGGCTGCTTGGGATGAGCGTATGGTGGCTCCAGGGTCACAAATCGGATGAGTCCTGTAAGGTTTTCGTCAGGTTGGGGTGGCCAGGCTGCAATGGCAATGCAGGTACAGGGAGGATTAATCAATGCTCCTCTCTCCTTTCAAGAGAAAACCGCGCACAATAGTGTCGAACAGCTGTGGACTGGCGGAGGTCAGCCCCACCTATTCATACTGACCAGATACAAGCAGAAGGCTCTCGAGCTGGAGAGGTGCCATGCGCCCAGGTCTACCGGCCGTGGTGAGGTTGGGGTGCCACTGGAAGGTAAGAATGCCGTGCACTGAGGTCACAATGTCTGTCAGTGCAAACATTCCACTGTTGGCTGTATATTGATTTCAGCCTCCAAAATGGGATACCCATTGATAATGGAAGGAGGAGCGCATCCTGATCCGGGTGCCAGGCTTGCACATTAACAGTGTAATGGCTTCAACTAATCAAATGTCCTTGTTGTTCCTTTCAGCCTCTCCGGAGCATGTCCACACTCAGGAGGCACAGGGACCGCCACTGACCCCCGACGGCCTAGAAGATATAAACACACCAGCATCACATCATCTCAGCCAGGCAGGCAACAGTGCAGATATCAGCACCTCGGTGGGGATAAGATTGTTGACTAATGTCTCGGTGTGTAGCGGTGGGGGCACTTCACACTCGCCTGAGGTGAAGGCGGAAACAGAGACCACCCAGGGCGCTAGCAGTTGGAGGACTGCTGGGCACCAGGAACATGCTCAGTCGGTGGCTGATGATGTGTCTCTGGAGTCCTGAGGCAGCAGATGCTGGAAGTCCAGCAGCGTGTGAGGGAGGATCTGGCGGAGACACATGAGGGAATGCGTGCCATGGTCTCCGTGATGGAGGAGTCAATGCGGAGCATGAGCAATGCAATGAGCCTCATGGCCGAGCGCAATGCACTCCTCCATGGAGAGAGTGGCAACTCTCATGGAGAGGCTTCTCCAGGAGAACAATCAAGGCTTCCTGGGTATGTGCTCAGACCTGCAAGCCCTCACAACAGCATTGACCTCAGGTGGTCAGTGCCAGTGTGGGAGATGGATTGGGCACCCAGTATCCCAGCTAGGTGCCCATCTATCAATGGTGAGCAGGGAGGTCCGAAGCGACCTCACATTGGCACAAGAGCTTCCTGTCGTCTCTGCAGGCTCCTCTCAGGGCGCTCTGGATGAGGGCAGCAGCTCCTCCACCCCTCTGCCAGTGACCGTGGCATCTGATGAGGCTGCAGCGAGTGGTGAGATGCCAGCCCTGCCACTGGATGCTCCCTCCCAGTCGGGGCCAGCACAGGCTCCATGGGCCAAAGGACGCCTGCTGAGGTCATCAAGGTCAACAGGACAGCAGAGTGAGCAGGCTCTCTCCAATGCCACTCCCATTGAGAGGGGAGCACCTAGATGTAGCACCCGCAAACGTAAATCACCATACGCACACCACGGGCTTATCACTGGTGATTTTCTTTTGCCCTCTGTTTTTCATTAGGTGTGCTGCTCAACACCCCTGAATGTACTTTAATTTCTATATGCTAGTATGCATTCATTAAATGTTTTAGTTCTCAACAAGCCTCTGGGTGGTGCATTACTTCTGCAGGTGAAGGAGAAGCCATGATGTTATGAGTGAGCTGTTTGTCATTGAGCTTTATTGACAAGGCACATAGTTAATGTTCCTAACCAGGCAAATGTTGCTCTCAGGTATCAAGTATAGAGCCTGCAGCCCTGGCATGTGTTGGTGGTCCACCTGTGGTGGGCTAGCTGAAGGATCATTGGATTAAAGCCCCCCAGGTAATCCTGCCTCCCTGGAGGTTGCGTAGGTCTGTCTATCCCCTCAGCGTTCTCTTGAGCATGCTCATCCTTGGACTTACAATTGAACTCATCGTCTGCAGCCAGAGCATCTGCGGTTATATCTTCTTCCTCCACTGCATCCCTCTTTTCCAGCGCCAGATTGTGGAGGGTGCAGCATGCAGCCACAATCAGTGACACACTAAACAGTTCAGGCATTGGAAGCTCATCTTTAGAAGACCGATGGCCTTCTCCACCACAGCCCTTGTGGAGGTGTGGCTCCTATTGTACCGCTGCATGGCCTCTGTTCTTGGATGGCGGAGGGGCCCTTGGATGAGGGTTTTAAAAATATGGCCAACCCGCCTGCCCATTGCACTGTGTGACGCACTGAAAATCACACAGACTGTGAAAAATCGCGGTGTATCACTACCTCAAGGGCCTTAAGTGGCCCATTAATTAATGGTAGGTGCACCTTGGAAGCCATAGCGCGCCTGCCCTCTGAAATATCACGATGGCATGCGGTGACGTCAGGACGCATGCCTGATGTCATCGCGCCTCATTTCACATGTCGGCGTGCCGGACCCGCCCCCACACGCCGACAGCAAAATTCTGCCCATAGTATTGTGGGTTACTGTAAAGTAGGTTTATAGGGGTGAGTATGGTTGATTCTTTCTGTGTGTGATTTAATTGAATTGGAGTCAGCTAGACTGCAAGCTTGAAATTCTCAAAAGGAGTTTGGTGCAGAAGGGCATTTGAAATGTTAATGAGTAAACATGGATGAGGTCTTAGAATTTAAGGTGTGAAGGAAATTTGCATTTTTAGATAAGTGAAGGAGTTGTTTGGATTTCAAAGGGATGACAGGATGTTTACAACTGGTAAGAGAAGCAAGGCCAAGCAGTGTGTTAATTTTTCCCAAAAGGAAAGAGGTCATATTGACAACATAAAAGATTTTTATACCATGGGAAAAGCAAATTTGCAAAGATATATGGAACAATTGAATTTACAGATTAAAGAGAGAGAAACATTTATAAAGGGGAATGAAAGTCCATTTGGGGAGCCATGTAACTACCAGGAGTGTATGAAACAGCCTTGAAGAAGTCTCCAGCCATTTTTGTAACAGTCTGCTATGTCCAGTAACTAAAGTTGGAGAAAGAATTTAGGAATTCCACTGTTGTGTGGGTATTTTGTAGTTTGCTGGCTTGATTTTTAAATTTAAAATCTAATTTGGACTGTTGCCTTAAAGGCAATGTATAGTTGGGTCAGGGTAATTAGGAATTTTGGGATTTGTTATGGTATTAATTAACTGTAATCTTGGGCAGAATTTTTAGGGCAAGGGGTGGGCATGATCGGCAGGTCTGGGATCGGCTGGGGAATGGACTGCTGACCGCGATTGGCCCCTGACCGTGATTTCACAGTGGCTGGCCTATTAACGGCCAGGCAGCATGAAATGCTCACTGAAATACTCAGCGCTGCCGGGGTGGGAGCGGGAGGAGGGCAGGCACTGACGTCCGTGCGGGCACGGGCGAGTGATGAATGAAAGCTCCCTGAAGGCAGAGAGCTGCCTCAGGGAGCTGAAAGCCTGAAAAAGCAAAAATAAAGGTTTCAGAAGCTGAAAGAAAGTGTCCATGTATCGTTACAAATCACCTGAAATTCTAGCTACTGAAAATGCTGTGCACAGAATTTTATTTATGTTTTATTTCATCATGGAAACCTCATCCCGCCTGTGGATGAGGTTTGAAGAAAAATGCAAAGTTCGCCCAACCACCAACCGTAAGGTTGGATGGGCAATGCAGAATTAAAGACAATTGCAACTTTCATTACCTCAATTGGCCTCTTAATTGTCAGCGGGCACACTTCCAAATTTTGTGCACGCCCGCCAACTGAAATATTGCGTGAGTACAGAATGACTTCGGGACGCTCGCTTGAAGCCATCTCACATGATTTCACGTTCGATTGGTCGGGCGTCTGCCCGTCCGCCAACCTAAAAATTCTACCCCTTATGTATCTGCTTGAAATCTTTTCTTTTGTCAATAAATGTTTTAATTTAGTTTTAAAAATATCTAAATGTGTTAGTGGACTCATTACTTCTGAATTCAGTGCCCAAGTCTTCTCATAATAAATACAAATTGCAAAACCATTATGATAGCATGGCCAAGTTTCCCTTGTGGATTTGGTCCACCTGGCACACATCACCTGCCACGTTGTAACACTTCATCAAATTGTTAGACATGATTTATCTTTATCAAATCTGTGCTAGGTATCCATCATTGATCCATGCTTCTCCAAGTGGGAATTGGCAATGGTCCTTGGCAATGGTCTCTAGTAATTTTGGCACCATTGCCATTAAACTGATTTGCCTGTGGTTACCAGCTTTATCCCATTCCTTTTTTTGAACAGGTGCAACATTTTTCAATCCTCTAGTTTTCTGGCACCAATTCCATATTGAGGGAAAATTAAAAGATTGTGGTCAGTGCTTCATCTACTTCCACCATAGCTTCCCTCAGAATGCATCCTACCTGGATCAGGGAGTCATTCACTTTGAGTGACGTCCATTACATGCTTAGAATTTTGAGGGTTACACCAGCAAAGTATGGTATTTAATGTCAACAAGTATTAGAAATGTACAGTTCACAAGTTTCTGTAAGAGATAGGACTCCATCTCCCCCCACAACCACCTCCGCACACCCCCCCCCCCCCCACCCCAACCCCTCCCATCTCCACGAGCTTGCTGGGAGGCAACCAGGGTTTACACGGTAGGTTACCCACATGGTAAAATGCTAGAAGCAGTGGGAAGGTCCCTTTAATTGGCCACTTAAATGTCTCAATTGGTCTCTGGACGGGAGGGTCATCTGTCACTTTCCCCACCGCTGGTAACATAGCATGACGGTGAGAAGATAATGGGCACTCTGTCCCATCCTTCCTTCACCATTTCACAGATCCTCCACCTTCCAGCCCATCCCCAGATCCCTCTATGGTTTTTGGCACCTTCTTGTTGAAAGAAACTTCCTGTCTCATTGGGCATTCTCACATAACCTCATAAATACCAAATTTGAAAATCAACTTTGTAAATGTGCTTCCCCTACTAATCAATTATAGAATAAATATGGATGTTTACTTGGTTCTTCAAATGGATTTCTTTAAAAGCAACTAGGACAAAAATCTCAATTTTGTTGCCTCATTATTGGCTGAATATAAGAGGTGCAGAGGGGAGGTGAAGAAACAAATAAGAAAAACAAAGAGGGAGTATGAAAAGAGACTGGCAGATAATATAAAAGGGAATCCCAAAGTCTCCTGTAGGCATACAAATAGTAAAAAGGTGGTAGAAGGTGAGGTAGGGATGATTAGGGATCAAAAAGGAGATTTACATTAGAGGCAGAAGGCACAGCTGAAGTATTAAATTAATACTTTGCACCGGTCTCTACCAATGAAAAAGATGCTACCCAGCCATGGAAAAGAAGAGTTAATTCAGACACTAGAAGGGTTTACAATTGAAATGGAGGAGGTATTGGATAGATTATCTGCACTTGAAGTTGATAAGGCACGGGGACCAGATGAAACACACCCAAGAATGCTGAGAGAAGTGAGAGTGGAAATTGTGGAGGCACTAATCATTATTTTTCAGCCTTCCTCATACATAGGGGTGGTCCCGGAGGACTGGAGAATTGCAAACGTTACATCCTCATTCAAAAAAAAGGGTAAAGATAAGCCTAGCAACTAAAGGCCAGCCACAGGCGAGGAAATTTCTAGAAAAAATAATTTGGGACAAAATTAATAGTCACATGGACAAATGTGGATTAATTAAGGAAAGCCAGCATGGATTTCTTAAGGGAAAATCATGATTAACTAGCTTCCTAGAGTTTTTTAATGAGGTAACAGAGAGGGTTGATGAGGGCAATGCTGTTGATGTGGTGTACATGGACTTCCAAAACTACAAGGGAGCATAGATTATATTAAGTGAGTGGGCAAAGATCTGGCAAATGGAGTATAATGTGAAAAAAATGTGAAATTGTCCATTTTGGCAGGTAAAATAAAAAAGAGTCATGTTATCTAAATGGTGAGAGATTGCAGAGCTCTGAAATTCAGAGAGATCTGGGTGTCATTGTGTATGAATCACAAAAGGCTAGTATGCAGGTACAGCAAGTAATTAAGAAAGTTAATAGAATGTTATTGTTTATTGCGAGGGGAATTGACTATAAAAGTAGGGAGGTTATGCTTCAGGTTTACAGGACACTGGTGAGATCACATCTGGAATACTGTGTATGATATTATTTAAGGAAGGATGTAAATGCTTTAGAAGTAGTTCAGAGAAAGTTTACTAAGCTAATGCCAGGAATGGTCGGGTTGTCTTATAAGGACAGATTGGACGGGTTAGTCTTGTTTCCGCTGGAATTTAGAAGAGTAAGAGGTGACTTGATTGAAAAACATAAAATCCTGAGGGGTCTTGACAGGGTGGATGTGGAGAGGATATTTCCACTTGTTGGGGAATCTAGAACTAGGGGTCACTATTTAAAAATAAGGGGTTTCTCTTTTAAGACAGAGATGAGAAGAAATATTTTCTCTCAGAGGTTCGTGAGTCTTTGGAACTCCCTTCATCAAAGGGCAGTGGAAGCAGAGCCTTTGGATGTTTTCAAGGCAAAGGTGGATAGGTTCTTGATAAAGGAGGTGAAAGGTTATTGGGAGTAGGCGGGAGGTTACAGTCAGATCAGCCATGATCTTATTGAATGGCGGAGCGGCCTCAAAGGGCCCAAGTGGCCTGCTCCTGCTCCTAGTTCATGTGTTCCTATGTATATATGTTTGATACAATGCCACGCAACAGACTTGTAAGCAAAGTTATAGCTCATGGAATAAAAGGGACACTAGAAACATGGATATGGAATTGGCTGAGTGACAGCGAACAGGGAATAATGGTTAATGGGTATTTTTTGTGCTGGAGAAAGGTTTGTAGTGGAGTTTTCCAGGGGTCAGTGTTGGGACCCTTGCTTTTCCTGATATATATTAATGATCTAGAACTTGATGCTGGGCAGTTTCAAAGTTTGCAGATGATACAAAACCTGGAAGCTTTGTGAACTGTAAGGAGGATAGTGTAGAACATCACAGACAAGGACAAGTTAGTGGAATGGACGGAAAGGTGGCAGAGAAGTTCCATGCAGAGAAATGTGAAGTGATTCATTTCGGTAGAGTGAACATGGAGAAACAGTATAAAGTAAAGGGTACAACTCTAAACGGGGTTCAGGAGCAAAGGGACCTGGGTGTATATGTACATAAATCACTAAAGGTGGCAGAAGAAGTTGAGAGAGCTGTTACTAAAGCATACAGTATCCTAGGCTTTATTAATAGGGGTATTGAGTACAAGAGCAAGGAGATTATATTGAACTTAATGGGCAGAATTTTCTGCCTGTCGGGCAGGCGGGCCCAACCCAATCTCTGGCGGGTGGGGAACCCATCCCTGCCGGAGAAGCGGGTCGCGCCACCATTCTACGTGGGCGGGCCAATTAAGGCCTATGCGATGTCATCCCGTGTCATTTTATGCATTGGCGAGCCCCCTGCTCGCTGATGGCAAAATTCTGCCCAATAAGTCACTAATTCGGCCTCAGCTAGAGTTCTGCATCCAGTTCTGGGCGCTGCACTTTATAAAGGGTGTGAAGACATTAGCGAGAGTGCAGAAAAGATTCACGAGAGTGGTTCCAGGGATGAGGCACTTCAGTTATGAAGGTAGGTTGGAGAAGTTAGGACTGTTTTCCATAGAAAAAAGAAGGCTGAAAGAAGATTTGATAGATGTATTCAAGATCATAAGTATTCTAGACAGAGTAGATAGAGAGAAACAGTTTCTACTCGTGAAAGGATTGAGAACAAGAGGGCATGGATTTAGAGTAATTATTAAAAGAAGCAAAAGTGATATGAAGATAAAAAATTTAATGCAGCGAGTAGTTAGGATCTAGAATGCATTGACTGAGAGTGTGGTGGAGACAGGTTCAGTTGAACCATTCAAAAGGGAATTAGACTTTTATCTGAAAAGGAAGAATATTCAAAGTTACGAGAAGAAGGTGGGGAAATGGCATTAGGTGAATTGTTTATTTGGAGAGTCTATGCAGACACGATAAACAAAATGGCCTCCTTCTGCCCCATAACAATTCTGTGATTCTGTGAAATGGCCAACTTAATCCATGAATGAGAAAGAGTCATTGCTTATGAGTTATAAAAGTGCCCCTTAAAATGCCTTGGTTTTCAATTGCCATTCATTATTTATTTTGTCTATATTGTACCTTAAAAAGTGCATGCATCTGATAATAATTTTTTTTTATGGCAACCATACATGGAAGAAGCTGTGATCAAAGATACCTTACATCACACGATAGAAACCCAAAGTGTGGAATTAAGTTAAAAGATTTGTGTTTTCACAGCCTCAAATCAAAGATCCTTATATCATCAGTCATGAGATTGGTTAAAATTGTAACTACTCAGTACATTATATTGCATCATAAATCAAATTTGCACACATATGGCAAAACAAAGAATGCAGTATGTACTAAAAGTTGAATAATGTCTTGCAGTTAAAGAAATGCTTCAGTCCCTTGATTTATTTTCCATTCCAGGTGACCAGGAAGTCAGCATTGATGAGCCACAAACCATAATGTGTTCATCAAAGTATACATTTGCTATAGAGGTTTAGTAGCTGTAACAACTTGCCAATCGTTTGATTAAAAGGTCACAAACTGATTGTTCAAACTATCTCTTTTATAGCCAAAGAAGTAAACTCAAAAACAAAGTTTGACAATGTAGCAAGCGCTTTTAAAAGGAATTCGATGCAGTCTAAACAAAATGGTTGCCTGCAGTATCTGTCAAATAATCTCTTTCAGTCTAGATTATGTTGCCCTCTTTGGCTCTTATTGTAGTTAACAGTCAATTCTGTGTAGCGAGGAGAAGACTGGAGAGAAGGCCTCAGGCTACATTTCATTTGGGAGACGGACATTTTGGAATTATAGCTTCTCAAGTGTAACCTCAGGAATTAAAGCTGCTGTCAGCTAGCTTGGGTGAGTTGGCAGGTCATAGAGTGCGGAAAAGACCGACTTTAGACAGGCATATAACGATGTAACATTTTAAATTTTGATAACATCATGAAGGACAACAATAGATTTAAGAACAATTGGCTTATTTTAACTCATCATGGGTCACACTTCCTATTATTTGACGCATTTTGTGAATGGGTAGACTTAAATAAAAAAGAAACCATGTTGGGAGACAGTGCTGACAGATCATTTGACATGGCTTAATGCTAATTCTCAAATGAATTGCAGATCCTCGGCCCTTTAAAAATAGATTATTGAGTTTTCTCGCTGCAGCATGGGTGCAATGGCCATTGGTCAGTATATAAGGAGGATCAAGAGGATGGGGTAGCTGCAATGTAAAGTGGGCATGTGTAATGACATGATGAACCAGACAGCTTTCTACTTGAAATAGGTAACTTTATTACAGAAAGCTTTTCAGAAACTACATGCCAGAACCAGGTCCTCGACTAGAAAGCCACGCCATGCGGGTTACCCGCGCTTAGGACTCATTGGTCGGGGTCTCCAAGAACAACCACATGACCCCTGATAGGCAGTCGGAAAGGCTATACCTTCAAGCACTACAGCATGTTACTCACAGTTGATACTAACTGAGCATTTCTACCATAACAGCCCGCTGCCTGGCATAGGAAAAGAGCTGCAGGAGGATTTTCATGTTCACTGGGGAGGACCTGACAGAGATGTACCACATGAGCCACAAAAATTATGAAGGGCAGTCAATCATCTACCAGGCAGTACCAGTGACAGGAAGGGTAGTCGCTGCACTCAACTTCCATTCTCCGGAGAACTTCCAGCCATTCATATGGAAAATCTTAAGAGTTAGTTGATTTGTTTTCTGGTGCTTTTTATCATTATTTAATTTAATTATACCTAATGGGTCAGTCATGGAGATGGCACTGCCCATGCTGTTGAATGCCTGCTTATGTTGATCAGGGTGATGGGTGGTGGTGCAGATGGAGGGAGAGCAGGGAATCGGACATCTAGTCTTCAACTGAAAACAACCTGCACCACTTAAAGTGGTAGTGCATTGCGGATGTAGAAAGGAGAGAAGAGAGAAATGATACTGAGCAATTATAGTTTTGATAAACATTTGGGCTGTAGCTTTCAGAATAATCCTGTGTTGTAAGATCGCATGATCTGTGTAAACCAATGAGTTACCAGTGCTGGGAACCTCTAGGTGAGAGTTCTTCTTTCGTTACAGGGTTAGATACACACATGAAGCTGCTGCTGCTGTCTTGTAAATAAAGTTCAATGTTTCCAAGAAAAGTTGCCTGGAAAATCAACTCTATAACAAACTGGCGACGAGGATAAATCAGATCCGGTGCTGTCCCTCACCCAGCGATTGTGAGTATCTAAGATAACTAAAAAAAGAAAGGAAAATATACTCAGCCACAGTTTGGCAGAATCATTCCCTTTGAGCCAGCCACAAATGATTGCATTCTACTTTCAAGCCAACAAAATCACGGGGGAGGAAAAGAGGAGAGTGATTCTCCTGAGTATTTGTGGGAGCAAGACCTACAGTTTAATTTGAAGCTTGATGGCTCCCAGTGCCCCTGATTCGAAGGCCTTCATTGAATTAGTAGACCTCATTAAGGGACATTTCCAACCCAAGCCCTCTGTTACAATGCAGAGGTTCAGGTTCAATTCACGGAATAAAGCCCCAGGGGAGATTATTGCTACCCACGTGGTGAAATTAAAACAACTAATGGAATATTGTGATTTCAGTGAAACCCTGAATGATATGCTCAGGGATCATTTGGCATGTGGCGTGCAGGAGGATGCTATTTAGCAAAGATTGCTGGCTGAAGTGGATCTTGATTTTAAGAAAGCGTTAGAAATAGCTTGCAATGGAAAGCATTGTAAGGGATCCACAAGCAATTGAAGGTTCGCAAAATGGCGGCTTTCCTAGTTGGGTGGGAACGGTCAGCCGAAAGTGGCGCAAAAAGCCGGGACTCCGCCACCAAGTGGGACACTAACCACAAATTTAGAGGAAGCAGCTTAGCAGCAAATTTGAAAACTAATTTTTATCAACGTGGAAACAATCGTACTCCTAACAATTGGCAATTTAAAAAGATCAAGTGTTATTTTTGTCACAAAAGAGGGCCCATATGGAAACATTGCAAAGCAAGATTAAAACAGGCTTCCAGGCAACAAAGTCCAATGAAGACTATAATGTAGAAGAGCCAGAAACAACCAATTCTGACATTTATACCTAATTCAACATGAAAGTTGGGAAGACAGACCCAATTGCAGTCACATTGCAAGTGAGTGATAAACCCTTAAAAATGGAAGTAGACATGGGTGCTTCTACCACTGTAGTAGGAGAACACACTTTCAGATATTTAAATAAAGATGCTCAACAATTAAATAAGGGCAAAATACTACGGATGCTGGAAATTTGAAATGAAAACAAAAAATGCTGGAAAAACTCAGCAGGCCTGACGGCATCTGTGGAGAGAGAGAGACAGAGATAATGTTTTGAGTCCATATGACTTTCCTAAGATTTTTAGCATTTTTTGTTTATGCTCAACAATTAAATTTGGAACAAACCCCTCCCAATTGAAAACTATATACTTCATTGGACTTTGTTTGTTGCCTACACAGGCGAAGAAATCCAGGTAAAAGGTATCACCAGAGTACCTGTTTATTATAAACACCAAACAGCACAACTCCCAAAGATGGTAATAGAATAACCTTGGTTGGCCAGTGAGATTTCAAAAGGAAGCTGGAGGAGTTCCTGGGCTGGAAAAGGAACAAGGCAAGGTACTTCAGAAATAGAGGGGAGAGTCTAAGGACTGCAATAGGATCAAAAAGGAGTGTAAGCAACCTGAAGAAATGAAGACTGTCTTAAACAATGACATGGAAGAACAGCAGATGAAACTCAAGGAGACTTTGCTGAAGACAGAGTTCAAGATGAAGCGAATGAGCTTTGCAAAGAAAAGGAAAACCTGTTGAAAGACTTTCACCCACTACAAGGATCCCTCAGGTCAAAGTTTGTACCTCTGGAAAATTACGAAGAGAAACAGGATGAATTTAATGTCACTCTGAACAAACTGAAGGAACAGTTGGCAGAGAGGACGCAGCAATGTTCAAGGTTCCAGGAAGAAGACAACAGATACAAGAAAGACACAGAAGAGCTGAAGAATCAGCTGAATGAAGCTAAAGAAACTTTGAAAGCAAAAGTCGTAGAACTTTCCAGGATGCGAGTAAATAATGAAATCATGGATAGCTCAACTACTGAACTAAGACAAGTTGAGATTTTACCTGAGAGAAATCTGGACGACAGTGAAGTCAAAAGGAAGGCCGAGAATAAATTCTGTGGTAGAAAGAAGATGAGAAAAAGAAGAAGATTCCAAAAATACAATAGAAGGTGGGAATGAAAAAGTTAGCGGGTGAATCGTTGGAATTAGGATGTGTTAGGCTTAGTCTTGTTCGAAGATGGTGCCTCATCAGTAATTCTGCAGGTGTTGCACCGGTTGTAGTGTGGGGGGTTGTTTTCTATTTCATTGCAGAACAAATGGTTTGTTGGCCTTCAAAGCCAGAGGATTCGAGTACAGGAACAGGGATGTCTTGCTACAATTGTACAGGGCCTTGCTGAGACCATACCTGGAATATTGTGTGAAGTTTTGGTCTCCTTATCTGAGGAAGGATGTACTTGCTATAGAGGGAGTGCAGCGAAGGTTTACCCGACTGATTCCTGGGATGGCGGGACTGACATATGAGGAGAGATTGAGTCGATTAGGATTATATTCTCTGGAGTTCAGAAGAATGAGGGGGGATCTCATAGAAACCTATAAAATTCTAACAGGACTAGACAGGATAGATGCAGGAAGGATGTTCCCGATGGCGGGGGAGTCCAGAACCAGGAGTTACAATCTGAGGATATGGGGTAGACCATTTAGGACTGAGACGAGGAGAAATTTCTTCACCCAGAGAGTGGTGAGCCTGTGGAATTTGTTGCCACAGAAAGTAGTTGACACCAAAACATTGTATGTTCTCAAGAAGGAGTTAGATATGGCCCTTGGGGCGAAAGGGATCAAAGGATATGGGGAGAAAGCAGGAGCAGGCTATTGAGTTGGATGATCAGCATGATCATAATGAATGGCGGAGCAGGCTCGAAGGGCCGAATGGCCTACTCCTGCTCCTAGTTTCTATGTTTCTATGTAAGCATGTGGATCATTTAAGAAGAAGGGAGATAACAAAATGATATTGCACCAGTCATAGTGTGGGGCGTTGTTCTGTGGTGGAATAGAAAACAAGCAAGTTCAATTTCCAATGATTCACCCGTTAACTTTTGCATTCCCACCTTTTATTGTATTTTTGAAACCTTCTTCCTTTTTCTGTTCTTTCCACCACAGAGTTTAGTCTTTGTCTTCTTTTTGACTCCACTGTCAGCCAGACTTTCTCAGGTGAAATCTCAGCTTGTCTTAGTTCAGTAGTTGAGCTATCCATGATTTCATTATCTAATTGCATCTTGTAACCATTTCTGAAACTGTGGTTCCTGTTGAAGTTGCTCAACCAAGGGTAGACATGCCTGCTGTCTCTGTCAGAGTGGACGACATGGAGCTGCCTGTGCCTAATGAGGTGCCTGATGTTAATGCAGTTCCAGAGAATGTGTTCCTGCCAAAGAATTGGGCCAGAATTTTGAGTGCTGCAGGCGGAGTCAGCAGCCCAGGGAGCGGGCGGGCAAGGGTCTGCCGCCTGCGATTGGGCCCACACCGCGATTTCATGCTGGAAGGCCAATTAAGCCCTGCTGAGCGTGAACAGAGACTCCCCAATGGTCAGGAAGGGGCGGGCGGGGGTGGAGGCCTGTCGGCCACTGGGTCCAATGGTGAACCGGCGGCCAGTTTAAAGCCGGTACATACAGGCCCTGGAAGGCTGCCGGCGAGGAAGACATCTTCAGCATTGTCAGCAGGAGATTAAAAATAATGGATTCCAATGCAGCTGCAGACACCAGCTGGGAGGGCAGGTCGGGTTGGCAATCGGCCTCCCCTGCTTCTCTGATGAGTGCCTCATGGTCCTCCTGGAGGAGGTGGCTGCCAGGAGGGACACCCTTGTCCGCAGAAATGGAAGGAGGAGGCCACTGCAACTTATGAAAAGAGCTTGGGAGGAGGTGGCAGCGCTGGTCAGCAGCCACAACGTTGTGTGGTGCACCAGGGTCCAGTGCCACAAGAGGTTTAACGACCTGCTGTGCTTGGGAAGGGTGAGTACCATGTTGGCATGGATCAGTGTGTTGAAGTGTTAAGGCCTGGCCATCTCCCCATGGAGCTCAGGGGTGTTAGAGTCTGGCCAAGGGGGTGAGCCTTGGCTGCTGGGACTGAGTGCCTTGTGCTCCAAGTCCATGACTTGGATGTGCCCTGTAAGGTGTTCCTCGGGTGGGGTGGGCCAAGCTGCAGGTAGACAGTAAACTAATCAATGCTCCTCTATCCATTCAGGCCCAAAACCACATTGAAAAGTCACGGACAAGCGGAGGCCCCGCTAACTTTGTAATCCTAACCAGATATGAGCAGGACACCTTGGAACTGGAGAGGCACGGAGAGGCTGAGGTGTCAGACGAAGGTAAGAGTGCAGTGCACAGAGGTGAGAGTTTTGGTTGGCGCAAACATTCTTGTGTAGTCTCATCATTGATGGGATCCTCAAACTGGAGCCCCCCTTGATTATTGAAAGACGATGACACCATGATGCATATCTCCATGGTCTCATCAGGTTGCCTGGCATGCACACTGACAGAGTGATGACTTTAACTAATGACATGTCATTGTTCTCTCTTAGATTTGCCACCATGCACTAAATTGCAAGACCCCAAATACCACCCCTGACCGAGCCCCAGATGCACCTGCGTCACATCCGCTCTCTGAACCAGGCACCAGCGTAGATATCAGTACCTCGGTGGGTGTTAGATCTTTGGCTAGAATATCGGTGAACAGCGGTGAGGGCACTTCACACTCAGTTGAGTTGCAGGTAGAGGCAGAGGTTGCCGAGGGAGTTGGCAGTTGGAGGACTGCTGGAGACCAGGTCGATGCTCAGTCGAATGCAGATGACGAGCCTCTTGAGTCATCCACTGGGCAGCACATGCTAAATGCCCAGCTAGATGTGTGGGAGGATCTGGCAGAAATCCATGAGGGTATGTGTGCCGTGGTCACTGTTGTGAAGGAGTCCATGCGGAGCATGAGCACTGCGTTGACCCTCATGTCCGAGCACACTGCCTCCTCCATTGAGAAAGTGGCGATTCTCTTGGAGAGGCAGCTCCAGGGACAGAATCAGGGGTCCCTGGGGTTGTGCTCAGACCTGCAAGACCTCACACAGGCAATGGTCTCAGGTGGTCAGTGCCAGTGTGGGAGATGGGTGAGGCACCCAGTATCCCAGTTAGGTGCCCATCCATCAATGGTGAGCAGGGAGGTCCAGCGCGACCTCATATTGGCCCACAAGCTGCCTGTCATCTCTGTGGGCTCCTCTCAGGGCACTCTGGATGGCAGCAGCAGCTCCTTCGCCCCTCTGCCAGTGACCATGGCACCTGGTGAGGCTGCGGCGACTGGGGAGATGCCAGCAGTGGCACTGGCCACTCCCTCACAGGCGGGGCCAACACAGGCTCCGCTGGCCAGAGGTCATCAAGGCCAACAGGACAGCAGTGTCAACAGGCTATCTCCAATGCCAGTGCCAGTGAGGGGGAAGCACCAAGACGTTGCACTTGGAAACGTAAGTTTAACGCATCATGAGCACAGTAGGGACTGGTCACAGGTGAACTTCTGTTGTGCAATGTTTTGTTTATTTTAACTGGCCTGGGGTTGAAGACCAGAGAAGGTTCTGTTAATTTGTTTGACTGTCAACATGAGATGAATTTTCTTTTATCATAATGGCCTGAGTATGCTTCAACTTTTTTATTTAATGAGGTGCAGGATACCATAGAACCATAGAACACTACAGCACAGAAAACAGGCCATTCGGCCCTTCTAGTCTGTGCCGAAATATTATTCCGCTAGTCCCATTGACCTGCACCTAGTCCATAACCCTCCAGATCTCTCCCATCCATGTATCTATCTAATTTATTCTTAAAACTTAAGAGTGAGCCCGCATTTACCACGTCAGATGGTAGCTCGTTCCACATTCTCACCATTCTCTGAGTGAATAAGTTCCCCCTAATGTTACCCCTAAACCTTTCCCCTTTCACCCTAAAGCCATGTCCTCTCGTGTTTATTTCTCCTAATCTAAGTGGAAAGAGCCTACTCGCATTTACTCTGTCTATACCCCTCACAATTTTGTAAACTTCTATCAAATCTCCCCTCATTCTTCTACGCTCCAAGGAATAAAGTCCTAACCTGTTTAATCTTTCCCTGTAACTCAACTCCTTAAGACCCGGCAACACCCTAGTAAATCTTCTCTGCACTCTCTCAATCTTATTGATATCCTTCCTGTAGTTAGGCGACCAGAACTGCACACAATACTCCAAAGTTGGCCTCACCAATGTCTTATACAACCTCACCATAACATCCCAGCTCCTATACTCAATACTTTGATTTATGAAGGCCAGTATGCCAAAAGCTTTCTTTATAACCTTGTCTACCTGTGACGCCACTTTCAGGGAATTATGTATCTGAACTCCCAGATCCCTTTGTTCCTCCGCACTCCTCAGTGCCCTACCATTTACTGTGTATGTCCTACCTTGGTTTGACCTTCCAAAATGTAACACCTCACACTTTTCAGCATTAAATTCCATCTGCCATTTTCTGGCCCATTTTTCCAGTTGGTCCAGATCTCTCTGCAAGCTTTGAAAGCCTTCCTCACTGTCCACAATGCCTCCAATCTTAGTGTCATCAGCAAACTTGCTGATCCAATTCACCACATTATCATCCAAATCATTGATATAGACAACAAACAACAATGGTCCCAGCACAGATCCCTGAGGCACACCACTAGTCACAGACCTCCAGTCTGAGAAGCAATCATCCACTACCACTCTCTGTCTTCTCCCACACAGCCAATTTCGAATCCAGTTTACAACCTCTCCATGGATACCAAGTGTCTGAACCTTCTGAACTAACCTCCCATGTGGGACCTTGTCAAAGGCCTTACTAAAGTACATGTAGACAACATCCACAGCCTTTCCTTCATCTACTTTCTTGGTAACCTCCTTGAAAAACTCTACAAGGTTCGTTAAACACGACCTACCACGCACAAAGCCATGCTGACTATCCTTAATCAGCCCTTGGCTGTCCAAATAATTATATATACATACGCCAGTATGTAATGCTGGACGTGGGTAGTTCGAAGCTTTATTGCACAGGCACTAGATGGACATTGGGGTCAAAGGAAAGGGCCATTTCAGACATACGGGATGGAGGCGGCAGCCCTGGAATGAGGCAGTAGTGCTTATTTGGCAGCCTAGCTGAAGTAATGTTGGGTCAACACATCCCTGGTATCCCTGCCTCCCTGGAGGTTACTGATGTCTGGCTCCACACCCGCAGTGTTCTCCTCACTGTGCTCCTCTTCTGACTCACTATTGGATTCATCATCTGTGGCCTGTGCAGCTGCATCAATATCCTCTCCCTCCAGTGGGTCTCCCCTTGCCAGTGCCAGATTGTGGAGAGTGCAGCATGCGACCACCATCAGTGACACCTCCTCTGGGGGGTATTGTAAAGCTCCTCCTGAAAGATCCAGACATCGGAAGCAAGTCTTCAGAAGACCTATGGCCTCTCCATCACCACAGTTGTGGAGGCATGGCTTCTCTGTCTCTGTTCTTGGTTGGCGGAGAGGCGTCATAAGCCAACTTTTCAGGGGATAGCCCTTGTCACCCAGCAGCCATCCATCCAGTCAGGCTGAAGCACTGAAGAGCCTCGGCAGCTGGGAGTATCTGAGGGTGTAAGCATCATGGGAGCTGCCAGGGGACCTTGCAGAGACTTGCAAAATCAGCATCCTGTGGTCACACACTATCTGCACGTTAATGGAGTGGAATCCCTTGCTGTTAACAAAGGCACCCAGCTGACCTGCTGGCGCCTTGATAGCCGAATGTGTGCAGTTGATTCCACGCTGGACATGAGGGAAGCCAGCAATCACTGTAAAGCCTCTGGCTCACTCAGCCTGGCTGGCCTCGCCCATACGGAAATGAATGAAATTCAATACCCGCCTGAACAGAGCTTCTGTCACCAGCTTGACACAACTGTGGACAGCTGATTGGGAGACTCCACACAGATCACCCACTGACCTCTGTAAAGAGATGGAGGCATAGAAGTTGAGGGCCACTGTGACCTTCAGAGCCACTGGCATGGGATGTCCACCCACACAGTCGGAAGTGATTTCAGGACCAATCGTGTGACAGATGGAGGTCACAGATGAGAGGCGGAGCCTCCTTCAGCATTGCACCTCATACAAATTGAGGTAGCTGCATCACCGCCTGGAAGCCCTGGCAGCAGGATCGTGGCATCTCCTGTGGCCCCTTCCGCCTTGGACTACCTGCTGGCCCTGCTCCCCTTGTGCCTGTGCCTCTCCTCCCACTGGTCGCTGGAAGCTGCATAGGGACACCTGGCCTCCTCTTCCTTCTGGTCCTCTCTTCCTCCTTAGAGGAGGTGCCTCCAGCAGAGGGCACAATCCCCATTAGCAGCGTAAGGGAAGGCTGTCTGATACCTGGAAGGGTCTACACTGTCTGAATCCTCCAGAGGCCTTAGAGACACTAAGGAGCCCTGAAATAAAGCCTGGAAATACTAACAATGAAGTTCCAAACAGAGATGAAGCTGCAGTGTACCAATAAATCACTAACAGCAAACTATCTACCAAATTCCTCACTACTCGTGCTGGCAATGCTTCTGATCCTTTTTATCCCGCCCATGGGTGAAGTTTTTGAAATTGTCAGCTGGCTGCCTGCCCGTTTTGCCCAAGCAATGAGTGCAAAATCACACAGACAATGAAAAGTCGGCATCAATTGAATTTTTAATGGCCTTAACAGGTCTCTTAATTAATGGTAGGCGCAGCTCCGGTACCCGCGCGCAACCGCCGAGCGAAATACCGCACGAGTGCACGATGACGTAGGGACACTCACCTGACCTCATCGTGTGCTATCTTACGCTCAAGTGTGTTGGGCGCACACCCACATGCCAAGCGAAAAATTCTGCCCTTGGAAGTCGTGGAGCTATGATGTTCCACACGGATCAGGAAACCGCCTGAAAGACTGAACTTGTAATTTCATGACCTGTGTAAATATTGTAATGTCATGTAATGATTATAAGTTTAAGAACTTTGGAGAACCTGATTCAGGAGGTAATCAGGAGAAAGGAGACCTTGTTCTCCCTTGGAGGCAGAAATCCCTCCAGAAAACATCAGTCATTCATAGGAACAGGTCACTGAGGAAGCCAATCCAAGGAACTTCGCTCACAGAACATGGCTGCAATGTCAAGAGAATGGCCTCAGCAGATTTATCAAGGTAAGAATCCTAACTCTCAGCTCAACTACACTCTTCTCACAACTGCTTACACCTCCAGCTTCACAACCCAACACTCCCCTTACCCACTTCCCTTTACTTTCCAGCAATCACTACACCACACTTTACCCCACCTTCCACTGAGGTGGGAATGAATTTTGTTTTTGTATGAGAGCGTAAAATAGATGATAGCAAAGTCAACAGCCCATTTTACACCTCACCTATGTTTTATTTCCATTGTCTACAGAGCTTAATTTTTCTTACTTAGATTTTTCGCTTTGGTTACCTTATTTGCTATGCCCTTGCTGACTTTTCCCTGTGTAAGCACTTAATTTTTTGCAACTGCTACTTTCCTTCAGTGTTTCCACTTCAAAAGATTATTTATGTCTTGTCTTTATGCTGTTTTATAGTTGTGGACCTCCTCTCTACACCTCCTGCTGGGTGCAATTCACTCTTTCACTGACAAATTGTCATGATTGTTGCCTGCTTTGCACTTTTAAAAATCAATCAAAAAGATGTTTGTGATGTTCTGCTACACTGATTACTATTGTGACAGGAGCCAGGTATGGAAATTAAGCTTTCCATATATTCTGTGAAGATATTCTATATAAATGCTGTAGCATCTACAGCCATTCCAATGAATTTTTCATTAATTATTTGATTAAGTAGTTCATTAGCTGCTTAAGATGTGCTATGGAATTATTATCACTGTTGAGGAGATGGTGGATGTTATGGACTTGATTTTCCAGACAGGTTTCTCATTAGAAACGCCAAACTTTATTTACAGACTGCAGCAGCAGTTACATGCTTCCATCAAGCTTCACGACTAGAAGAACTCCCACTCTAAGGTTCCCCGCAGATTCGTTCACACTATCACATGATACTATGCAACACAAAAAGTCTTAAAGCTACAGTCACTACATTCCTTAAAGCTACAATTATTACATTCCTCCCTCTTTAAATATTTTGTACAGTTTGCATTTATAAGAACATCTACCTTCATGACATTGCAAATATATATATACAAGGTCATGGAATTATAAGTTCAGTCTCTTAGGCGGCTTCCTGATCTGGGTGGAACATTGTAGCTCCACAACTTTCAAATTTTTTACAGGACCCATATTATCTGGAACAGCAGCAACATCAGGTGCCTCTTTAGGCACAGGCGGTTCAGTGTTATCTACTCCGACAGAGACATCTGATATGCCTATCCATATTCACAATTTCAACAGGGACCACTGGTCCTACATTGGTTACAGATGGAACATCATTTTGTTGAGGTATCTCCCTTCTTCTCAATGATCCACATGTTTGCGGGTGATCCAGTCCTCCACTTCTACGTGATACAACAAAGGTCCAGTTACAGAAACTATTACACCAGATAACCACTCGCACCTTGTAAAGGTTTATGACTTTTCCTTTCAATGCCTCTATATCTTTATTCAGCTGATTCGTCAGCTCTTTGCTAGACAGCTAGCTTCACTAAGCTGGCACTGCCTTGGAGTTTCTCTGAACTCCTGTCTTCTGGCTGTATCCAGCTGTATACAACTTCCAGGGCTTCCCTGAGCCCTCTTTGATTATCAGGGCTTCCCTTGAGCCCTCTTCAAGTTTCTTCTGCTGTGCTCCCATTCTGCTGTTTCAGACAGGCTTCAGTTCTTCATGTTGCCGAATAGTTACACATTTCTTTTGCATTTGATCTTGAAGGATAATCAACTGTTCTTTCAGCTGTTTATTTTCTTGTTGCCCTCCCTGTGGGGCCTCCTGTTGTCCTTGGCAGAGTTGCTCTCTCTCTGGGGTCTCTTGTTCCCCTTGGCAGGGTTGCCCTCAAACTGAGATCTCTTGGTATCTTCAGCAGAGTTGCCTCCTCTCTGGGGTCTCTTGTTGCTAATGGACCTGTATTGAGAGTTTCCATCTCTCATGGGTCTCTTCTAATTTTCTGCGTATAGCCATTTTTCTTGTATTTACCACTTTAAGTGTATTGCCACATTAAGAACAGTCACCGTTTCCTTTTACTCGTGCTGTCTCTGCAGCTGTCGGCTTTTCTGAGTTTCCCACACTTTTTGTGTTTTGGCGGAAACATGACTGTTGTTCTAAACTTGCAGGCTGTCAACTCTGCAGCAAGCATTTTTTTTATGTTTAACTCTGCAGTCCTTTTTCACTGTGCATTGAAGGTTGTTTTTAAACCTTTCTTTATTGCAGCTGTGTGCCAGTTTCTCTAACCTACTGAGCCTGCAGAGCTGTCACCTATTTTATAATTTGTTAGAGATTCTCTTCTTTTCAAATTTTTGCCTCTGCAAGTCCTGTTTTTCCCCCTTAACTTAAAATGACAGTGCTTCTGTTTCTTCTGTTTGATCAAGATACTTTGAGACTGGGCAAGGGACAATGCTGGACCTGATCCCATACCCATTGCCAGTTTGTAATGTGCTTGATTTTCCAAACAGGTTTCTAATTAGAAACATCAAACTTTAGTTACAGGCTGCAGCACCAAAGCTCTACAACTAGAAGAAGAAGTCCCACTCTCAGGTTCCCCATGCTTAGAGCTGATTCGTTCACACTGTCACGTGATACTATACAACAAAATGGCCAGAATTTTCTCTTCGGTGTGCGGGAGCAGGCCCTGCACGATGACGCGTAAAATGACTTGCGGTGACGTCAGGCGAGCATCCCGACGTCACCACACGCCATCGCGATATTTAGGTGAGCAGGCGCGCGATGTTCTCCAATGCACGTCCGCCATTAATTAATCATCTACTTAAGGCCCTAGAGGCAGCAATTATCTGGTATTTTTCGGGGCCTGTGTGATCTTCAGGGCATCACACAGGTGCAAGGCAGGCGGGTAGGCCACATTTGTATAAGCCTCATCCACAGGTGGGATACGAGGGGTGAGTGGGGTCATGAGTGTTATTTGTCAGACATTTAATTGTAAAAGCTACTGATACTTGCCTGGGTGAGCAGGAATACTTCAAAACTCTTCACAGCTGCTTGGACAGGTGTAACAGCCTTCAGGTCAGGATTCTTGAGTAAATATAATTTCGGGGGCCTTGCTGGTTTCAGGAAGCCTTCCCTCACCCTGGGAATGGGGGTTGTGCTCTCCACTGGAGGCACCTCCTCTGAAGAGGAAGGGAGGGCCAGAAGGGGGAGGGGGCCAGGAGTCCACATTCAGCCTCCAGGGGAGCCACCTTTGGGAGGAGAGGAACAGGCACAAGGGGCGCAAGGCCAACAGGAAGTCCAAGGCAGAAGGGGCCGCAGAAGACACCACTATCCTGACTCCAGGGTATACAGACGGTGAAGCAACTACCTCACTATGTCTAAGATGCAGTGCCGAAGGAGGCTCCGTCTCTTAAGGGAGATAGTCACCTCCATCTGTCAGGTGATAGGCCCTGAAATCTGTGCCAATTGCGTGGGTGGGCTTGGCTGCCCTCAACTTCTATGCCTCTGGCTCTTTTCAAGGGTTGATGGGTGATCTTTGTGGAGTCTCCCAGTCAGCTGTCCACACTTATGTCAAGCAGGTGACAGACGCTCTGTTCAGGTGTGCATTGACTTTCATCCACTACCTCTGGGATAAGGCCAGCCAGACAGAGCGAGCCAGAGGCTTCGCGGCCATTGCTGTCTTCCCCCGTGTCCAGGGTGCTATAGACTGTACACATGTGGCCATCAAGGCACCAGCAGGTGAGCCCGGTGCCTTCGTCAACAGGAAGGGATCCCACTCCATGAACGTGCAGATAGTGTGTGATCACAGGATGCTGATTCTACAAGTCTGTGCAAGGTACCCAGGCAGCTCCCACAATGCCTACATCCTCAGACACTCCCAGGTGCCGAGGCTCTTCAGTGCTCCAGCTCGGCTGGATGGATGGCTGCTGGGTGACAAAGGCTGTCCGCTCAATAGGTGGCTCATGACGCCTCTCCGCCATCCAAGAACAGAGGCTGAGCAGCGGTACAATAGGAGCCACGCCTCCACAAGGGCTGTGGTGGAGAGAGCCATCGGTCTTCTCAAGATGCGCCCCCAAAGCCTGGACTGCTCATGGGGCGCACTCCAGTACCCCCCAGATCGTGTGTCACTGATAGCGGTTGCATGTTGCGCTCTCCACAATCTTGCGCTGGAAAGGGGGAACGCAGTGGACGAGGAAGTTGTAGACGCAGTTGCTCTGGCTGCACACGATGAGTCCAGCAGTGAGTCCGAGGATGAGCACACACAGGGAAATGCTGAGGGGGTAGACACTGACCCAGGCATACGCCAGGGAGGCAGGGACACCTGGGAGGCTTTAATCCAGCTTCAGCTAGCACCACCACAGATGGACCTCCAACACAAGCTAGGGCCGCAGGCTCCATACTCGATACCTGAGTGTAGAATCTGCCTGGATAGGAACATTAACTAGCTTGTTAATAAAGCTCTATGTAACACAATCCACTCATAACATCATGGGTAACCGTCCACCTGCAGAAGAAAGGAGTCACCCTGAGCCATGCTCACAGATCAAAATTTAATGATTGAGCAAAATGAATTTCAGAAAAAAATAATTTCAAAGGTGTTGCACATCACACCAAGTGGTCATGAACTAATAGCGGGCAGCATAAAAGCACCAGTGAGAAAGCCGTGGTGTACCTAAGGTGCCTTAAGTTTATGCTTGCCGGTGCTACATCTAGATGCTCCCCCCTCGCTGGCACTTGCATCTGAGACAGCCTGCTCACTGTGCTGTCCTGTTGGTCTCAATGACCTTGGCGGGCGTCCTCTGGCCCGTGGAGTCTTTGATGGCCCTGCCTGGGAGGGAGCGACCAGTTCCACAGCTGGCATCTCCCCAGCCGCTGCAGCTTCATGGGATCCCACGGTCACTGGCAGAGGGGTGGAGGAGCTGCTGCCCTCATCCGGAGCACCCTGGGAGGAGCCAGCAGAGACGACAGGCAGCTGCTGAGCCGATGTGAGGTCGCTTCGGAACTCCCTGCTCAATGTAGATGGATGGGCACCGAGCTGGGATTGGCACTCAATCTCCCACATTGGCACTGACCAGCTGAGATCAATGCCGCTGTGAGGGCTTGCACGTCTGAGCGCAACCCCAGGAATCCCTGATTGTTCTCCTGGAGGAGCCTCTCCATGAGAGTCGCCACTCTCTCCATGGAGGAAGCATGGCACTTGGCCATGAGGCTCATTGCTTTGGTGATGCTCCACCTGGACTCCTCCAGCATGGAGACCATGCCACACACACTCTCATGTATCTCTGCTAGATGCTCCCCCAAACCCTGCTGCACTTCCAGCGTCTGCTGCCTCATGGACGACTCCAGAGGCACATCATCAGCCACCTACCGACCATGTGCCTGGTCCCCAGCAGTCCTCTGGCTGCCGGCGCCATGGGAACTCTCTTTCTCTGCCCGCACCTCAAGCGAGTGTGAAGTGCCCTCGTCACTGTGCCCCAGGACACTAGCCAAAGACCTAATTCCCACCGAGGTGCAAGTATCTGCGCTGGTGCCTGCCTGGAAGAGATGGTGTGATGCTGTTGAGTCCAATTGTTCAAGGCCCTCAGGCGTGAGAGTTGGCCCCTCTGGCTCCTCCTCCTGGCCCTGCTCCGGTGTTGCTGAAAGAAAGAATAAGGGCATTTGATTAGTTAAAGTGGAGACAATGTCAATGTGCATCCTGGTGCCCTGGATCATTATGCGTTCATCCTCCCATAACTAATGGTCAACCCATGTTGCTAACTTTAATCACTGAGCATTCAGCAGTACCATGGCTGCCGGGACACACATGGTGACCTCAGTGCTCGGCAAACATACCTCCCGTGGCATCCCAGCCTTGACGCCACCCGTGGACCTGGGCACATGGCGCCTCTCCAGATCCATGGCCTCCTGCTCGAATGTAGTCGCAATGGCCAACTGGGCCTGGCCTCCGCCAGTCCGCATCCGCTCGGCGGAATTGTGCGCAGTCTTCTCCTGAAAAGGAGAGAAGAGCATTGATTAGTCCACCGTGTACCTGGATTCCCATCGCACCCCTGCCACCCCAGCCAGAGTGAGACATTGCAGGGCTCTGTTCTTTGTTACTCTGCAGCTGCCGCATACTCACACAAAGAAGCCAGAGCTGACCCCACCTTGCCCACATGCCGCCTTCATCACATTTGGCACCACATGGTCTAACCATGTAAAGCAAGGAGGCACAAGCACGTGGAACGCCAAGGGCAGCAAATGGATTGATGCCCTGCCACCTGGAAGCTCTCCTCCCAGCATGTTAGCACCCTGACTTTGACATGCTTCCCAGTTCCAGCACTCTGCCTAGGTGCAAGTCCTTCAGGTTGCTCCCAAAACAGTACTCTTGGGGGGAAAGGCTGTATTAAGTGACCTCTGCCAACATGGTACTCACCCTTTCTGAGTGCTAGAGGTCATTGAATCACTTGCGGCGCTGGACCCATTTGCGTCGCACCACGTCATGGGAGCTGACTATCTCTGCCACCTCCTCCCAGGCACGTTTGGTCGGGTGGGGGGAGCCTCCGCCTCCTGTCCCTCGAAATGAGGACCTCCCGCCGTGCTGCCACCTCCTCCAGGAGGGCAGCTAGGCACTCATGGGAAAACCGAGGGACACACTGCCCCACTGCCCTATCCTCCGGCCTGGCCTGCTCTGCTGCCCTACCTTCCGGCCTGGCCTGCTCTCCAGCAGCCCTCTGGTGAGCCTTTCTACCGGTCATTGTGATCCAAGGCTGCCAGAGCTTCATTTAAACAGGCCGCCGGGTCACCATTGGACCCAGCGGATAGTGCACTCCCGGCGCCGCGCGGCCACTCCCGCTATCCTCAGGAGTCATGCATTATGCTGGAAGGGCCTTAATTGGCACGCTGTGTAAAATGGCGACACGGATCCGATCATGGGCAGCGATCAGCTCCGCACCTGCCCGCACCCACTTACAGCCGGCCCGCCCGACATGGGGAAAATTCTTCCCTATAAGTCTTAAAGCTACAATCACTACAGTAGAGTAGTGGTACTATCACTGGACTAGTAATTCAGGGGCCGAGGCTGATGCCCTGGGGGGCATGGGTCCAAATCCCACCAGAGCAGCTGGAGGAATTGAAATTCAATTAATAATGCTGGAATTGAAAGCTAATCTTAGAAACAGTAACAATGAAACAATCATTAACTGTTGCAAAAAAACATCTCGTTCACTTTCGGGAAGGAAATCAGCTGTCCTTACCTGGTCTGGCCTACAGGTG
Source organism: Cetorhinus maximus (assembly GCF_964194155.1). Classification (NCBI taxonomy): domain Eukaryota; kingdom Metazoa; phylum Chordata; class Chondrichthyes; order Lamniformes; family Cetorhinidae; genus Cetorhinus; species Cetorhinus maximus. Next base: position 148,347,013 of record NC_135881.1, on the reverse strand, counting down.
ACTCCAAACCCACAGCAATATGGTTGGCAGTTATCTGCCTTCTGCAATGGCCCAATAAGTCATTCAGTTCAAGGTCAATTAGGGATGGACAACAAATGATGGCTACATGCCATGAAAGAATAAAGGAAAAAATGATTGCTCATGGTTAGCTGACATTTCTTTTGGATACCATTACCACATTTTCATTTCCAGGAATTCCACTTTTCAAAACCAGTCATCCCTAACATTTTATTTGTGATTCATAAGTTACAAAGAAAAGCTAGTGCTTCTCCTGTTTGTTTTTTAAACAGAGTAAAATATGGCCTCATACTTTCTCTCTTCAAGAATTTTTAAAAGCATTTAAGTTGTCTGAGTTGACTGCATTTCCACTTCTCCCTTTGCAAATTCCATTTTGAACATACGGATTTAACCTATCATACCTCTAGCATGAAGGAAGATGGCTGTGGTTGTTGGAGGTCAATCATCTCAGCTCCAGGACATCACTGCAGGAGTTTCTCAGGGTAGTTTCCAAGGCCAACCATCTTCAGCTACTTCATCAATGACCTTTCTTCCATCATAAGGTCAGAAGTGGGGATGTTCGCTGATGATTGCACAACGTTCAGCACCATTCATGACTCCTCAGGTACTGAAGCAGTCCATGTCCAAATGCAGCAAGACATGAACAATATCCAGGTTTCGGCTGACAAGTAGCAAGTAACATTCATGCCACACAAGTGCAAGACAATGACCATCTCCAACAAGAGACAATCTAACCATCACCCTTTGACATTCAATGGCATTACCATCGCTGAATGCCCCACTATCAACATCCTAGGGGTTATCATTGACCAGAAGCTGAACAGAATTAGCCACATAAATAGTGTGGCTACAAGAGCAGGTCAGAGGCTAGGAATCCTGCCTGTCACCTCCTGACTCCCCAAAGCCTGTCCACCATCTACAAGGCACAAGTCAGGAGTGTGATGGAATCCCCTCCACTTGCCTGGATGAGTGCAGCTTCCACAACTCAAGAAGCTTAACACCATCCAGGACAAAGCAGACCACTTGATTGGCACCCCTTCCACAAACATTCACTCCTTCCATCAACGACAAATAGTAGCAGCAGTGTGAACCACCTACAAGATGCACTGCAGAAATTCACCAAGGCTCCTTAGGCAGCACCTTCCAAACCCACGACTGCTACCATCTAGAAGGGCAAGGGGAGCAGATATATGGGAACACCATCACCTAGAAGTTCCCCTCCAAGCCACTCACCATCCTGACTTGGAAATATATCGCCGTTCCTTCACTGCCGCTTGGCCAAAATACTGGAACTCCCTCTCTAATAGCACTGTGGGTGTACCTCAGGGACTACAGAAGTTCAAGAAGACAGCTCACCACCACCTTCTCAAGAACAATTAGGGAAGGGCAATAAATGGTGGCCTAGCCAGTGACGCTCACATCCCGTAAAGTAATAAAAAAAACTGCAAGTGCAATTTTGTCACTTCATAGTACCTTGGGAATGCTGAGCTCACAGTTGTTGCAATGATTAAATGGGCTATCCAAAGCGAGGGAAGCCCAAAAGAGCTGTCAGTAAGGCGAGTAGTGGAACCTTTCAGAAAGATGCAGAATAGCAACAATAGCAACAGATCAATTAATTCTGCTCACCACACAGGTTCCTTACAAGTCAAACACAACTGGGATATATGTAGAGTGTTCAAACAGTTCTCAAACAAAAAGTTCGTAGTCTCTGAAATCCCATTTAAGAATGTATGTGATTCTTACTAATATAGCTACAAACCTAGCTGTCAAGTCTTACACCTTTGGCCTCAAACTACTGTTTGAGCCTCTTTCATGCTTTCACACTTTAATATAGAAAACATGCATACATCTGTCAGCTCTAGCTAGAATCGACTTGCACAGCCAGAATATTTTAAGTAGATTAATTAAGGAATTGTTTTAATGAGAAAGCCAATATCTAGATAATTAGAAAATTATCCAAGAGCATCCATACTCCTCATCCCCATTCAGAATAGCATGATTTTGGCTTTGAAATGACACTAGGGGTAATTTTGTGGAAATGCTTAACCTGTTTCATTTGACATTCCTTTCTCCATTATGCCAATGATGATGTTAACTAATTTATTTTAAATAGATTACGAAGTAGATTTTCATGTTCACTGCCTGAGTGGCAATCTGATAGAGAATCGTCCATCCTTTAGAGAACATGTCTGAAATCAATGGAATTAAAAATCATTGGGTTCTTTAAAGGATGGGTGAACTGATCTCTTAGGTTGCTGCCCAGGTGGTTGGCAGTAATTTATCCCTGTGCATTTGTACCTTATTATCCAAACATGCAAACTCAAGGCCCGAGAAATGAAGTACGACAGTTGAACAAAGGAACTTTAATTAAAATTATGTTGATCAACCAGTTGATTAAAGAGTTCCTGCATCAAAGTTCTGGGCTGCAGTTATCTGTCTGAAATCTTAAGGGCCAGGTTTGCATCTAATATTATTATTTTTAGGTTAAATCTCTCCTATGTATCACTTGTGGCTGAGAATAAAGACTCACAATTTCAGTGGTCTAGTAGCATTAAATTGGGAGAATATTTTTTGGCCAGACATCAATAACTTCCATCATTAAAATAATGCACTCAAGTTTATGATTGTATTTTGGATGTTCTCATGTTCTGCACCTCCCTGACAATCTCCAGTGTTTAAATATATTTAAATGAGGGTCAGTAGCACTGGCACCCCAAATTTCCAGGCTATGCACATGGGTTACCTTTGAACTTTGAACAAGATATATAAGATGTACGTACTACGAGGGTCAAATGTGGAAATGAAGAACTTTAGAGCCTAAAAACTGCCAACACTTTGCTGAGCTGTGGAAGAATTTTTTGAACTTAATTTTTGCTTTGCCCCTAGAGAGTGCTGAACTTGCCTTTGGCTTTTTTTTAGTTATTCAGTCATGGGATGCAGGTGTCGCTGGATAGGCCAGCATTTATTGCCCATCCCTAACTGCCATTGAAAAGGTGGTAGTGAGCCGCCTTCTTGAACTGCTGCAGTCCATGTGTTGTAGTAACATCCAGAGTGCTGTCAAGGAGGGAGTTCCGGGATTTTGACCCAGTGACAATGAAGGCATGGCGACATAGTTCCAAGTCAGGATGATGAGTGACTTGGAGGGGAACTTCCAGGCGGTGGTGTTTCCATGCATCTGTGTCCTGCTGGGTGGTAGAGGTCGCGGACTTGGAACATGATGTCGAAGGAGCCTTGGTAAGCTGCTGCAGTGCATCTTGCAGGTGGTACACACTGCTGCCACTGTGCGCCGGGGATACAGTTAATGGTTGTGGATGGGTTGCCAATCAAGCAGGCTGCTTTGTCCTGGGTGGTGTCCAGCTTTTGGGTATTGTTGAAGCTGCACTCATCCAGGCAAATGGAGAGTATTACATTGCACTCCTGACTTGTGCTTTGTAGATGGTGGACAGGCTTTGGGGAGTCAGGAGGTGAATTATTCGTTGGAGGATTCCTAGTCTCTGACATGCTCTTGTAGCCCAGTATTTATATTTATAGTTCAGTTTCTGGTCAATGTTAACCCCGGCATGTTGAAAGTGAGAGATTCAGCGATGGTAATGCCATTGAATGTCAAGGGGTGATGGTTACTGTTATGTTCTACTATGGGGTAGCTTTGCTCGCAAACCAGTTACACGCTTTTCTGTTGGCAGGTGAGTCGATTACAATATACTGCAAATGCAGAGAGCTATGTGAAATGAGGCACACGTTATTTATTTACACAGACAGCACAGCATTAACATGATGTGTGCTTCTCCAATGAGACCCTATTCTGGAGTAACATTAACATGGTAGCCCACGCTACACAGTCATGTGGTCAATCTGCTCGCATTCCCTTAAAGGTGTATTACACCTCAGATTACCACAGTTAGCTTCTCTCTTGTTGGAGGTGGTCATTGCCTGGCATTTGTGTGGTGTGAATGTTACTTGCAACTTATCAGCCTAAGCCTGAATATTTTGCCCAGGTCTTGCTGCATTTGGATATGGACTGCTTCAGCATCTGAGGAGTCATGAATGGTGCTGAACATTATGTAATCATCAGTGAACATCCCCACTTCTGGCCCTATGATAGAGGGAAGGTCATTGACGAAGCAGCTGAAGATGGTTGGGCTGAGGCCACTACCCTGAGGAACTCCTGCAGTGATGTCCTGGAGCTGAGATGATCGACCTCCAACAAGAACAACCACCTTCCTTTATGTTAGGTATGAATCCAGCCAGTGGAAAGTTTTCCCCGATTCTGATTGACTTCCATTTTTCCAGGGCTCCTAGATGCCACACTTGGGCCGAGATTTTCTGTCCCCACCATGGTGGATGTGGCAGGCCAGGCAAAAGTCCATTGACTTTGGTGGTATCAGAAGATCCTGCCGATGGGAGGGGCTGGAAAATCCCTGCCTTGGTCAAATGCAGCCTTGATATGAAGGACAGTCACTCTCACCTTAACTCTTGAGTTTAGCTCTTTTGTCCATGTTTGAACCAGGGCTGTAAGGATGTCAGGAGCTGGCCCTAGCAGAACCCAAACTGAGCATCAGTGAGCAGGTTATTGCTGTGTAGGTGCTGCTTGATGGCATTGTTGGTAATACCTTCCATTACTTTGCTGACAACTGAGAGTAGACTGCTGAGGCAGAAATTGGCTTGAATTTAACCTGCTTTTTGTGTACAGGACATACCTGGGCAATTTTTCACATTGCCGAGTAGATGCCAGTGTTGTAGCCGTACTGGAACAGTTTGGCTAGGGGTGTGGCTTGTTCTGGAGCACAAGTCTTCAGTACGATGGCCAGATTTGATCAGGACCCATAGGCTTTGCAGTATCCATTGCCTTCAGCCATTTCTTGGTATCACGTGGAGTGAATCGAATTGGATGAAGACTAGCATTTGTGATGCTGGAGATGTCAAGAGGAGGCCGAGATGGATTACCCACTCGGCACTTCTGGCTGAAGATGGTTGCAAATTCGTAACCCTTGTCATTTGCATTGATGTATTGGGCTCCCCCCTCATTGAGGATGGGGATATTTGTGGAGCCTCCTCTTCCTGTTAGTTGTTTAATTGTCCATCACCATTCACAACTGGATGTGGCAGGACTGCAGAGCTTAGATCTGATCCGTTGGTTGTGGGATTTCTTAGCTTTGTCTATCGCTTGCTGTTTTTGCTGTTCAGCGTGCAAACGGTCCTGTGTTGTACCTTCACCAGGCTGACACCTCATCTTTAGGTATGCCTGGTGCTGCTTCTAGTATGCTCTCTTGCAATATTCATTGAACCAGGGTTGACCTCTGGCTTGATGGTAATGGTAGAGTGGGAGATATGCCGGGCTATGAGGTTACAGATTGTGGTCAAATGCAATTCTGCTGCTGCTGATGGCCCACAGTACCACATGGATGCCCAGTTTTGAGCTATTAGATCTTCTTGAAATCTACCCCATTTAGGTAGTAGTGCCACACAAACACGCTGGAGGGTATCCTCAATGTGAAGGTGGGGCTTTGTCTCCACAAGGAGTGTGCGGTGGTCACTCCTGCTAATGTTGTCATGGACAGATGCACCTGAAACAGGTAGACTGGTGAGGTTGAGGTCAAGTCAAGTTTTCCATCTTGTTGGAAACAACCCAGTCTAGCAGCTATGTCCTTTAGGACTCGGCCAGCTTGGTCAGTAGTGGTGCATCCTTGTTGATGAACGTTGAACTCCCCCACCCAGAGTACATCCTGTGCCCTTCCCTCAGCATTTCCTCCAAGTGGTGTTCAACATGGAGGAGTGATTCATCTGCTCAGGGCGAGCAGTAGATAACAACCAGTAGGAGGTTTCCTTGTCTAAGTTTGACCTGATACCATGAGATCTGGCTGCCTGTTTGAGAGGGATATTTTTGCCTCCAGCAACAGTGAACATTTTACAGAATGTTATGATCCCAGTTGACGTTACTACCAGACAAGTCAGATCCCAGGGTGGAACCGTATATTTTGTTTAGAAACATGGAGAGCAACTACTGAACATATTCACAGGAGTCTGCTGGTACATTTTTAACAGAAGAATAATACATTTATTAAACAAGAAAAAATTAACTATATTACACTGCTCCTTCACCCACAGCTATAGCTTTACAGATGTATACAGATTCGTAAGGATAACACAAATTACAAAATCTATTTTATACTCGAATGCTCACGGTAAATATACAGCCCATGTATCAATAAGTGAACTGTGGTCAGACACACGACACTCTGAAACCAAGTGACAAATGCCACAAAAGCAGATGCTATGGATCTCTCATTAACTGCCCCGGAAGCTCATCACACTGTGAGCCAATTGGACTCACAGAAACTCTGTCTTTCACATAAGGATTTCCAATCTCCACTCTTGAAGAACTGGCCTTGGAATCTTCTCCCAAATGACACTTTCTCTCAAACGTCTTCAACAAGAATCCACCTCCCAAGTTTCGATCCCTCCTTCCCATGTTCCTCTCCCCTGGATTGCCACATGCATTCAAGCTTCACCTTCCATGCACTCGCTGAGACTCAGCCATGCCAACGGAACATCACTGTTTTACAGGCTCGTAATAAGGAGTCACCAGCCTTTGGCTGTCTCCTCGGATCTTCTGGCTTCTCGCAAGGCCACTTTGCCTTAATTCTGCTCCTTGTAGCTGTCACTCTGTAATTCAGAGCTTTTTCCTCTCCTCCTTACTTTAACTTCCCTGAACAGGAACTGTTCCAGATTCCTGGGTTTATCCTTTAATTAACTGTTGTCTTGGGACCCTTTCCTGTCCCACTTCCTGGTTTTTGGAACTTTCTTCTTTCCTTTGGGACTTGCTCCCTGCAGCTCTCACTTTCTTGCCCAGCTTCTCCTGGCACCTTCTGCAGAATGGCGTACTCTTCTGGATCACCTGACCCCCTTTTGAAGCTGTTTCACTTTTGGGTTCTTCTTTCCCTTCTGTGTTAGCACAGGGCTAGGTTTAAATTTTAAAAACCGAGAAAGAACAAACTGCACATGTGCGCAGGGCCATGCACCGGCCTGAAGTTGTGAAAATTCCCCAACTGCGCATGAGCAACCATCCTCCAACCGGCACATGCACAGAAGCCAAAGACTGCAACAAGGGATGATCTGCACACGTGCAGCCATTCCAGGGCTGGTGTGTGCACAGAAACCACTGAGGCCTATCAAGAACTGAAGTTCCAACTCCAAGGGCTCGACCTTCACTTTTTAAAAGGTAAGTTTTCCTCTTCTTCTTCTGGAGTCTGTAACAAGAAGCAATTATGGGAGTTACAATGATTATACCTTTTAGTTGAGGAGGTGAAGGAGCAGCAGATTACAAAGGAAACCAGAATGAAAAGAAAGAAAGACTTTTATTTATATTGCTCCTCTCATGACCCCGGACATTTCAAAGCACTTTACAGCCTATTAAGTACTTATGAAGTGTAGTCACTGCTGTAATGTTGGAATATAAGCACCCAGAAAGTTGCTAGAAATAGCAATGTAGTAATGACCAGATAACCCGTTCTTGCGATGTTGATTGAGGGATAAATATTGGCCAGGACACCAGGAATAATTCCCCTGCTCTTCTTTCAAATCTGTTCACCTGTGAGGGCAGATAGGGCCTCATTTTAACATCTCATTTGAAAGATGGCACCTCCGACTCCCTCAGTACTGCACTGAAGTGTCAGCCTAAATTTTTATGCTCAAGTCCTGTGGTGGGACTTGTACACCTAACCCTCTGACTCAGAAGCATTTGAGGAGGAAAAATTATGCACCCATTCCTGTGCCTGGGTGGGCAAAAATTTGAGAAAGCAAGAATGCCCCCAATAACCTGCTGGTGGGTAGAGGCTTGTATGGAGAGTCCTCCTCCTCCTTCTCCCTCCTTGCAGAGATTTCCTCCTCTGCTCCTTTTGTTGCTCATGTTGCAGACCCAGAGGCACTGGAACCACAGCCCCCATTGCTCTTGCTGACGCGGTGTGGACCAGTGACTAAATCCTCTGCCCCTCCTGAATGGATGCATCAATTCACCAAAACACCTCCATAACAACTCACCATTGGGTGCCACCCTTCTCCTATTTATTTACACTAAGATGAAGTTCTGCACTTCTGGCTCGGCTTCCGAAACGGCCCTCTTCCGAAATTTGGAGCATACCTATTCTCAGAATCCTTCTTCATAGGGTAGGATCATCGGGTGAAGTCAAGCCATGCCCCCTTTTTACAGTGTAAGCTGTTGTATTTTGATAAATCTTCATTCACAAACACACTGAAAAGCTTTAAGACATTTAAATAACTTTTCAGTGTGTTAGTGGATGAGTGTGAGTGAGGTAAATTGGTAGGCTGACAGGGTGGCAGGGTAGTAATGTGGCATGTTGGTAGGTGAGAGTGGGGATGGTGGAAAGGTGGTAGAGGTGGAGGGGGTTGGAGGGTTGGGAAGAGTTGGTGGGTCAAAGGGTATGGTCGGAGGGTCAGGGGGTTAGAGAATCATGGGGGAGTTGGAGGATTGTAGGGGGAGGGTCCGAGGATTGTGGGGAGTCAGAGTGTAGGGGTTGGAAGGGTGGATAGAGTAGGTAGAATGGATAAAGTGGAGTGGCAGTGTGGCATGTGGCAGGGTGGATAGGGTGGTGTGATTGGGTTGGGCTCAGGGTGCATTGGAGGTTTGTGGGGGGTCAGCGGGGCTGTCGGTGGGTTGGCGGGGAGTTGGAGGGTCAAGGGACTGTTGGAATGTTAAGGGATCGGGGGAGTCTGAGGGTCAGGGGGAGGTCAGAGGTTAAGAAGGTCAGAAGGTCAGAGGGGGTTGGAAGGTTGGGGACAGTCAATGGGTTGAAGAGTGTGGTCAGTGGGTCTGGGGGTTTGGAGAGTCGGAGATCGGGAGTTCAGAGATTCAGGAGGGAGTTGGAGGATTGGGGAGGGTGGAGGGTCAAGTGGGAGAGTCAGAGGGTCAGGGGAGGTCAGAGGGCCAGGGAAGTTAGAGGGTCAGGCGGGATGTTGGAGGGCCGAGGGAAGGTCGGAAGGTTGGGGGTGTCAGAGGGTAAGGGCGGCTGGAGGGGAGTTAGATGGTCAGGAAGAAGATAAAGGGTCGGGGGGGCTTGGTGTTTCAGGGTCAGGGGAGTTGACTAGGGGGAGAGTCGGAGGGTGAGGCATGTCTGAGGGTGAGGAGGGAGGTTGGAGGATCAAGGAGGGGTCAGAGGGTCAGGAGGGAGTCGGAGGGTCATGGGGGTAGTTAGAGGGTCAAGGTGGGGTCAGAAGGTCAAATTGGGGTTAGAGGGTCACGGTGGAGTTGGAGGGTCTGGGGAATCCTTGTGTCTAAGGGGCCCGTAGCACATCCTCTGGGGTACATCCAGTCTCTGACCATCCAGAGACCGAAAGATTTGGGTTTGTACCTCCACAAAATTTGCCACAGCAGAAGTAAGTCAAAAGCACCGCCCCTGCAAATTGGATGGTTGCTCATCGAAGTACCACAAGTCGGGAACAGATGGTGGGAGTCCCTCTTGCAGCTGAATGTATGTTCAGATGTGAGTGAATGGATGTCCAGCTGTGAGTGAATGGATGTCCAGCTGTGAGTGAATGCATGTCCAGATGTGAGTGAGTGGATGTCCAGCTGTGAGTGAATGCATGTCTAGATGTGAGTGAGTAGATGTCCAGCTGTGAGTGAATGGATGTCCAGCTGTGAGTGAATGCATGTCCAGATGTGAGTGAATGGATGTCCAGCTGTGAGTGAATGCATGTCCAGATGTGAGTGAGTGGATGTCCAGCTGTGAGTGAACGCATGTCTAGATGTGAGTGAGTGGATGTCCAGCTGTGAGTGAATGGATGTCCAGCTGTGAGTGAATGGATGTCCAGATGTGAGTGAATGGATGTCCAGCTGGGAGTGAATGCATGTCCAGATGTGTGAGTGGATGTCCAGATGTGAGTGAGTGGATTCCCAGCTGTGAGTGAGTGCATGTCCAGATATGAGTGAATGCATGTCCAGCTGTGAGTGAATGGGCATCCAGCTGTGAGTAGACGTCCAGCTGTGAGTGAATGGACATTCAGATGTGAGTGAATGGACATTCAGGTGTCAGTGAATGGATGCCCAGCTGTGATCAAATGAATATCCAGCTGTGTGCTGAACGCATGTCGAGCTGTGAGTGAATGGACGTCCAGCTGTGAGTGAATGCACATCCAGCTGAGTGAATGGACGTCCAGATGTGAGTGAATGGATGTTCAAATGTGAACAAATACATGTCCAGCTGTAAGTCAATGGACATCCAGGTATGAGCGAATGAACGTCCAACTGTGAATGAATGGATGTCCAGTTGTGAGTGAATGGATGTCCAGCTGTGAGTGAATGCACGTCCAGCTGTGAGTCAATGCACATCCAGCTGTGAGTGAATAGATGTCCAACTGTGAGTGCATACATGTTCAGTTTTGAGGAATTATCTCAGACAGTCACTGGATTTAGGTAGTTGATGTTTTAGAAGTGTGTGTCAAATGAGCTAGAGCAGTTGATTGACTTCATGTTCTAAGCAGTTCTGACATTCATGACGGATCCTTTACAGCCGTCTGACCTTCTGCAACACTGGCACCAGCAACACTACAGAGCTTAATTTTGCAGCCGTAATGTCCCTCCTCTGTAGCTAAAGGTTATGAAAGAGATTAAGTGCAGGTTTTTGTTTTCAAAAGAAATAGGTTCTTATTAACTTATTTATTGCAGTGTAAAAGAGGGCAAAGATGGAAAAATTAACACAAAATATTTGTTTGAACCTGTGAAAAAAATAACTTGCACTAACAAACCCCAGAATAGAACAGAAAAGTAGGAAAATTATGCTAAATGTGTACTGGCCAATTAAGTGCCAGCCAGCGTGAAACGCCCACTGCAGCGCTCAGCACTGCCGGGGCGCGGGCGGGAGGAACGCGAGCAGGGAAGTTCGCGTATGTATGCGGGTGTGCACAGTGAAAGCTCCCTGAGGCACAGAGCTGCCTCAGGGAGCTAAAGATTTTTAAAATAATAAAGAAATTAGACATGTTAAAATCATGTCTCCTCATGTGACTCTGTCACATGAGCAGAGACATGTTAGAGATGAATTTGAAAACTTTATAATTTTTTTTTAAACACTGGTCGAAACCTCATCCTGCCCATGGATGAGGTTTTGCCAAAAATGCAAAGTCCGCATGACCTTTTGCCTGCCTGCCAACCGAACAGTTGGATGGGCGGCAAAAAAATTCAATCAATTAGTTCATTAAGGGCCTTAATAGGCTGCTTAATTGTCAGTGGGTGCGCTGCTGACTCCCCCATGCGCCTGTCGATCGAAATATTGCATGCCATTTTACGCTCATTCAGGTTGAGCGCATGCCCATCCAACGAGCCAAAAATTCTGCCCAATGTTTCTTCCTGCTGTGAGCATTAATAGCTGCCAAGAAATCCAAGAGGGGTACTCAGAAGACACTTCTTCACCCAAAGGTTGGTGAGAATATGGAACTTGCCACTGCAGGGAGTGGCTGAAGTGAACAACATTGAGATCTCCATGGAGACCAATAAAGTGAAAGAATAAAACTTCTCAAATGACCCCAGTGGAAAAGCAGGATGGGCAAGATTTCACTTTTTAAAAATTTTACTGCACCAGTCAAACTAAAATCAACAAAAATTAACAGGCAAATTGTTTCCATTGGAAACTATAAATTACACTTTAAATGGACAATACTACAAAAGATAAGCTTTACAGATGTCTTCGGAATCCCCTTCAGGTTACATGGCATTAATCTCAGCCTCAAAGTCCCACAAAACTTTATAATTCCTGTCATGTTATTATAATGATATAATACCTTGTGCAGAAGCTCACCAAGGCTCCTTAGGCAGCACCTTCCAACCCACATCCACTACCATCTAGAATGACAAGGGCAGCAGTTAGATAGGAAGACCACCACCTGGAAGTTCCCCTCTAAGCCACTCATTATTCTGAGTTGGAAATATATTGCTATTCCTTCGCTGTTTCTGGGTCAAAATCCTGGAACTCCCTCCATAACAGCACTGTGGGTGTACCTACACGACAAGGACTGCAACGTTCAAGAAGGCAGCTCACCACCACCTTCTCAAGGGCAATTAGGGATGGGCAATAAATGCTGGCCTAGCCAGTGATGCTCACATCCCATAAATGAATAAAATAGAATTTACTGTGCATGGCACCAACCACTCATAAGGGATTGAGTAAATACATTGTGTGCTCATTTATTAACACTAGGCACATGAGAACGGTTATACAATAGGTATAAAGCTTGAAGGCATCAGAGCTGTGTGTGTACTCAGCTCAAAGCAAAAGTGAAACTAAGACTGGATCACATGATACATGTCCCTTCTAGTGATGTCATTCTGTTATCACTTAAAGGCATATTACAATATCCCCCTTTCTTTTTAAAGATACTTCCCCCCCTCCTTCCAAAGAAGTATAGCCAGTTACAATACATGTTCACGTTTAGTTAGCATTACATAAATGCATAGAACTGATGAATCTGTGAGTTTCTAAAACATAAAGGTAATCTGCTGGTATGCCCAGATCTTGTGATGGTAACCTCATCTGGATGTTTCTTTAATTGCTCACAGTGATCCATGAGATTATCATTCTTGGATGATGTTCCTGGTTGCATTTGGGATTTGTCCTAGATGCAATAGGACTATATGATGGTTGAGGAGCTGGAATGTGTCTGATTTGTCCTCGGTTATGGCTCATCGTTGTACCTTTTTGTGTAATGACTTCGTAGGAACTTGGTTCCCAACAAATCCTTGTCACTTGAGTTGATTGCCACATACCTTCTGTGGGATCCTGGATGTGGACTTGTTATCCCAACTGTAAACTTGGCATTCTGTACCTGCATTTTTAGGAGAACAAGGTGTATGATCGATACTCCATTTCTCATATGGTTTACCAATAAATTGCAGAGTGTTATCTCTAACGATCTCTCTAGGCAGAATAAACTGATAATAACACTTAGAGTTTGTGTGACAGCTGTGTTTGATGTATCGTACAATTGTCAAATAATGCAGTACTTGGTAAAGTAGTTGATGATGATGAAGTCAGTGCAATGGACATGAAAGAGGTCAGATGCAATTTTGGGCCAAGGATGGGTAGGGGCTTCATATGGAATCAGTGGTGCTTTGTGCTGATTTGGTATATGTTCTTGAGATGCCTTGCATGTCTTAACAATGTTACATCATCAACATCAATGTCATTGTTCATACCCGGCCAATAGACTGTCACTCTTGTGAGTCTCCTCGTCTGATCAATGCCCATGTATGAGTGATGAAGTTGTTGAAGAATATCAGGTCACAACCATTCCAGTCTGATGGCCTGCCTGCCTTTGAAAATGACTCCCTGAGAGATGCCTAGCTCATCCCAGTAAGGCCAAAATGGTCTCATGTGTTTATGGATATGCTGAATTGAATCAGACCATTCATCAGTGATGGTTTTCCACTGTTTCTGTAGTGTAAAATCTTTCGCCATTTCTCCTTCTAGCTACTGGCATTTGAATTGCGCAAAATGTCCCAGATCAATTTGGAGAACATCTTCAAGTTTGGTGAAGTCAACTTGTAGATCTAAGGATATATCTCCTGTTTTCACTAAATGTATTTGGTGGGACCATCAAGTTACCTGGCCTGTACCTAATCACACACCCGTAACTTTGAACATTTGTCAAAGATGTTGCAATCTTGGCAGTGCGCTGGTCAATAGTTTTTGCCAAATCATCTCCATAGGCTTGTGGTCGGTCTCTACCACAAATCTTTTGCCAAGTAGATAGATATGAAAACATATGGTTCCAAACACTAAAGCTAATGATTTCTGCTCGATGTTGAAGTAGTTGGATTGCTTTTGCAGACGGAGATTTTGAAGCAAATGCAATTGGTTTGCCTTTTTGAAGAATGCATACTCCCAGACCTTTCTGTGAGGCATCTATTTCCAGGGGATTGTCTCCTTAGGATCATAAAATTGCAATGTTGATGCTTCTGACAATGACTGTTTCAGTGCTTCAAAGAGTTAAAGAGTTATTGGTGGTCTTCATGCCACAGGAAATGCACATCCTTTCTTAGCAATTCCCTTACTGCGGACAAATTTTGAGTGAAATTGGGAATGTATGAAGAGCAGAAATTAAAGAGACCTAGATATCTTTGAAGATTGTCCTTATCTTGCGGAGTTGGCATTGCCTTAATATCCTCTATTTTAATTGGATTGGGACATATGCCAGCACTGGAATAAATAGAACTGAAGAAATTGAACTGTTGCGCATTGACATTGCATTTCAGATTATTGAACAGCAATCCTTCATTACTTGCCCCTTGCATCAGTAAGTGCAGATTGTGGTGATGTTCTTGTTTTGTTCTTCCCACAACAGCTATATCATCTGCAATATAGATACATCCTGGCACAGTGCATGTAATGCTATCCATGTGAGCTTGAAAGAGATTCTGGCTACAGATAGCCCAAAAGGAAGTCATTGGAAACAGTATCGTCCGAATGTGGTACAAAAGTTGACAAGCTCTTGGGAATTCTCCACGAGATGTACTGACCTGTAACCATGCTTGGCATCAAGCTTTGAGAAGAATTTTGCACCTGCAAATCTGATTTTGCTCCATTAATGTGGGTATTTTGTAATGACAGTGTTTCAAAGCTACATTTAAATGTCATGGATCAAGGCATACCCTCAATGATACATCCTTCTTTATGCCATGTGTTTAAGCTGCACCAATCTGTGTGCTCTTGTACTCTTCTAATCATTCAGCCTTTCTCCATTTTGGCTAGTTTGACCTACAATTTGTCTTGTATGTGGATGCTGCACTTAGGTGGTGGATCAATTGAAGGACTTGCATTCTCTTGCAAGTGTAATGTTGCAGCTCCCTTGAAACTGCCAATTTTGGAGAAACATTCTGGACATTTTGATGTTACGTTGTGAACTGTGGTGATAGGAGTAGTTTCAGAGGTTGATCTGCCTTGTGATGTCTGATTGATTCCATGGATTGTTACTAGTATGAGGTCATGACATGCTGGTATCCTTTCAATCACTGGGCCTTTAATTTTCATGATATAGAACATCTGTGACACCCAGGAGGATTGATTCTACTTGCACTCCAGGGCTATGGAATTAGTGAACTGCTGTACACTGAAAGTTTCACAGTAATAGGTTTCGGCCTTCTACATCTGTAAATATACAAACATATAATATACAAACTAGGAACAGGAGTAGGCCACTTGGCCCCTGTACCCTGCTCTGCCATTCAATAAGATCATGGCTGATCTGAATGTAATATCAACCCCACATTCCTGCCTACCCCCAATAACCTTTCACCTCCTTGTTAATCAAGGATCTATCCAGCTCTGCCTTAAACATATGCAAAGACTCTGCATCCACCACCTTTTGAGGAAGAGAGTTCCAAAGACTCTCAACCATCTGAGAGAAAAAAATTCTCCTCATCTCTGTCTTAAATGAGCAACCCCTTATTTTTAAACAGTGACCCCTAGTTCTAGATTCTCCCAGAAGAGGGAGCATCCTCTTCACATCCACCCTGCCAAGACCCCTCAGGATCTTAAAGTTTCCAATTAAGTCACCTATTACTCTTCTAAATTCCAGTGGATACAAACCTAACCTGTTAGCCTTTCCTTGTAATACAACCCATCCATCCTCCTGGTATTAGTCTAGTAAACCTTCTCTGAACTGCTTCTAATGCATTTACATCTTTCTCTAAGTAAGGGGACCAATACTGTACACAATACTCCAGATGTGGTCTCACCAATGTCCTGTACAACTAAGCATAACCTCCTACTTTTGTAATCAATTCCCCTCACAATAGATGATATTATTCTATTAGCTTTCTTAATTACCTGCTATATCTGCATACTAGCCTTTTGTGATTCATGCACTAGGGCACCTAGGTCCCTCCGAATCTCAGAGTTCCTCAATCTCTCACCATTTAGATAATAAGCTTTTTTATTCTTCCTGCCTAAATGGATGATTTCATTTTGCCCATACTATACTCCATTTGCCAGATCTTTGCCCACTCACTTAACTATGTCACTTTGTAGCCTCCTTAACGTCTTCTTCACAATTTACTTTCCTACCTATCTTTGTGTCATCAGCAAATTTAGCAATCATTCCTTCGGTCCCTTCATCCAAGTCATTTTAAAAAATTGTAAAATGTTGAGGCCCCAGCACTGATCCCTGTGGCACACCAGTCATTACATCCTGCCAACCAAAAAAATATCTTATTTATACCAACTCTCTGTTTCCTGTTAGCCAGCCAATCTTCTATCCATGCCAATATGTTACACTCTACACCATAAGCTTTTTCCTTCTGCAATAACCTTTGATGTGGCACTTTATCAAATGCCTTCTGGAAATCTAAGTACAGTACATCCACCGGTTCCCCTTTATCAATAGAACATGCAACTCCTTCAAAGAACTCCAATAAATTTGTTAAACATGATTTTCCTTTTACAGAACCATGTTGACTTTGCCTGATTGCCTTGAATTTTTCTAAGTTCCCTGCTATAACATTTTTAATAATACCTTCTAACATTTTCCCTATGACAGATGTTAGGCTAACTGGCCTGTAGTTTCCTGTTTTCTGTCTCCCTCCCTTTTTGAATAAAGGAGTTATATTTGCTATTTTCCAATGCAATGGAACCTTCCCCAAATCTAGGGAATTTTGGAAAAGTAAATCCCGTGCATCAACTTTCTCACTAGCCACTTCTTTCAAGACAATAGAGTGAAATCCATCCGGACCTGGAGACTTGTCAGCCCGCGGCCCAACAATTTGCTCAATACCACTTCCCTGGTGATTGTAATTTTCCCGAGTTCCTCTCTCCCTTCCATTCCCTGATTCACAGCTATTTCCAGGATGTTACTTGTGTCCCCTATAGTGAAGACTGAAGCAAGTACCTGTTTAATTCATCCAACACCTCCCTACTTTCCATTATGAATTCTCCAGACACACTCTCTAAAGGACAACCGCTCATTTTGCTAACTCTTTTCTTATTTAAATATCTATAGAACCTCTTACTATCTGTCTTTATATTACGAGCTAGCTTTCTCTCATACTCTAACTTTTCCCTCCTTATTAATCTTTTTGTCATTCTTTGCTGTTCTTTATATTCTTTCCAATCTTCTGACCTGCCACCCGTCTTTGCTTACCTATATGTTTTTTCTTTAAGTTTGATACTGTCTTTAACTTTTTTAGTTAATCACGGATGGTGGGTCCTCCCCATGGGATGCATGTCTTTTTGAATTCACAGGCGTTAGTATGTTGGCATGGCTCCTGTGTCAATCTTGACCAATAATGACCCATTACCCTGACCCAATTTTTATGGCCTTTTTTTGTTGCTTTTTCTCCCTTGCTCGCTATCAATCCAGCCCACAACTGCCACTTCACCCTCCTGTGAGCTAGCAAATGAAGCATCCTTTACATCTCTTGTCCAGTGATCCACCGGGTGTAAATTCCAACTCTATACTAGCCTCCAAGGTACATGCAGTGCCAGGATCTGAGCTGGTAACTGGAAATGTGAGATCATGAGATGGGGCCTCTTCATTAGTGCTGTGCTGTTGCTATCCTGGAGCTGGAAATGTGGCAGTTCTTGGGTGTCTGAAAGCAGGAGTTCGGAAGGTGAAGGTTGGATCAGGGAATGGGGGTCGGGTTAGGAAGAAAATGGTCCATGGTCACACCATCAGCAGCTTGCCCATCATGCCTGATAGCAGGATGAGGGTGTGCTGGGCATAGAGAAGGGACAGAAGGCAGAAACATCCCATTACCCTGAAGGTTGTCAGTGATGTTGCTGACTATGGGCCCCTGTCTTTAAGTAGAGTAGGCTGGCTGCACCACAAGGTTTCCATGGTCCACTCCTCCATCACCCCCTACTCCTCAACCCCCACCTATGGCACCTCCCCATGCCCACGCAGAAGTTGCAACACCTGCCCCTTCACTTCCTCTCTCCTCACCGTCCAAGGGCCTAAATACTCCTTTCAAGTGAAGCAGCATTTCACTTGCATTTCCCCTTAGTCTACTGCATTCGTTGCTCCCAACGCGGTCTCCTCTACATTGGAGAGACCAAACGCAAACTGGGCGACCGCTTTGCAGCACACCTGCGGTCTGTCCGCAAGAAAGACCCAAACCTCCCTGTCGCTTGCCATTTTAACACTCCACCCTGCTCTCTTGCCCACATGTCTGTCCTTGGCTTGCTGCATTGTTCCAGTGAAGCCCAACGCAAACTGGAGGAACAGCACCTCATCTTCTGACTAGGCACTTTACAGCCTTCCAGACTGAATATTGAATTCAACAACTTTAGATCTTGAACTCCCTCCCCCATCCCCACCCCCTTTCCGTTTCTTCCCCCTCCCTTTTGTTTTTTCTAATAATTTATATAGATTTTTCTTTTCCCACCTATTTATTTTTAAATCTATAACTGTAATGTCCTGTCAGTCTTTCCACCCCACCCCCACTAGAGCTGTACCTTGAGTGTCCTGCCATCCATTCTTAATTAGCACATTCTCTTAGATAATATCACCACCTTTTACACGTCTTTGTTCCTTTGTCTGTGACATCTTTTGATTCTCTGCTCCTATAACTGCTTGCTTGTCCCTACAACCACCACCCCCCCCAACTTCTCTCCCCCCACCTCCCCCCACCTTAAACCAGCTTATATTTCACCCCTCTCCTAACTTTACTCGGTTCTGCTGAAGGGTCATGAGGAATCGAAATGTCAACTCTTTTCTTCTCCGCCGATGCTGCCAGACCTGTTGAGTTTTTCCAGGTAATTTTGTTTTTGTTTTGGATTTCCAGCATCTGCAGTAGTTTTTTGTTTTTATATCTGCTTGTCCCCCGCCTGCCTCCACCACCACCCCCCGCCATTGAGCATAGAGGACACCGGTAGCGATGGGGAGAAGACACGTGCATGGGATCTTCTCAGCCAGGTACTACAATTGTTCAGATGAGGTGAGTGCATCAAACCTTTGTATTGTCCTCCTCAATCTGAATGCGCATGGGTCATTGTGATTTGCGAGGCCCGATATCCAAAAAAACTAGGCTCTCCACTTTCTAGTCCTCTAAATTTTAGTAATATCGGTTTTGGTAGTGCTCTTTTGAACTTTCCTCACTAGTTCTTCCTCATCCCTAAATATGTAAATCTGCCTGCCCTTCCTTCTCTGTACATTTTCAGCATGTTGTAAACAAGCTCAGTGCATTGTCTCCTATTCATACTCACTTTCCTTGGACCTGAAACCAGAGTTCTTTGCTTTTCCTTTTTCATGAGTTTTTCAGGCTTTAATTACTCAAGCTTGGTGACACCTTCCATATCCATCTCCTGCTCTGAGTGATTATCCAATAATAAAGGATAATAACACTCACCTGCTAACTGCCAGCTAGCCTGGCAGACACAAATACTGACTGTGTGATCTGTTGGAATTCATGATTAAGCACATTCCCCAGCATGGAATAGAGTTTGTTGTGAGCTAACAAACTGCTTTGACAAATAAGTATGACTTTTAATTGCTTTTTTGTGCACAGTCCCCTTTAATTGTTAATGACCTTGCTGCACTCCATGCCTGTGTTTGAACAGGTTATAATGAGATGATTCTATTGTTAAACATGTGAAGACTGTGATGGAGAAGGCAGAGGCAGTGACAGTAACAAGCAGAGGACAGATCAGTCCCAGGAGCAACACTGGTGCTGTAGAATACTGAGTAATGAATTGGACAAAGCTGGCATAAAAATGCAACAAAGAGCTGTTAACTCATAAATGTGTATTTTCGTGACCATTGTCTCCAAAGAATACTCAGTTTCCTGGGTGTGAAGATCAGGATAAACGTGCAGTGACCTAGATCTCCAGGTGTCCGTATACCTTTTATATTTCTTTGGGATTTCTGAACTTTCTATGTCTACAGTAGGCACAGGCCAATCAGAAACATGTTAATGAAGCAAGAGGGCATGATTACAGGCACCCGTCTCATTTTTTGGTTTGATTGCTGGTTTGGTGTCCCAGGGAAGGGCACTATTAAAACAAGATACTTTAGCTTGGCCTTTAATTAGAAGTCCTTTGGAGTCTTGGGTGCAGTGTAAATCTGTAAATGGCTGATACTTTTAAAGCTTTCAATACCTGTGTCCCGTATCTTGAGATGGAATCAGGATCTTTAGTCTGCTGGTCACCATCAACAGCCATAAAGTCCCAAGGTCCAAGGCCCATCATGCAGCTATAGGCCTGTATCTGTGTGATACATTCCTTTATCTTCTGCTAAGCACTGGGATGCTCTTTGAACCTGTAACTTGTTCAAAAAGGGACATGTTGGGTTTGAACAGGAATGAGCACTTAATTGGAAGGGCTACCCCTGTTTGAAGATAGGGTTGGGGTTGGAGGCAAGGGAATCTGCCCTATTAACCACTGTCAAGTTCAAGGGTATCTCTGTCTTCTTAGTTTAGCTAGCATCATATGTTTTCAGTTCATATAATGTGGAGCCGAAACCGTGCACTTTAATAAAGCCACTCAAACATAAGATGTAAATTTATTCCTCTAGGACTAATCCTACACAAACTAAACACTTGAGGCCTAAAGGTTCTGATCAATTGAATTAGATTTTGCAATCAACCACAAAGGATTGTGGAATTTTAAGTGCAATTTACTGTTGGCGCAACTCAAGTTTTTACTAGTTTCAAAGACATTGCATTGGAAGCAAGTTCCATGCACAAAATACCCTCAAGATGAATTAATCACCAGTGAGAATTTTGGCTAATTTTGCTCATTTGCAGGCCCTCAGGGAGGCTTTAAAAAATGAGCTTATTCTTTTGATGCCAGAACACTAAAAGGTATGTTTTAAAAGCTTTTGTATGTGATTTGTGTTTTAATTTATGAAGGAACTGATGAATGTATCCCAACATAAGTAGAATGCAGTTTTATATATCTTTTAAAAGTGAATTTCAGTAATTTAACTTATGGTTGCTCCAAGATGGTGGATTGACACCGTGATTAAAATGTTTGTATTTTGTTTTAGTCAAGCTTCATAAATTTGCCACTCTTAAATATATGAAGGAAACTTTTTGCAGTTTTATGCTCAGCACAGGGTACCCTCTGCAAGCTCCGCCAGATCTCCACATATCTCCCACTGGACATCCAGCATTTGCCACCTGATGAATGCCTCCAGAGATCTGTCTGGGGCTCAGCATCTTCCTGGTCTCCAACACTCTTCCAGTGGTCAAGTCCTGGGAACTCTCAGTCTCCGACAACTGCTCAGGCAATTGTGATGTGCTGCATCCAGTCTGTGTTACCTTCTGTATGGATGCACTCAACCCCGCCAAGATGCCAGTTTCTGAGGTGCTGCGAGGAGCAGGGCAGGGATGTGACACGGCAGCACCTGAGGGACCATCCTCCTCCGATGTTAATAGTGGACCATCTGGATCCTCATCTGGCCTGGAGAATGATCCACCTGATGGATGAAAAACAGCAGTGAGTATACATGAGCATTAAGGAGACAAACTAAGAGGTTGTTTCAGTATTCTACACATGAGCATGATGCAATTCACATATGTAATGATGCAGGATAAAGATGCACTGCAGGAATCCACCTAGGCTCCTTGGACAGCACCTTCCAAACCCACCACCACTACCATCTAGAAGAACAAGGGCAGCAGATAGATGGGAACACCACCACCTGGAAGTTCCCCTCCAAGTCACTCACCATCCTGACTTGGAAATATATCGCCGTTCCTTCAGTATCGCTGGGTCAAAATCCTGGAACTCCCTTCCTAATAGCACTGTAGGTGTACCTACACCACATGGGCTGCAGCAGTTCAAGAAGGCAGCTCACCACCACCTTCTCAAGGGCAACTAGGGATGGGCAATAAATGCTGGCCCAGCCAGCGAAGCCCACATCCCATGAATAAATAATTTTTAAAAACTAGCAAAATTAGCCAAAATTCTCACTTGCAATCAATTCCCCTTGAGGGCATGGCCAATTTTGTGTGTGGAATTTTCTTCCAATGCAATGTTTTTTTCAAACTAGTGAAAACTTGAGTTGCGCCGAAAGTAAATGGCACTTAAAATTCCACAATCCTTTGTGGCTGATTTCAGCCAGTTTGCACTGCAAAAACTAATTCAATTGAACAGAAAATTTAGGCATGTGTTGAGTTTGTGTAGGATTAGTCCCACAGGAATAAATTTACTTTTTATGTTTGAGTAACTAGTGAAAACATGTGAAAACACATAACGCCAGCTGAACTAAGGAGACAGGGACACCATAACCTTGCATTCCCTGCCCCTAAGCCCTTCATATCTAATGCCCACAACCCCCACCACAAAGTGTATCTGCTTCACTCTCATCCTTCTCAAAATCCCAAGCTCTCCTCAACCAGCCAACTCTAAAATGACCTTCCCTGTCGGTGTCAGTACTGCCAGAGTTGGAACTCCACCACCTGTGTAGCTGCGTTCCAGCCATTGTGCTTCCTCTTCTCCTGTGAAGACAAGGGCACAAGAGCCCATATTCTATATGGCTGAGGGGATGTACATGCTCCTCCCAAACATCATGGGTCCACATGCCCCACACATTGCAGGACTTTACCCTTCTAGATTTGCCTGTCATCCTACCGAGTCCAAAACAGCCTTGTTAGGCATAGTTCTCCTTTGCCACTAGAGCCGCTCACGTATCACCTTCCAACCTCACCAAATGCATACCCACCCATATACATGCATTCAAGATGTCAAGTGGCTTCCATACTAACCCTTACAGAGTAGAGAAAGTAATTGACCCTCTTCCAACACTGCACCCAGGTCCAATGCACGACCCCATAGCTGCTCACTATCACCATCACCTCTGTCCAGGCCTTCTTGGTTAGATGTGGTGGTTTCCTCTTGCCATCACCTGGCAATAGTATCTCCTGTTGATCACTGAGGGACTGCAGGCAGTCATCAGAGAAACCAGGGGCCGTGCGCATTCACACATTTCCATTGCCACTAGCTTGGCTTTGTCCGCCATGCCTTAAATCCCTCTCGAAGTTGGTCCTGCAGGATAGCAGAGATTAGCTGTCACTGAAGAGGGTCCTGCAACTGTACACAATTCAACAATCATTGCTTCAGGCTCCCCAGCATCCTTGCACACCATTGGTGGTCCTTTTAAACATCCTGCCTGCAGCAACCTTATTGGAAGAGCCTGCCCTGCTCCCGGCCCCCTGGCAGCGCTGGCCCTCTCAGCAAACACCTTTCCTGCTTGCCAGCCATTAATTGGCCAGCCAATGTGTAATTGCTGTAGGCAGCTGCCATTGGGTGGACATTACATCCACTTCCAATCCCGTCAACCCAACACGCACCCCAAGTGTAATATTCAGGGCATAAAATCGTTCTGTAGAATTCAGCCACTTTTTTAAGTTGAGCAAATTTTGGTGGAAACAAAACTAACACTTCAGAGAGAGCACCATGAACGTTTCAAAAATTGAGTTATTTTACGAAAAAGCATTCAGAATCATGGTCTGGATTTTAAACTGCAATGGGTAAAATTATTTCTTCACCTGCAGATTTGAATAATTAGGCAGAAATCTATGGCTCTACCATTTCAGCATAAGACACTGAAACTTCAAAAATTAATGTGCCAATTTTGGTCATATTTTACTTCATGAAGTCGAATAACTATTTTGGACACCACTAAATATGTGGCCAGTAACAGATTCTTGAAATAGGTTAGCATTAAAATTAAGCAGAGACCAAAGAGAGGTGAATTATTGGTATAATGCAAAGAGGAATTTGTCAGGGTACAATGCAAAGCCATAGTCAACACAAAATGAGTAATATTACAGACATGTTATTGCAGTTGAACTGGATGTTCTGGTAAACGCATGAGAGGTTTGCCAAGAAATGTTCTGCCATGGATAAGAATAAATGTGGAACAGGAGCTCCCTAATGTGAGCAGTCTGCAATGTTTCCATCTCAGACTATTTAATCATTTAACTCAACGTGAATTTATATTTTCTTACAAAATATAGGGCTAGAAATTGGGTTACTCTGACTTTGGGAATGGGGGTAGGTCGCAAACTGCAACCTACCTGTGCCCACACAGATCAAGATGGGAAGCACAAAAGTTTGGTGCACCTACTTTATATGCATGTTTGTAACATCTAGATAGGCAAGCCTTGTGCAGCTATCTTCTGCTTAATGTTGCCTGCTGCCTCTGTGCTCAGCAGGGGAGTCCAGTAATGTTGTTCAGAAATCACATGGTGCAGCTCTTTATGAAGGCAGACTGTCCCTCTTAAAGGGAAATTGCACAAAAGAATATTGCTGCAATATAAATGATGGCAAAGTGAACGCCAGGGCAGAGAGAAGGCTTCAGGGTGATGGATACAGTGCTGAAGGCATTAACAGCAAGAAGAGAGATGTCATGGTTGTGCAAGGGGCCACGATGCTCTCATGGACCATCCCTAGAACTTAGTGGGAGCAGTGAGGGGAACTCCCAGAGTCTGGACCTAAGGACCAGGATAGTGTTGATTCAAAGACTCCTGGTGCATGCAGGGGACATACCTGCCCGTTCCTTGCTGCAGAGAGTGACCGACGGTGCATTGTGCCAATGGGAAATGGTGGTAGGCCATAATATCACTTGATGCAATGCTACATGGCCAAATCTTTAGTCTTCAGAGACAAGAAAAGAGAGAGTAGGAATAAAATAGCTTATAAATGATACTTAAATGGGGTGGCACAGTGATTAGCACTGCCACCTCACAGCTCTAGGGACCCAAGTTCAATCCTGACCTTGGGTGTCTATCTGTGTGGAGTTTGTATGTTCGCCCTGTATCTGCGTGAGTTTCCGCTGTATGTTCTGGTTTCCTCCCACTGTCCAAAGACGTGCTGGTTAGGTGGATTGGCTATGGCATCCAGAGCGAGGGCTCACAATGTCAAATTGAAACAAATGTAAGGAATGAAAAAGGGGAAATTCCTGCCTAAGGATTTTTAATTTCAGTAAAACAGAAAATAGGAGTAAAACAGCTTATAAATGATACTTAAATGAGACATGTGAGCCTCAATGTCACTGCAGCCCCTCACTATTACGTGTAAAACAGATGTAATATTATGGTACATGTAGCGATTGATAACTTTTAAAATGAGATTTGAATTCCCAGTGACCTGGCTTAAAGAAGCCACGCAACAAGATTTCAAGTTTTAAGAGTTTTACTGTAAAAAAAATAAAAGCAACATGAACTAAACATTACTTAGTAGGCAATAAATACTCTTTACTACAGAACAGGCATTCATTATTAGTTTCTTAACAGAACCGGTAACCTGCCACATTTATACGTTACTCCACACTCTCTGCAGAACTGTAGTCTTTATAGGAACCCATCCAAAGTTACTCCCAGCTTCCAACTGGTCCATTTCTCCCTGTTTTGTTGAATCACAACACCCAGTGTCCATCAAAAGTAATTTTCCTCAGTCTTCTGAAAATCCCTGAAACAACTTCCAGCTATAAGGCCACTCCAATGATTCCTTCTCCCAGGAATGCCAGAACAAATCTGCAAGTATCCTTAAATTTCTATAGGTTCCTTCTCTTCAATCAGAGAAAATGCACCCAACTGCATCGTGCCTTGTGGCTAACTGAGATCAACCTTTTTTTCCCTGCTGTCCATAACAGCATTTCTCTACCTCACACTCTCTCTCTCTCTTTCCAGGGCTTCTGAGTCAGTAAATCTGAGAGTCTGTAAGTTTACACGAAGCCAAACCAGCTGCTCTCCTTTCGTGCTCAGGTGCTAAATCTGGCACTGGAGATTCAATAGGACTGGACCTGGGCCCACAGACTCCAAAGCAAGCAGGAATATCACTGGTCAGGGTAGTGGGAGGTCACATGCTCCATTTTACATTTAATTACAGAGACAGTACAAAACATAACCATCTTATACACTTCACAGTCATAACAGTAAGGAAATTCCTGCCTAAAGATTTTTAACTTCAAAGAGCGAACTATGCCCAGCAAAGGCAGCTGTTGTCATTTCTCCAAAACAAAGAAGGCAAAATTCACCCTGGTTCTTGCTCCTGATACCGAGACAGGGAACTTTATATAGCTTTAGGGTGAGGACAGGATTGACCTCAACCTGTGAACAATGGCAGCTTAAATTCGGTCCTAGCACTGGGCCTGTGGTACCAATAAAACACAGGCAATCAGGAGAACAGGAGTGAATAATGGCAATAACAAGATTTTTATTCAATTACAAGAAACAAATGGTGGTTCCAGCAGTTATCATTTATGTTGTTAAATTAATTTTTAATTCAGAATTTTAAAAAAATCTTAGGGCAGAATTTTTAGCTGAGCAGGGGGGCACTTGCCCGACCCGCTCGAGCATAAAATAACGCGCAATTACGTTGGCCGAATGTCCCGATGTTACTGTGCACTTGCATGATATTTCGGTTAGCGAGCGCACGCAGGAGTTAACAGCCCGCCCATCAAAAATTAACAGGCCTATTAAATTAATAATTAAATGGAAATTTTCACGAATCAGCCAGGCGGCCTTTGGATTTTTTATGAAAACTCATCCACGGGCGTGATGAGGTTTCCAACAGGAATTAAAAATACAATAAAAATGTTTGAATCTCATTTATAACATGTCCCTGCGCAAGTGACAGTTACAAGAGCGGGGACATGTTTTTTAACATTTTAAAATTCTTTATTTGAGTTTTCAAAAATCTTCAGCTCCCCGAGGCAGCTCTGTGCCTTCAGGGAGCTTTCAGTGTGTGCATCCGCCGCATGCGCAAACTTCCGTGCTCACCCTCCTCCCGCCCCCACCCAGGCAGCGCTCAGAGTTGCAGTGCACGATTCATGCTGGCTGGTTGTTAATTGGCCAGCCAGCGTGAAATCAAGGTCAGGGCCTGCCCGCCGCGGCTGCCTGACTGACGAGGTAAAAATTCTGCCCTTAAACTTCAGCAGCACTTGTAATTATGTACTTGCATGGCATGAATGCATTATGTGATGTACATGTAAAGGCAGATTTTCCAGCTTCCCTTCCCAGCTCTTCAAAGAAACACATCAGAAATTTGGGCATTTTCTGTGCACTATTTTCCAGCCATTATTTTAAATGGTCAAAAAATCATGGGCAGTACGTGCCTGAATTTCAGATTCATGCTCTCAGCGGCCAGGTATTTGAGAGTGTACCCCAACGCTGACTCCAATGACACAGCTCAAGCCAGTCAAAGTATACTGGTTCATAAAAATTCTAGGGCACAACCAGTTCTATGTTTTGTGCAGCTGTAACAAAGCCTTTATATCCTTAGCCCAAGAAGTACATCCTTACCACTACCACCAGGGATGCTTCTTGTCATGTCAGTGGCTAACTAGATGCATACATCACAACCTTAAAGGCCAACAAAAACCACCCTGTCTCTTTAATATGACAACTGGAGCAGACTTTAAAAAGGATTTTGCTAGTTGGTTAAACTGCTGTTTGTAGATGAAGGGATTTAGTACCTCCCAGGAGACTGTGTGCTTTCCAGCTTTCTTCTCACAAGCCTACATTTTCAGCTTTTGCCTCTTATGACCCTCTGTCTTTCCTTTTTGTGTTTCCCATGAGCTCATCTGTGTCTGCCTTTCAGCTCAAGCTTCTGTGCATGCATACTTTACTCTGTTCCCACATGTATGATGTGTGTCATGCATGCACAAACTTCACCTCCAATGTTCCAACTGCTTCCCTTTAACTATCTAGATGCTGCAGTCTTTTGAAACATGTTAGATTTCTTTCTTTTTCAAATATTTGTTTTTGTTCCTGCATCTACTGTGAAAACATGATTTTAACATCTAAGAGGCAGTCTTATGCTAGTGTTCAGGTTCAAAGGGGACAGTGTTTAAACAGAGATACATGACGTCTGGCACCAATGATGCAACCTTTTTTTTGTGTCTATGAGCTGAATTTTCAGTCAGTGAAGGCAGCGAGTTCAGATGCAGGTACGCTGGCAATTTTGTATCACTACCCCATGCGCCAGTCTGCCAACAAATCTCTAGCCTCTTTTGAGGGAAGATGCGTCTGCCACTGGTGGGTAGCCAATTACGCTAATTAAAGTGCCGTCTGGAGTTACTTGAAGGCATAGGCGCCCCGGGCTGAGGCCGAAGCCTGTCTGATGGGTGGAGATGGCCTCCTAGGCTGGGAAGGAAGCAATACCTCATGTAGTTTCCCGCACTCCCACAGTCATGCTTGCTAGTGGGTCACAGCTATGGCTGCAGGCCTGGCAGTGGCAGCCACATTTTATTCTTACCCTCTGAAGGCTGTAGGAAGTTTATCTCCATCTTAAGGCGCCCTCCCATTCTCCTAGCTACATCGGCAGCGCCACTTATCCAGGTGGTGTGGTCAGCTGCCCAGGGCCTCAGACGCTCTGATTGCCTCCCCCGGCTCTCCAGTACCTAGTTGGGCAGGTCTCCAAGAGAAGGTCTCATAGCTTGGTGCCTCCTTGAAAATCTCTCTCGGGATTCTAATCCCAGTATTTCCAGGCTCCAAGCTCATATTTCATTCCAACGGCTAGATCAGGACCTGGGAATGAAAATACGGTCCTATCTGTCTCTGGTCTCAATAGCTTGTTTTGCATCTTTACGATGACAATGATTATAAATGAAAGTTGTCATTATTATGTATAAAGTATATATAAACAAATTCTAAAGGATTTCTTAGAATAGAAAGGAAATGGATACTGAGCCAAAAAATTAGATTAGGATAAGTGACCAAAACCTTCGTGAAAATGGTGGCTTTTAAAGAAGATGTTCAAGGGTAAAAGTGGAAAGGTGGAAAGGTTTCAGAAAGTGGAACCTAGAGTTGCCAATTGTAGGGTTAAGGTAGAGAATGGCTTAAAAGGCTGGAGTTAGAGGAATCAAGAGTGGAAGGGTTACAGGAATGGAGAAAGGCAAGACCTGGGTAGAGCTCTGTATCATTGGTGCACATGTGACCGCAGGTCTGTGTATGATATTGCCAATGGGAAGCATATAGATAAGGAAGAGGAAGAAGAGCCAAATTGCAAAGGGTGGTTCCTTGTGGTACTCTAATGGCACAGGGGAGAGAAGCAAGACAATGTTCTATGTCCTGTAGGATAGGCAACAGTGGAATTGTGAAAGATGTACTGTAGAAATGGATAATAAAAGTGAAATTGGAAGAGTCTAGTGTAACCAAATATGCCAAAGGCTGCAAAGAGTTGAAGAGTGATAATGCATTCTGCTCACACCCAGAGAGTACATTGTTTGTGACTTTGGTAACAAGAAGTAAGGAGTTAGAAAATAGGTGGGCGTGAATGTGTTCAAAGGCCTTGAAGAGGAAAAGGAGGTTTGAGATAGGGCAGTAGATAACAAAGGCTGAGGGTACATTATTTTGAGAACAACAATGATGGGCCCATGAAATATTGAGTGGAATGTAATCTTTGGGGGTTCTCGCCTGCTGGTTTGAGAACTGGTAGGAGTCCCGTGTTGCCTCCATTTGAGAAGGCCTGATCAAATTAAGTGCCTGTCAGGCAACTGGCCAGTGTCAAACCTTCCCAAGGGATTTAACACCCTGGGTGGACATCCCACTCGCCAAGAGCTGCCAGCCTATCAGAGGCTGGCAGCTCTTCATTCCCAGCAGCACCAATAGGAACAGTGGCTGCTGCCAGTAAAACACCCAGAGAGAAGTGTAGGATCACTGAGGGGCCCAGGCCATATGTGAGTGAGGGCAGGATGGGGCTCGCAGGGCAGGTGTGGGAAGAAAGAGTGGGGGGGAGTGTGTCTCAGCATGCTCCCCCTTCCTGATGTTGGGTCCCCTGATCAGATGCTGAGTGCGTTTGAACAAGCGATCCCCCTGGGAGGCCACAAGTAAAATCAAAACCCACATGGCAAGTGCCCCACCTGCCGTTTGTTGAATACCGGCAGCGGTGGCATGAGGCCTTTAAGTAGACATTAACTGCCCACTTAGGAGCATCAATTAGCACCTGGGTGGGTAAGGCTGTTCACAAGCCTTCCCAACCCAAGCTTAATCATGTGAAGGCATTGGGGTACCTACCCATCACCCTCCTCCCCAGTTAAATGCCCCCTGCCTCCAAACACATCTCAGAGTTGGGGGAGGAGTGGGCATTAAATTATGCCCATTGTGTTCCCATGCTGTCAGGGATGTGGAGATATGTATTGGTGGCAGCAGGAGTTTTATAGTTTTATTTTGATATTGGGGTAGATATCCAGCTGACCAGGTGTAGAGGTGGCCTTGCAGATCAGCTGCTGATTCAGAAAACTTCTGATTTTCATTTACATTGATGTCAGATGGCGATCTGCAATGCCATTGTTATGCCCTTGATAACAGAAGCCCAGCTGTCTCAATGCTGATGGAATACTATAATATAAACATAGGAACAGAAGTAGGCCATTCAGCCCCTTGAGTCCGTACTCCTATCCAATTAGATCATGGCTGATATGCATCTTAACTTCATTACCCATATTAATTCTCAAACCTTTAATACCCTAGCCGAACAAAAGTTTGTAACTGTCAGTTTGACATTTTCAATTGAGCTAGAGGAATTTTACCTAAACCTGCTATTTATTTGTCTGTAATATCTGTAACAGTCATTTCTAGCTTTAACTCTACTTTGGATTTGTTCCATATAATTTCTGAGATTTTCTTGTGTTCACAAATCCAGAATTTATTACTATGAATTTGTGATGGAAATGCAGTCAATAACTGAAAGGTTTTCAAAATCACCATAACTGTGATAAAATGCTAATTATAAACTAATATTTGCATCTTTGCTGAAAAATTAGCAGATTTGTGACTCGTGAAATTGGCCTGCATTGTGTGCTGAAAGAAATTCTAATCTAGACAATGGATGGAATTGTCATTTTCTACATTATGTAAGGGCACATTCCATTGCTTATGCTTTAGTAGAAAGTTACATCCCTAATGCATTTGCTGGAATAAATACTTAAGGTATAACTGTGAACTCACCATTATATTTTATGAAGTGTTTACATTTTCCAACATGTGGCAAAGGTTACACAAGCTTTATTTTGTTTGATGAGAACTTCATAGGGGGTTAAATAGGCTAACACCTGAAAAATGGTATGGGATCACAGTACATGAGTAACCTGGGCCCAATGATTATGTTGCAGGTTAGATTCATGCTGTCTGCTGTTTTAAAAGTCTGCACTGCCTCTGCTGAACTGTTCATTGGCTGCATTAGATTAATGCTACTTAAAAAGAGAGCCTACATCTCCGAAAGGGAAGGTGCATTGTGGCTGCAACAAATGAAGAGAATCATTTGATAACTGCATCTGCGCTGTAATACTTTGAAGGATAGCTGAACATGTGAGAGAGCAGCACCAAGTTTTTCTAATACAGCCTTCCGGACTGGATATTGAGTTCAACAATTTTAGATCATGAACTCTCTCCTCCATCCCCACCCCCTTTCCGATTTTCCCCCTCCTTTTTGTTTTTTCCAATAATTTATATAGAGTTTTCTTTTCCCACTTATTTCCATTATTTTTAAATGTATTTCCATCCATTGTTTTATCTCTAGCTTTTAGCCTTTTTTGATTCCTTCACCCCACCCCACCCCCACTAGGGCTATCTGTACCTTGCTCGTCCTGCTTTCTACCCTTAATTAGCACATTCCTTTAGATAATATCACCACCTTCAACACCTCTTTGTCCTTTTGTCTGTGACATCTTTTGGTTATCTCCACCTATCACTGGCCCTCTATCCAGCTCTTCTTGTCCCACCTCCCCCCCCCTTAAACCAGCTTATATTTCACCCCTTTTCTATTTTTCCTTAGTTCTGTTGAAGAGTCATGCGGACTCGAAACGTTAACTGTATTCCTCTCCACAGATGCTGCCAGACCTGCTGAGTTTTTCCAGGTATTTTTGTTTTTGTTTTGGATTTCTAGCATCCGCAGTTTTTTGCTTTTTTCTAATACTACACTGGAGCCATTGGTGCAAGAGAAGGAGGGATATCCTATCCACAGGAGGGCAGGAGGCTCTCGAGTTGCATGTTCAGGAACTAGTAGGAACAAGTGGTGGCATAGTTTCATGTCAGGAGGATACTCCAAGAGCATGGATGCAGTGCAGGAAGAATCTGACACTAGCGGCCAAATTTTCATGTCAGAGCCAGGGACTGGGAGAAGGGGCTGGTCTTGCCGAAGTGATTTGGCCTCTGTCTCGAGGCTGCTAGCAGGTGGGATCTTCCAGGGATGCAGGCCCTAGGTGAGACTGAGTTCAGAGTAAGCAGGTTAAAAGACCCACCTCCATTCCAAAAAGCCTCGGCCTGATGCTTCCAAGGCAATCAGTAGTTTGCTTACATTTAGTTGGACCTTCTGACCACTTTAAATTCCCCCCCTCAGCCTCATGCCCTCACCCTCAGCCACTCACCCTCACCCCCACACACCTCTCACCCTCATACCCTCATCCCCCTCCTCACCCATTATCCATTTTATGAACTCACAAGCCCTATTATAACAGTTGGAAACCATTGAATTGTCCATAAGCCTCTTCAAGTAAACAAACAGACTCTCCAAACCATCTCTGCATAAATAATGTCAAGCACTTGTAAAACAATTAGGCAGTTGTGTTGCAGCCAAGAGCCCATAAAACTCCTCAAGTAAACAAACAGATTCCAGAACTGCTATCTCAAAAGATGTCTAGACTGAATGTGTAAAACCATTCGGAAAAGATTAAACACTTACACTTGGTTATCATCTACCTTTTTATCCATTAGATGAACTTTTAAAAAATTCTTCTAAAGACTTTCCACATTTAAAATCCTGATCTTTTACTTAACAGCTTGCCAGTTGGCAGAAGTAACAATTGGGCAAGCACATTGTTAATGGGTAGTTACAGCTTCCACGCGCAGCAGTATCGGAACTCACCTGACTGAACACAAATACAACTCATTCTATAGCATTTATTGGATGAAACGTAACAAGCAAAACCATTTTACTTACCTTTCAAACTCTTTCCATTACTTGGAATCCATAGTTCAGACTTCCATGCAGCTGGTGTAAAACCCGACAGCTGCTAAAGTCCGGCTGCCTCCATAAAAATAAAAAAACTTCTCTGGGCGGGCTCTCAAAGAGCCCACAATGCTTTCACTTTCCTCTTTCATAGGAGTTCAGAGTTCTGGAGCCCAATCTCTCCCCTGCCCTCATGAAAATGGCTGAGGGCGGGAATGGAGGTGAGCCATCCTGTTGCCCCCCTTGGTGGAAATTTTTTTCAATCCCACTTCCATTTGACCACAATCAGGACCATGAGAACCAACACCAGTTGTCAATATTCAAATGGCATATTCTACCAACTGTACTACAGCCGCTGCTCAATTCACTATACCCACTTAACCCATCTACCATAAATCTCTATTAATCAGTACTCAACCCTTCAATTCATATGCTTTACTTCATCCTCACTCATTTAGTAGTGTTGCCTGCCTCACACCACAGCTCACAGCTTTTGCAGACTTGTAGCTATTCAACCACGGTAGCTACATCACCCAAACAGATTGAAGAGCACCCATTAACACACTTCCTCCTTCTTGTAGGAGAAGGTGGCACATAACAGAAGGCAGCAGGAAAGAACTGGAGGAGGGAAAACGTGCCTGCATGATGTAACCCCCTTGAAAGAGACAGTGCTGGTCATCATTGAAAGGGGCAACACTGAGGCTATGGCCAGTGGCAGTGCTAGAAGAATCATTGATGAGGGTATCTGCAAAACTAATCCTCCTTCTCTCTTCACACTTCCCCCTCATCCCACAAACTTTCCTGACTCATGAGCAACAGAGGGTGTAAACATATGGTTCTTACATCCTTTTCTCACCTCCCTTGCAACTCCTCAGATGCTGAAGCAATCTGTAACAGTGTGCAACAAAATCTGGATAACATTCAAGTTTACCATCATCAAATATCCTAGCATTACTATTCTGGGGGTCACCAGTGACTAGAAATTAAGCTGGGCCAACCATATAAATACTTTGGCTACAAAAGCAGGTCAAAGGGTGGGAATTCTGTGGTGAATAACTCACCTCCTGACTCCCCCAAGCCTTTTCACCATCTATAGGCAACAGTCTGGAGTGTTATGGAATGCATGCCTGAATATCCATGCCTGGATAAGTGCAGCTGTAACAACACTCAAGAAGCTCAACACCATGCAGGACAAAGCAGCCCACTTGAGTAGTACCCCATCCACCATCTTAAACATTCAATCCTTCCACCACCAGTGCAACCTGACAGTAGTGTGTACCATCTATAAGATACACTATAGCTACTTGTTAAGGTCTCTTTAAAGTCACCTCCCAAACCCATAACCTCTACCACCTAGAAAGGCAAGGCCAGCAGACGAATGGGAACACCACCACTCTCCAACTTACACATGAGAGTACTTAGAAATACATCGCCATTGTTAGAATCATATCTCTCAAGACTGAAGTTTGTCTTTTACAAACTGGAAGGATTTGGCTTGATCTGGACATGTGGATTCTAACCTAGGATTTTTTAAAAAAGGTCATAAGTTCACCTTGGAACTGTAAACAAACAGGCCTCTTACAAGAAATCACTTAGCCTTTTTGGTACTTGAGAAGGAGTTGCTTGTTTGGATTGAACTCCATAAGCACTTTAATTAATGAAAAGCTGGGAGACAAAAAGCAATCTCATGGGAGGGTGGGAAAAAAAAAGCTTAAGTTGTGAACCTGCTTGTTTTGAAGGCAGTTTTTGTTGGAGACCAAGCTGGGGAAAGAGGCTACCTTGACTGGTTCCCTCTCTCTACCTTGCCTAAAATTGTTTGTGGCTATCAACCTGTAGCCAGAGAACCCTCATCTGAATGTAACCATTCTGCATTTGGACCCACAAAGCTGAGACCAATGGTGAGAATGTCCAGGCATCCACTGGGACCAGGGAGAACTTCACACAAGAGAACTCCAGTTCGACAGCATTGAGACCCTGCAGTCTTTATCCTTTATTTTATAATGCCCACCTTCTAAAGCCCATCTCTGCAGAGAGATTCTATCTGTTTGTCCTTGTTTGTCTGTGTGTGTATATATGTGTGTGTGCTGGGTGGAATTCTTTAGGAAGAAATAGATAGCTATACTTCCCAATTACAATTGTATGTTAACCAGTACTTGCAACTTGTTAAAATAAGTTTTGTTTTAAAACAAATTAATTTTTCTGAGTTTTTGAAAGAAGCCTGGTCAGAGTCTCTTTTCTCCTGGGTACTAGAGGCATAGGTACACAATTGGCCATTTCAGTGTGAAAATTAAACATTTAAATTAATGGTATGGCCTACAGAGTAGTGGGGTTTGATAAGTCTTGAACTCCTCCCATCCCGGTCGTAACACATTCCTTCACTATCTATCATCATTCCTTCACTGTCACTGGGTAGAAGTTCTGGAATTCCCTCTCTAACAGTGTCATGGGTGTACTTTCACCTCACAGACTTGCAAAGATTCAAGAAAATGATTCACCACCACCTTCTCAAAGGCAATTAGTGGTGGTCAATAAATATTGGTCTTATCAGGAATGCTCCCTTTTTCATTTCAGATAGCCAAGAACTGGTATCTGTGCAGTCAGTGGAGCAAGAGAAAGAAAACAGTGACAGCTACCTACTCAGAGCCTGGCACGGCATGTAGTTTAGAGGATAGCATAGAGCAGGGGCCTTCAAATGATGAGACACTGGGCACAAAAATGAAGAGACCAGAGTGGGGGAAAAGGATAGTCCACATGTCAGCTCATTAAAGGGAGAGATTACACACTTGTTCTGCTGCAGATCAGTCAGGTGAGGACATTGATGCTGCAGGCTTCATGAGGAAGGCTGACGGGTGTGCACAACCAAATGCTTGGTGCACTGGAAAACCTGCCAGAAAGCCTGTGAATAACATCAGCACCAACTTGGCTTGTGCAGGGTTTTGTGTAGAGCTTGAACCCCATCCGCTTCAATATTGAGCAGGTGGTCAGCTCCATCAGCACACTTGTCCTACCATGATGCAGCATCTGAGGCCAATCTTTCAGCTTCATTTGCAATGCAAATAGATTCCATTAAAGATCAGACTGCTGCATTGGAATCTCAAACTGCTGTCATCATGACTCTGGGTACAACTGTTCAAAGGGGCTTCCGTGGCATCACAGCAGCTCAGCAATTTGTTTTCCAATAGAGCAGTAGGATTGCTGAAGCACTAACCCAGGAAAGTAGAAGGGGTTCCTTCTGTTCTCTCTCAGATGGCAGTATTCTTGCCCTTATTACTGTCTCTTTGCCAGTGCCCTTGCAGCTGCCTGTCAGCCAGCCAGTCCAGACTGGTGCCACCCAAGCTGAAATGGTTCAGTCTGAAGCCAGACCCTCTAGGCCCAAAGTTGTTTGAGATCGTCCTTCATCTGCAGTCTCCTCAATTGGAAGTCAGTAGCCTTCCAACTACCAAGCTGCACAGGAAAAGCACCTTGATGGAGCACTAGGAAAGGTAAAGGCACAGAGAAAGAAAGAACTAAGGAAATACACAAGGGTAATTATTTTTGAATGCACTTTTAATGATTGAATCAATAAATTTTGATTTGAATTTGTATTTGTTTTTTTTTTCTTTAGTGAATTGAAGGAGAAATCAATAAATGTGAGAACGAGAACTTTGTGATGGTCAGTGAGGGAGAAAAGATAAGAGACATGGACTGTTCATGAATGGGAGGGTACGGTTGAGGTTATTGGTTTCACTCATGGAATAATCGGGTTATGTAGAGTCTGGGGAAAAAAAAGATTGTCTGTATTTTAGTTTCCTTTCCCTTGCTCTTTCTTCTGCACTTCAGCACCTTCAACCTCCCCCTCCTCTTTCTCCTCATGCTCCCGTAAACTCTACTGCCCAGAAGAACACGGGCAACAGGCACATGGGAACAATGCCACCAGCAATTTCCCCTCCAAGTTACACACTAAAATATATAATCATCCTTTCATCACCGCTGGGTCAAAATCCCGAAACCCCCTGCCTAACAGGCTGTGGGCATCCCTATGGATAACAAATGCTGGCCTTGCCAACTTCGCCCACATCCCATGAATGAATAATAAAAAAAATCTGAAATGAGAAAAGGGCAAGGTTGGTGTCGTGATGAGGTGCAAAGGGTGAGTAAGAAGTGCGTCCTTATGCTATCTGCAGCTAGTGTGTCAGCTGAGATTGTGGGATGAGGGAGGAATGGGAAATGAAAAAAAGAACTAAAACTGCTGAGACAGTCATCAGCAATCCCTCCAGAGGCCACAGTGATGCCATAATGTCCAGCACTATCTCCTTTGCTCCAATTTAAGATACTTAAGTCAGCAGTTTTATTGCTGTGTGATTTGAGCATCTGGTCCTACATCTGTGTGGCATATTCTCACGCCTACCCACAAGACTAGTGATCACTTCACACCCTTTATAAAATCAAAGGTGTTGATTGATAAAAATCAACATTTGATTCCAAATTGGAATGGAAAGCAAAGATAGAGGCAAAATGAAGTTACCAGTTACATGAGGCTGCATTTTACATGCCCCCATCAGGTGTGCTTCCAGCAGGGGGGGCACATAAAATAGGGCAGGTGCCTACCCCCATCACGTTCCCACATAACCCGCCAAGCTCACCCTCATAATACATGGGGGGAGCGGGTGGGCACTGAAACCTGCAGCCCGCCCACCATATTTAAATAGATAATCAAGGGTCAATTAGGCTTGTTACCAAGCCAATTGACCCTGATAACATGCTGCCCACGCCATAAAACATTTGACGTTGGCAGTCAGATGGGAGTGGGCAGGCTTGTTTTTTTTAACTGCATTCATCAAAAGGCGGGAAAGAAGGGGGAGTTTCGATCTTAGGGGGCTGCCTTTTGCGGATTTGGGGGGCAGCCCAGCTAAGATAAAACCGCTACTATCTTCCTAACCCCTGCAGCCTTAAACCCAATCCCATCCACATACCCGTCACAGCCTCCCCCCACTTTCCCTGACCTGCCAAAACCCTCCCTACCCAAGACCCTGGACTTACCAGCTTCAGGGGTCCATAGACCTTCTTCCTCCTCTTGTTGCAGTCCCGGCAGTGGCCACTAATGCGCTTTTGGTGCTCCTGAACAGATGGAGCTGTTGGCCAATCCGATTGGCCAGTAGCTCCAGAGGGCAGGACTTCCTCCCCAATGGGCGGCAGAAGTCCCACTTGGCCCTGTTAAGCCCCCCTGCAGCACATTATGGCTGCGGGATGGGCCGGCATGAGTGGGTTGGCCCCACGCCTACTTTGCTTCTTGGGGAGCGAGCCTTCCAACCCCCCCACCACCTGCCCCCATGTTATTCAGCCCATGGTTTGGTCACTTTCTTTTAGGCTGAGTTTGCTACCAATGCCTTGCATGCGCAGTTGTTGATGACAGGCCCAGATTAATGGCCACCATATTTATAGGGGGCAATGTGCAGCAGAGACATGGAGTCACAGACTTTTAACGGCACAGAAGGTGGCCATTCGGCCCATCGTGTCTGCACCAGCTCTCCAAATGTGCATTTCGACCTAGTGCCATTGTCCTGCCTTTTCCCCATACCCCTGCACATCATTTATATTCAAATAATCTTCTAATGCCCTCTTGATCGCCTCAATTGAATGCACATGCGCAGTCACCACTGGCTGCAGGAGGAGAGAACGTTGTGAATTTCTATTCTGGGCTGACAGTGATGGCTTTTGGAAACTCCTGTTACAGAGGGTGAGAAGGGAAGGATTTGCAGACGCGAAGCTAAAAGCTATTCCTTGCAGGATATTTTACAGCAGCCATGTTGCTGCGTGTTTCTAAACTCTGTCACTCTATAGCAGTAGTAAGAGTGGATTGTAGTTTGCTGGGAAGACTCATAGTAACATGACTGCAGTAAAATATCCCACAAGGAAAGGATTTTAGTTTCCCATCTGCAAATCCTTCCCTCCTGCTTC
The DNA here is from genome assembly GCF_964194155.1 of Cetorhinus maximus. NCBI lineage: Eukaryota > Metazoa > Chordata > Chondrichthyes > Lamniformes > Cetorhinidae > Cetorhinus > Cetorhinus maximus. The sequence goes on along the minus strand of NC_135881.1, from coordinate 148,308,164 downwards.
AGCCACTCTGACCTCCAGGCTATAGTCTCCAGCAGTGATGTCATTGGATTTTGGCGTATGTATGGGCCAGTGTGCATGCACAGATGCATATGGGTGGCCATCTTGCGCAGCCATAATATGTTGGCAGGAGACAAAGGGCGGATTTGTTCCAGATTTGTACTAAGTGTGGTAGCGGGCGGGTAAAGTGACGGTTTACTCGCTGGCTGCAATGGAGGGTTTTCATGCCATAACATCCCAAACCCACAGCATTACTGACGCATTCCCGGGAAACATGCTGTTTCCATGGCGGGTGGGCTCTCATTCGCCTACGATGCCATCACGTCGCCAACTTCATCATGCTGGGTGCAATATTTAAAGTCCAGCTGTGCGCGCACATCTCAGTGCTTCCAGCCCATGACTGCTGCAGGGAAGATGTCCATGAAAGGCAAAAAAACTGCAGCCCCAAGGTTTAATGATGCGTCACTGGAACACCTTTTGGATGCGTGGAGGGCCACCGGGATGCCCTCTACCCCCACCCTGGCCACAGGATGGGTAGCGGCGTGACCAACCAGGCTCGGAAGGCGGTGGCAGCTGTGATCAGCGTCAATGCCCTTCAAAAGAGAACAGCCACCCAGTGCCACAAGAGGATGAATGATCTCCTCCGTTCTGCCAGGGTAAGTCACTGTTCTCATTACTCTCAACTCATATACTCACAAACCCATCACACATCCACAGGAACCTCACTCACTGCCAATTTAAGGAACATCCCCATTCACTCTCTCACACACACCTTCATTGTCCTCATCCCATCCATGGGACCACTCAACACCCATAAATGCCAGGCATACTTATCATCTGGCCTGGCAGGCATCCTGTTTACACTCTCTCCATCTCTATTCATGCAGGACAAGCTGGCATACAACAAGAGGGAGAGATCGCAGACTGGTGGAGGAATGCCTGAAATCAAGGTCCTCATTGACTTTGAAAATAGAGCCATCCAGCTGGCTGGCAACAACCTGGATGATTCCTGTGCTGAGGGTGAGGTCGGCGGTGGTCAACCAAGTGAGGATCCAACAGTGCAATACCTGTCAGACAACCATGCTGTGAGTGATGTGTCCTGTTTCACAGGCCACTGCCATGCATTAATTATCTCCCCTTGCTTCTGCAGGCTCACTGGGAAACAGCCGACAGAGTCTATGACCCAGGGCCTCCAATCATGCCCCGAAGAAACCTCTGAAGAGGAATCTGAAGGCACCCTCCCTGAATTCACGTCACAGCGCTCACCCACACCCTCCACCAGCTCAGAGACACACATCTCAGTGGGTCCGAGCTTTAGAGTAGCCTCGGGATCACAATCTGGTGAGCACATCGCATTTTGTGATCCACAGCAGGTGGCGGCAGGGACTTTTCAGGTGTCCGGCACTTGGAGGACAGCTGGAGGTCAGAAATTTGCTGAGTCCGAGTCAGATGACAAGCCTTTGGACTTGGTCATGTCACAGTTGCTGGAGGGCAAAGGCAAGTTCGGGAGCATCAGGAAGGGATGACTACTGCACTCCTTAGATTTCAAGGCATGATGGTGGAGTCTGTCCGCCTTCAGGATGAGGTGATAGCACTGACATGCCAATGCACCAATTCAGGTAGGAAAGCGGCCACCATGGCAACCTTGTTCCAGGACTTTGCTCCTGCACTGCTGTGCGGGCTCAACTCCATCGCTGATTCCATGGTTGGCCTCTAACAGTGTGTACGTGAGAGGGGTATTGGGCAGCTCCATCTCACGCAATCTACACCTTCTCCTCAAGGAGTCAGCCTGAGGTCCTTGGGCACCCATAGGGCAGAGGATCAGCAGGTGTACCCCCCCCGCCGGGGCCATCCACCCAGGTGACTCTGGGAGTGTCCGTCCTATCTGAAACCCGTCTTCCTGTGACTCCAGCAGCTCAAGCTCCTTAGGCCAAGGAGGGTGCCACTGCCACACAGCAGGACTTCAAAAGCAAGCCCGGGACCTCCAGCCTCGGCCACCCAGAGGACGCCCATCATAGGTCATCACAGACAGGGTGTAGCAGTCAACAGGCTGCCTCCACCTTCACTGTGGATGTCTGGGGAGCACCAAAGCCTAGCGGCAGGGTTAGGACAGTTAAGTAGATGTAACTCTTTTGGTTACAAAACAAATTAACAAACCAAGGGACAAATTAAAAGGCAGCCCCTTAAAGGGAAACTGCAAAAACAAAAGACAAAATTTCAAGGAAACTTATAACCATTAAACCAAAATGTGATTAAAGGGGTTGATAAAACACCCCAGTCCCCGTAGTGCCCACTGAGAATAGAAGGCCCCAGAGGTGCCAGTGGGCACCGCATGCTCCCTCTCCATGGGCAACCAGTCGCGAACGTAGCCATGAAAGAGGGACAGACAATCAAGTCGGATGACCCCCTCGATCACCCGCTGCCTGAGCCTGTTGATGGCAACTTGGCCAGACCCAGGAGCAGGTTCACGAGGAAGTCCTCCTCCCTCCCGGCCCCCCTCTGCATTGGGTGCCCATAGATCAGGAGCATGGGGCTAAAGTGCAAACAAAACAGAAACAAAAGGTTTCTCAAGTAACTAAAAAGGGGGTGCAGCCTACAACAACTTACATAAGCGTGGTCCATGGACTCCACAAGGACGCAAAAGACGCAGGTATCTTGGGAGTCCGTGAACTGACACACCCTGTGGTTGTAAGGGACTGCTGCGTGCAACACCCTCTACCCCATGTCCCCGAGGGGTAAGACTCCCTTGTAGTGAGCCCTCCACTGGGGACTGCCACTGCCGGACTGCAACAAGGCATGCCAGGATGTGAACGGGTGGCAGGCAAGGGCAAGGAAATGAAGTGTGTACAGGAGCAGCCTGTACAGGAAAACCCTTCGCGCCGTGCTAAAGGACACAGAGAGCATTTCTGCGAGGCGACTCAGGTTGCGGGGCTCCATCTCCCAAGGGGGGGTGGGTTTGGGCTTGGGGCCAATGTGGAATTCCATCCGAACAGGGGAACACTCAGATGGAAGACTACCGCGCACCCGTGCCACCTCGAGATCCAGAATGATGTAGGGGCTGAGCACGATTGTCCTTAGTTCATGGATGGCATTGACCGCGAGTCAGACATCCACAGGCACTTGATGTGCCAGTTCCTGAAGGGGCATCCAGCCCACTCCTTTGCCACCCAGCATGTTCCCGATCCTGGTCACCCTGGCAACCATAGCCCTCCTCTCTGTAGCCACCAAAAGTGGCAGAGATGCGGATTCCTGAGCAGCAGCTCTCTAACGATAGCCACTACTCCTGACAGTGGAGAGCTGTGTCGTGAGGCGACCATGTTCCAGGCTTTGATCAGGTCCTGGTAAAAGTTGGGCAACATCTGCAAGGAGCCACAAAGGCGCCTCAGGTCTAGAAACGGGAGCTGCACATCATAATTCATACCGTGCACCTGGCGGAAGAAATATGTCGCCAGGACACACCATCTCAGAGGGGGCTCGCATAAAGGTATCGCTGCAGGGCCTGAAGGTGGAAGGTTGCCACCTGGGTGTGTAGGCACAGCAGCGCCTGACCGCCCTCCCTAAGCAGGAGACTCAGAACCTCAGCAGCGACTCAGCGCAGCCTTTTGGCCCAGAAGAAATCAATGAGCATTCTCTGGATTTTTGTGACAAGATCTGGGGGAGGGGTCAAAGTGACCGGCCATTGCCACAGCATGGTGGCAATCAGCTGGTTTATGACCAGAACTCGACCCCAGTAAGACAGCACTCAGAGCAGTCCTATCCAGCGCTGCAGGCGAGTGGTGACTTTGGCCTCCAGCACCTGCCAGTTCACTGACCAGGATTCCTCAGCAGGGCAGAGATGGACCCCCAGGTAGAGAAGGCTGTTCCTGTTCCATGTGGGGGAGGATGAGCCCATCGGGGACGAAGGGCGGGAAGTTCGACTGAATGAGTCTCTGGATGGTGGCCTCCAGGGGGTCCACCACCAAGAAGGTCCCGCCCACCGTGAGCCCCTTTGAGAGTGAGGTGCACTGCCTGCTCAGCCTTCAAAAAGAATACGGCCTTGCCGTATATCTTTGAGGTCGCGACTATGGTCGAAAGGCCAACAACACCGGCCACAGACTTGACGCGAGCCTCAATTGTCATGGTGGGGTGGGTGTAGCACTTCACTCAAAGCTTGCCGGTTAGCAGCTTAAATGGTGATGGGGCCATAGGGGAGACAGGGGCCGAAGATGCCACTGCCCCGCATAGGTGATCTGGGTGGGCCCCGCTACCGGCGAAGATGGTGTCGCTATTTGAGGTGTTGTGCTACACCTACCCTGATCCAGGTACAAAAACTAGTGGAAGAGCGAAGGGGATCAGGAGCGTGGGAGAGCGGAAGAGAGAAGGGGAGAGGGAGAGAGAGGGAACAAAGCTGGTGTGCAGCATAGGCAGATGCCCCAATGCTTCGGCTGTCAGGGGGGTGTGGGGGTGGAATGTCTGTCGGTAGCCATTTGCAGGGGGCAGAGTCTACGACTGGGCAGCTAGCATTGCCCAGGCACAGTTCCAGAACAGGTGATCTTTCAGGTACATGGCTGGCTCCGGGCAGCACGAGCTAACCCAGGCTTCGAAGCTGACAGCGGAGGGCTGTGTGAGGTTCAGGTCTCTCTCCGCCCTGCAGTCTGTCACAGTCCTCCCTTTTCAAAGCAAATCTTCTGCTCCCTCCTCCTGCAGTCAAACAACGAACCAAGATGCAGTCTTATGCCCCTCAGGCACCCACATCCCGCTCAAGATCAGTCCTCCCTCTCTGGCTGGAGTCAAATCCTCTCTCCTGGCTCTCTCCAAACTCCCACTCCCAGGCCTCGCCAGACCTCACAGGCCCTGCTGTGCAGCAGCAGCAAAGGGGTGCAGCAGGCTGATGTTAAACAGGCTTTTGAAGTCTCATTGTTGCATTTGTGGGTGGAGGCTTGTGATATCCCTGGGGAACCCTGGAAGAAGCCACTGGCACAGAAATTGAATGTCACTTTCACGGCCACTGGCAGAGGTTTTCCTCCACATCCCTGTGGCACCAAATCCTACAGCAGGTGGCAGATATGACCGACCAGTTCCCTAGATATTCGCAGTCTTCGAAGACACTGGTTCTCAGTCATCTGCAAGAATGAAATGCGGCACCTATAGACTTGGGTCTAGCTAGGCACCGACCAGCGACAGCTCACTGTGGATCTTCAGTGGCATGTGCGGGAGCCCCAGCTGCCCCTTCTTCCTGAGGGTGCTGCTCCTCCTTCTGCGCAGCCAGGTGCCTCAGTCGCTCTCTCCTCCGTCGTCTTCAATCTCTGTACGGCATACAGCTAGTTCACCAGGCTCCATGATCCTGCTGTACTTCTCCTAAAGGATGAAAGAGAGAGAGAGACATGTGGGTTAGCATGGGTGCACTAAGAACCTGTCCTGGTTAAGTGTGAAGGCCCCTTAATGCAACCCAGAGAGTGCTGGTCACCACTTGATAGCCAGAGTTTAGTGCGCTGCATGGCTGCCAGAAACCCTAACAACCTCTGCCCCACTCCACCTGACCGATTGACTGCAACTTTCCCCATTGGACTGCATGCTGTGCTCTCAGCTTGGACGCAGACATTCTCTTAAACCGCACTGCAAGGCTGCACTGTTAGCTTGAACCATGGGGGAGACTGGTCCAAACCGGGATGCTGACATTGCAAGGGGGCTGTGAGCACCTCCAGCAGTGACTGCTCCATGGCCAGATTTAGCAAGGAGATTGTACAACCTGCCCAGTCATCCAGCCGTTCTGTAGTCCTCTGGAGCACTTGGTGGGACTCTAGTCCCTCTGTGTTACTTGAGTGGGCAAATAAGCTAGAAGCCTGACTCCAATCATATCAATGGCTGTGCATGAACTGTTTCAGCTGCAGAGGAATGGTCACTTTATGCAGGTTTCCCTAATGCGTGGCCGCTTCCCTCGTCCACCCTGCCCCCCACCCCGAATCCTTGTGCGCTACATTCAACCGCAGGGCAGCCCTAGCGCACCCCCCACCCCCCCACCCCCAACAAGTCACCTCAGTCACAGGGCTGCTCTTGCCACCTGCAACCTCCCCCCCCCCCCCCCCCCCCCCCACCACCTCCACCCCAAATGCGCCTCAAGCTTGAAGTCCAACAGGGGACCTTGGCGAGCGCTGTGCAACGTTACTGTGCACTCACCTCTGAGTTCCCCTCAAAGTGCAGCCTGCCAAGTGCACGCCTTTTATATGCTGTTGTGAAACACAGCGTGATTTCCGGCTGATGCGGACGGACGATCCAGCAAGGTTGGGGGCGGGTGAGGACGATTCTGGAGGGCAGGCCAAATAATGATATGCAGATGTATTACAATGAGTTTCCTGATATCCGATGGCAGGAAGCGCAGCTTGCCATTGATGGGCTGAGCGGACGATCACAAACTGGTTTCACACCGTCGTGAAACTGATGGCACCATATTGTCCGCTCATGCCACCATACACGCCTGACACCAGTGGGCACGGAAAAATCCTGGCCAAAGTGTTTCTTTTAATAGCTGTACCCTTATCTTCATTGGGATTTGACTAACTGTTTTGGACATTAGCTAGGTGATAATTAACACTTTTTAGGTTGAATGATCTCAGTTTACTGCTGGGCATTATATCCTTTCATTAGCTTCATAATTTCAGGGATGAAGTACTTCAATTGCACTAGTGTAAATTTAAAGATTTAAAAATAGGCATCAGAAAATAGCTGAAATATAAACTCTGGCTTATTATCTACAGGCACAAATATAGATTTTATATAATTGATTACTAAAAGCTTTTAATTTATGAAAGGCAAAATACTGTGGATACTGGGAATATGAAATAAAAACAGAAAGTGCTGGAAATTCCCTCCGGGACACCCTGGTCCACTCCTCCGTCACCCCCAACACCTCAACCCCCTCCCACGGCACCTTCCCATGCAACTGCAGAAGGTGCAACACCTGCCCCTTTACTTCCCCCCTCCTCACCGTCCAAGGGCCCAAACCTCCACTGCATTCGCTGCTCTCAATGCGGTTTCCTCTACATTGGAGAAACCAAACGCAGGCTGGGTGACCGCTTTGCGGAACACCTTTGGTCTGTCCGCAAGCATGACCCAGACCTCCCTGTCGCTTGCCATTTCAACACACCACCCTGCTCTCATGCCCACATGTCTTTCCTTGGCCTGCTGCAATGTTCCAGTGAAACTCAACACAAACTGGAGGAAGAGCACCTTATCTTCCGACTAGGTGCTTTACAGCCTTCCGGACTGAATATTGAGTTCAACAACTTTAGATCATGAACTCTCTCCTCCTTCCCCACCCCCTTTCTGACCCCCCTTTTTCCAATAATTTATATAGATTTTTCTTTTCCCACCTATTTACATTATTTTTAAATGTATTTCCATCCATTGCTTTATCTCTACCTTTTAGCCTATTTCGATTTCCCCCCACCCCACCCCCACTAGGGCTATCTGTCCCTTGCTCATCCTGCTTTCCACCCTTAATGTCCCCATTAGCACATTCCTTAGCTAATATCACCACCATCAACACCTCTTTGTCCTTTTTTCTATGACATCTTTTGGCAATCTCCACCTATCACTGGCCCTCTATCCAGCACTACCTGTCCCACCCCCCATTAAAGCAGCTTATATTTCAACTCTTTTCTATTTTTCCTTAGTTCTGATGAAGAGTCATTTGGACTCGAAACGTTAACAGTATCTCTCCCCGCAGATACTGTCAGACCTGCTGAGTTTTTCCAGGTATTTTTGTTTTTGTTCTGGAAATACTCAGCAGGTTTGGCAGCAGCTGTGGAGAAAGAAGCAGAATTGACATGTTGAGTTGAATATGACTCTTCTTCAGGACTGGGGAATCTACTGAAGAAGTGTCATATTCGACTTGAAATATTAACTCTGTTTCTCTCTCCACATATACCGCCAATCCCTTTCAATCTCTTGCTTTATTTTAGAAAAGACTACATATGTATTTTATGTTAATGTCACTTCCATGACATTCAAGAGGAATAAGCTGAATCTTGGTTTTGCATTAGTTAAGAAGGCCAAAACGAGACCTCACTTAGCATTTTTCACGATCTTTATCAGCACCGCTGGATAAAACGCCACATCATTAAAATCCCCAACAATAACCTAAATACACCGAAATTCTGCACCTTTTTGCCACGCCCTTTCCCAAGCACATTAACCCCACATTTAGAAAACTAAAGCAAAGTCAGATGTTATGTCATTAAGACATGAAAAGAAATCAAAACTGCATGATTCAAAACTTCATTTTTTTGCTAATTTAAAATGGATTTCTGCTGAACCACAAAATGTCTGTTACAGGTCTCATGACTCACAAGATTGGCCATCTGTTCTGGAAGGTTCCAACAGAGACTACAAGAACAAAAGAGTTCCACTCCCATCCAAGTGAGATCTCACACTTTATTGTAAGGGATCACAAAACTAGATGACTAACAGATGAACTGACTCCCCCAGCCAGGACGATAACAAAGACAGAGACATCGAAACTCATTATACCTGAAGAAGTGCTAACAGCCACCATTTCACTCCTAAGGGAAACAATGGATTAAGGCCAGGGGCACAGAAACTGCTTGTGCGGATGCAATTAACTAATTGATAGGCCATGTCACACGACCTATGCTTCTAACCTACTGAATTGTAGTAATATTATATTTCTAACTTCACAGCTCAGTCTGCTGATTTAACACCAACCGGAAAGAACTCCAGCAGCTCCCAGCTGGCCACCATCTCTCAACTTCTCAAAGGCTATTTGATTTTAATAGTCTCTGATCATGCCTGCCAAGTGGTTTAAGCACAGGAAGCCCATTATGCTGCAGCATCATCCGTTTCAAAGATTTTTCTGTTGCTGTATCCAACCAGGAACTCATCTGGACTGAACTGTGCCATGAAGGAAACACCCTCTGGACTTTGACTCCTTGGACTCTGGAAACCATGTGACCTAATATCCATTTCTATGGTTCTTTTATTATTGTTGCCCATAGTTGTAAATCTTCCTCCTTTCTACCTGCACTTGCTGTACAGCCAGAATTTTGAGGTCAGTGGGTGGGTGCCGTTGATGGGCCTGGGAGCATCCAGGAAATTGCTCTCCATCCTCAATGAGGGATCACAAAACTAGATGACTAACAGATGAACTGACTCCCCCAGCCAGGACGATAACAAAGACAGAGACATCGAAACTCATTATACCTGAAGAAGTGCTAACAGCCACCATTTCAGGCACTGTGGTTTCACGCTGGTGGGACAATTAAGGTCAGCCCAGCGTGAAACGTGGCTCCTTGCTGGTCAGGAAGGACCGAGCGGGAGTGGGGGCCTGTTGGCAGCCGGCCCCAATGGTGATATGGTAGCCAGTTTAAAAATCGCCCAGGCAGCCCCAGGAGGGCTGCCACAGCAGGACGTCTGTTCTGCATTGTCAAATGTCAAGTGATGGAGTTGAGTGTGGCTGGACACAGCAGGCGGGAGGGCACATTGGATGGGCACTCGGCCCCCAATTTTCGGATGAGTGCCTCACGGCCCTCGAGGAGGTGGCTACCTGGTGGGACACCCTTGTCCCCAGAGATGGGGGGAGGAGGCCACTGCACCTCACAATGAGGGAATGGGAGGAGTTGGCAGTGCTGGTGAGCAGCCATGACGTGGTGCGGCGCATATGGGTGCAGTGCCAGAAGAGGTTCAATGAACCGCTGTGTTCAGGAAGGGTGAGTACCGTGCTAGTATGGGTCAATGTGCAGCAGTGTTAAGTTGTGCCTGTCCCCCACTATGGACCTCAGGGGTGCTAGAGTCTGAGTGCTAAATGACACCGGAGCTGGTCAAAGGGGTGAGCCCTGGCTGCTTGGACTGAGTATATTGTGGCTTGAGGACAATGACTCAGATGTGCCCTGCAAGGTGTTCATCAGCTGGGGTTGGCCAGGCTGCAATGGTGCTGCAGTCAGAGAGTGGACTAATCAATGGTCATTTGTCCTTTCAGGAGAAGGCAAGCTATAACCAAGCAGAGAGCTCACATACAGGGGGAGGCCCACCCAACCAGTTGCTGCTTACCAGCTTCAAGCAGAACGCCCTTGAGCTAGAGAGCCGGCACACTGCACGTGCAACCAGGCATGAAGAGGCAGGGGTGCCAAAAGAAGGTAAGAGCGCAGTGCAGAGAGGTGGGAATTTCAGATTGTGCAACCATTATCGTGTAGTCTCTTCCTTGATGGAAGCCACAAACTTGGAGTCCTATTTGATCATTGAAAACCGATGGCACCATGATGCTGGTTTCCATTGTCTCACCAGGGTGCCTGGCATGCACAATGACAGAGTGATGACTTAAACTAATGACATGTCCTCGTTCTCCCTTTTAGATTCACCAGCATGCACTCGCTCTCTGGGCCCCGAAGAGCCACTCCTGACGCTGGAGGACCGCCGGGCTTCATTTATATCTGCGTCACACCCGCTCTCTTAACCAGGCACCAGTGCAGATACCAGCATCTCTATGGGCATTAGAACGGTGCCTAGAATGTTGGTGCACATTGGTGAGGGCACTTCACATTCGCTTGAGATGCAGACCGAGGCAGAGAGTGCCCAGGGCGCCAGCAGTCGGAGGACTGCTGGGGACCAGGATGATGCTCAGTCGAAGGCTGATGATGAGCCTCTGGAATCATTCATTGGGCGGCAGATGCTGGATGTCCAGCGGGATATGTGGGAGGATCTGGCAGAGATCCATGAGGGTATGCGTGCTATGGTCTCCGTTATGGAGGAGTCCATGCGGAGCATGAGCACTGCATTGACTCTCATGGCCGAGTGCACTGCCTGTTCCATTGAGAGAATGTGACTCTCATGGAAAGGCAGCTCCAGTGACAGAATCAGAGGTTCCTAGGATTGTGATTGGACCTGAAAGCCCTGACACAGACAATGACCTCAGGTGGTCAATGCCAGTGTGGGAGATGGATGAGGCACCCAGTATCCCGGCTAGGTGCCCGTCCATTAATGGTGAGCAGGGAGGTCCAGAGCAACCTCACATTAGCAAACGAGCTGCCTGTCATCTCTGCGGGCCCCTCTCAGGGCGCTCTGGATGACGGCAGCAGCTCCTCCGCCAGTGACCGTCATATCTGATGAGGCTGCGATGACTGGAGAGATGCCAGCCATGGTACTGGCCACTCCCTCCCAGGTGGGGCCAGCACAGGTTGCACTGGCCAGAGGACGACTGCCAAGGTCATCAAAGCCAACAAGACAGCAGAGTCAGCAGGCTGTCTCCAATGCCGCTGGGGGTGAGGGGGAGGAGGCACCAAGACGTAGAACTCACAATCGTAAGTTCAAGGCACAATGAGCACAAGAGGGACAGTTCACAGGTGATTTCCTGCTCATTTAAGTTTGGTTTATATGTCTGCAGGTGTGGACATCAACACCAGTAATAGTAATATCATTATGCTTTCAATGTGATAATAACTTTAAATTTGCTTTGGTTATGATAACCTGAGTATGCTTCACCTTTTTTCTTTCTAGTGCAGGGTACGCCAGTGTGTAATGCTGGATGTGAGTGGCTCGATACTTTATTGCACAGGCATTGAGTGGACTTTGGGTGCAAATGAAAGGGTCATTTCAGACATCCGGGATGGAGGTGGCAGCCCGGGCATGAAGCAGACCTTTGGTAACCTAGCTGAAGGAGCATTGGATCAAGGTGTCCCTGCCTCTCTGGCGGTTACAGAGATTTGCCTCCATGCCCTCAGCGTTCTCCTCACCATGCTCCCCTTCTGACTCACTACTGGTTTCATCATCTGTGGCCTGTCCAGCTGTGTCAAGACCCTCTTCCTCCAGTGGGTCCCCCCTTGCTAGTGCCAGATTGTGGAGAGCACAACATGCAACCACTATCAGTGACACCGGCTCTGGGGGGTATTTTAGTACCCCCCCTGAATGGTCCAGTGCATCTTGAGAAGATCTATGGTCCTCTCTACCACCACACTCGTGGAGGCATGACTCATATTGTAACACTGCTCTGCCTCTGTTCTTGGGTGGTGGAGAGGCGTCATGAGCCACCTTTTCAATGGATAGCCCTTGTCACCCAGTAGCCATCCATCCTGCCAAGCTGGAGCACTGAAGAGTCTCAGCACTTGTGAATGTCTCAGGATGTAAGCGTCATGGGAGCTGCCAGGGTATCTTGCACAGACTTATAGAATCTGCATCCTGTGGTCACACACTATCTGCACGTTCATGGAGTGGAATCCCTTCCTTTTGACAAAGGCACCCGGCTGACCCGCTGGCGCCTTGATGGCCACGTGTGCAGTTAATGGCACCCTGCACGTGGGGGAACCCAGCAATCGCTGCAAAGCCTCTGGCTCATCAGTCTGCCTGGCCTCGTCCGTACGGTAAAAAATAAAGGTCAGTACCCACCTGAACAGAGCTTCTGTCACCAGCTTGATGCAACTGTGGACAGCTGGTTACAAGACTCCACACAGATACCCCACTGAGCCCTGAAAAGAGGCAGAGAAGTTGAGGGCCATTGTGACCTTCAGAGCCACTGGCATGGGGTGTCCACCCACACAGTCAGAGCTGGTCTCAGGCCCGATCATCTGATAACTGGAGGTCACTGTCTCCCTTGAGAGGTAGAGCCTCCTTCAGCATTGCACCTCAGGCATATTGAGGCAGCTGCATTGCCACCTGTAAACTCTGGCAGCAGGATAGTGGTGTCTTCTGCGGCCGCTTGTGCCTTGGACTTCCTGCTAACTCTGCACCCCTTGTGCCTGTGCCTCTGCTCCCAATGATCCCTCCCCTGGAAGCTACATTGGGACGCCTGGCCTCCTCTCCCTTCTGCCCCTCTCTTCCTCCTCAGAGGAGGTGCCACCAGCAGAGACCATTATCCCCATTACCAGGGTTACAGAAGGCTGTCTGATACCTGGAAGGGTCCACGCAGTCTGAATCCTCTGGAGGCCTTGGAGAACAAAGGAGACCTGAAATAAAACCTGGAGATGCTAAAAGTGAAGCCCTGAACAGAGATGAAGCTGCCATATACCAAGAAGTCACCAGCAGTAAGCTATCTACCAAACTCCTCACTACTCACACTGGCAATGCTGCTGACCCTTTTTATTCTTCTGCCTGTGGATGACATTTTGGAAATTGTTGGCTGGTCGCTTGCACGTCTTGTCCGTCCGACTAGTGCGAAATCGCACGGGCAACGAAAAATCGATGCCAATTGACTTTTAATGGCCTTAAGTGGCTTCTTAATTAATGCCGGGCGTGGCTCTGGCACCCGCGCTCACCTGCCAGCTGAAATATCGCGCAAGTATGCAATGATGTCAGGACGCTCAACCGATGTCATCGCGTACTATTTTACGCTCGAGCGTGTCGGGCACGTGCCCGCATGCCAAGCGAAAAATTCTGCCATGTGTGTGTGTGTGTGTGCATGCATGCGTGCGTATGTGAGGTTGTGAACACTCCCCCGGGTTGAATGTGAATAATCTAACCTTCTGAGTTAATCATAACACAAGTTTGCTGCAAGTTATTATTAAATTGGATCACAAAAAATGAGGGTTTGGGGAAATACCCCACAGCCTACTTTAAAAATAATTCAAAAACACCTCTGCTCATGGGCAGACGGAAGAGGATAAAGAATTTCAGTTTCTTCTCTCCTGTCCGTAACTCAGGTGTTTAAGTTACAGCTGCAATAAAATTAGTTTCCAACTTCAGACTGCACCCTAATGATAGTTAAACAGTTTCTTTAACGTCATGTCTGTTGGGGCCTTCACCTTCATTGCAATACTTCAAAATTCCACGAAGCGATGCTCCAGACAATTGGCATTATTTCAGGCATTTCCCATAATATATAAATTCCAGACTCCTTTCCTGATATACAGACTCAGGCTGTTGCACACGGCCGTCCCTGTCCAGACACTCCAAATGTGATTAAATTGAACTTTTGCTAATCCAAAATCAAATCGCTTCCATCATTGTCAATAAAATGCCAAAATCAGCAAGTCTAGCAATGTAGTAACTAATATTTTAAGAGGAATTATTCATTCTAAGCCAACTCAATCAAATTGTAAATTTGTGATGTATCAGCTCTTGGCCCATTTTTGTACTCGTTCTAACATTTATTACTCCCAAATGGTCTCCTTTCCAGTACTAAAATATAAAGAATATAGTGCTGGCTTTACAAGCATGATTTTTCACAAGCAGTTAAGTTTATGCATGAACCCAATAGACCACAATAACTTTTTAAATCAGTAATGGAAGATGCCAGTTTTAACAGCCCAATAAAGAAGTTGGAAGGACTTACAGTTTTGAGATGTTCAGTGCTGAGAATGCAACTTCATCAGGAGTCAGAACTTTCCTGTTTTTTATTAGGAAGAAATTACAGGCCCAATAGTAAAGGCCCCAAAATTACCATGCAAGGCCAGACCTTGAAGAGGGTCCATTGCCCAACAGTAGCTATAATTTAGGGTTGACCTTGGAAGCTGTCCTAAAGTCCCAGTTTAAATTCTGTTGTGGGCAGACTAATTGAGGTAGAAGTGAGGACACTGCAAGCAAATCTTCTACCTCAAATCATTCCTGGGGAAGTACCTTGGCTAACCTGCAAATTCTTATAAAGCTTTACTGATTAGAGCTGGTATTAATTCCATTGAGGCTTTTAGTGATGCTTTGGAAGGTTCGCATACTAAGCTAATTGATCCCAGAGGAGACCAATTACCATTAGTTACTGTTTTTGATCTCTTTTAGTTACTGCAATTAAGAGTCCTTTAAAATCTAATCGCCAATGTTTTTGGCTCAAGAGCCTCAGGGAACTCTAGTGATGCATCCATGGACTACAACAATGGATAAATCTGCTCCCTCTCCAGATGGCATCCTCGACTATTTGAGGGTCATTGAACCATGGCTTATGCCGTGATTTTACAATGAGGCAGGGCAAGGATGCAGGCCCCTAGTCTACCTCAGCCAGAACGGCAATTGAACCCAGTGTTTTTGGTGTTATTCTGAACCTCACACTAGCTGTCCAGCCAACTGAGCAAATGGCCCACATCCCTCCCATCCCCAACCTGCAATGCCATAATCCATATAAATAACCCCAAAATGAACTGGGTGACCACTAGTTCACTCTGCCTTATTCGGAGCAGACTTTTGGCAGCAAAGTATAGAAAACATTCCCTTAGAACAGAAAATACCTTTTAATTAACTCCAGGGGCAGAATTTTACGGCCCCGTTTCGGCGGGGACGGGGCCGTAAAATGCAGCAAGCCATTATAAACCCCATTGACTTCAGTGGGAATGTAAAATCCCGCTGTCATAAAATTCTGCCCCAGGAGTAACACAAAAAAAGTGTATTGAAAGATAGCAGGCCAGGTTAATTGACCTGATAAATTGCTAGAGCCATTGACCTCTACCAGAAGGATTGTGTAGATTAGAGCAGGAAGTTAGAAAGAGGCAGAAACATGCATGGTTACAAGTATGTCCGATGGAGTTCAATGTGGGTAAATGTGACTTCCTCCACCTTAGACACCACAAAGACACATCAGAATTTTTTTTAATGGCGAGAAACTGGAAACTAGGAAAGAACAAATGAATTTGGCTATCCAAGTATATAAATCACTAAAATCTATATCAATCACAGACACACCAAAAATAAATAGGCTAATATCTCAATGAGGCTGCAGCACAAAGGGTGGGTTGGGAGGATGGTGAAGGGTAGGGTTTGAGCATTGGTCACACATTATCTGTAGGGTGGTGCTGTGGTCTGGGAGCCTCTGAGAGCCTCTGAGGTGGAATATATTGCTCTTGGAGGAAGTACAAAGCAAATTAACCAGAATTATTCAGGGCTTAAATGATTAAATTAAGAGGACATGTTGCGTAAAGTTAGGTTGTATTTCGTTATGTTTAGAAGGTTGAGGTCTGACCTAACTGAGGTGATGAAAGTGACAAAAGGAATTGATAGAGTCGAAACAGTGAAGCTATATCCTCGAATGGGGAATCCAGAGCAATCTTAAAATTGGAGAGAGAAAATTCAGGAAGCAATTTTTCAAACAAAGAGTAGTAGAAATGTGGCATTTTTACCCCCAAAAGGGGGAGGGCAAAATAGCTAAGGCATTGGCTGGGTCAATTAAAAATTAAAAAGACAGAGATTGACCGATTTTTATTAGGTAATGGTTTCAAGGGATATGAATCAAATGCATTTGAGATACATGATATAGTTGAATGGTGAAACAGGTTCAAAGGCAGGATTTTGAGGTTGTCGGGCGGACCCGGGAGCAGCCTGGAAATGGTCCGCCACCTACCTTCAGCCCCGGCCACGATTTCACACTGGTGGGCCGGAACAGCGTGAAACGTATCTCTGCAGTGACCGGGTAGGGGCGGGCAGGGACCTGTCAGCCGCCGGGTCCAATGGCGGCCTTGCGGCCAGTTTAAAAACGGCCCAGGCAGCCCCAGGAAGTTGCCATGGAAGGACATGTGTTCAGCGTTCCCAATGGAGTCGAGTGCGGCTGGACACAAGGCAGGTGGGAGGGCAGGCCGGGTGGGCACTTGCACACCCCCCCCCCACTTTTCTGACAAGTGCCTTTCCACCCTCCTGGAGGAGGTGGCTGGCTGCCAGGAGGAACACCCTTGTCCCCAGAGATGGCAGGAGGAGGCCACTGCACCTCACCAAGAGGGCACAGGAGGAGGTGGCAGCAATGGTGAGCAGCCATGATGTGGTGTGGCGCTCCTGGGTGCAGTGCAGGAAGCACTCCAATGACCGACTGCATTCAGGACGGGGTGAATACCGTGTTGGCATGTGGCATGGGTCAGTGTGCAGTAGTGTTAAGTTGTGTCTGCCCCCATTTGGACCTCAGGGGTCCTAGAGCCTGAGTGCCAACTGTCAATGACATCGGAGCTGGCCAAGTGGGTGAGCCCTGGCTGCTTGAAGGCACCTTGAGCACAAGAGGGGCAGGTCACAGGTGATTTTATGTTCATTTATGTTTACTTTATCTATACTGGTCTGAGAATGAAGACCAGAGAGGTTTATGTAAATAGTTTGGAATTGTCAAAATGAGATTAATTTTGTTTTTGCCCTCATGGCCTGACTCTACTCCACCTTTTTACTTCATTGGTGTGGGGAATGCCAGTATGCAATGATGAATGTAGGTGACTCTGAACTTTATTGCACAGGCACTGAGTGTTCTTTGTGTTCAAATGAAAGAGTCCTTTCAGACAGCCAGGATGGAGGTGGCAGACCTGGCATGTGGTTAAAGCTGATCTTTGGCAGCCTAGCTGAAGGGGCATTGGATCAAGGCACCCCTGGTGTCCCTCCCTCCCTGGAGGTTACAGAGATCTGCCTCCATGCCCTCACTGTCCTCCTCACCGGGATCCTCTTCTGACTCACTATTGGTCTCATTATCTGTGGCCTGTGCAGCTGTGTAAAGATCCTCTTCCTCCAGTGGGCACCCCCCCCTTGCCAGTGCCAGATTGTGGATAGCGCAGCATGCAACCACTATCAGTGACACCTGCTCTGGGCGTTATTATAGTGCACCTTGGATGAGGTTTTTGAAAATGTCGGCTGGCCGCCTGCCCGTTTTGCCTGTGCGATGAGTGCGAAATCGCACGGGCAATGAAAAATTGCCATCAATTGGACTGTTAATGGCTTTAAGTAGCCTGTTAATTAATGGCGGGCGCAACTTTGGCACCCGCTCACGCCCGCCAAGCGAAATATCGTGCAAGTGCGTGATGATGTCAGGACACTCGCCCGATGTCATCACACGCGCGCCCGCCCATGGGATGTTAAATTTTGCCCCAAGTGTTTGTATGGCTTAGTCTTGTTCTCATGCTCTTAACTGGCTTGAAGAAGACTAAGCATTTATATCAAAGGGCCTTAAAAGAACGCTCTAGATTACATACAACTGCTCTTTAACTTTAGAATACATTGTGCATTACTTCAGAAAACATATTTTCAGAACTATTTTATCACTGCCATGAGATTCATTGGTAGACAGTAGAACAAAGAAATTCTGAAAGATCCTCCACTTAGGATTTCTTCTGCAGTAGAAATCTGACACAATCATCAAAAAGACTGGCGATGAAACTCCTCTTAGAGTGTCTGATATTTTAGTGTCCTGTGTGGAGATAATTTTGTTGGCAATAATGGGCTGAGTTCAATCTTGTTTGTGCAGCCTAACCATGGTAATAGCCTTTGAGCTTAATAACCTGGGACCGTATATTCTTCTCTTTGAAAAGAAAATTGGGGGAAAATTTACAATCTGCTAAGAATCTCATGGGAGTTCAAAGTTTTGACAAGTGTGAATCCTGCAATTTCACTAAATTATTGAAAAAAGCGGCACATCACTTAACCAATCTTTAACAATGATATTTAAATACATCTGAGGAAGCTAACAAATTTCTTAACTAACATAAATATTGAAAATTACATGTAGCTGTGAAGCTAAATGATGGCGAGTGCCTTCAAAGTGAGTTCTTTTTCAATTAATCATTGATGTGTTTTGGTATATTATGTGAATTGAAAGCCAGCCTAAACTTCTCCAGAGCTAAGAGAACATGATTGTAAATTTGCTGTCGCTACTGCACAATTCCTTCTCTTCCTTATGTGACGATATCCACTTCAGCTCCAAACTATTTTGCTTGTCCAAATTTCAATCTACTTCCTCTTTCAATGACTGAAATGCCTGCTCATTTTAACATGATCATTTGGGAAGACAGTCATTGTTATATGTTTGATAAGACTTATCACCAGTTCCCAGTCAAGCCCCCACCAGCTCTTGGAACAGGGCTTACAGACGACAGATTGTTAATTTGAGCCACAAACTGCCCGTTTTTCAGATGCTATGTGAATCACCCCAAATTGCAAGCAGGAACCACGTGCACTCCTCTGACCAAATGTGTGCTGTCCACAACAAGCAAGAGTCATTTTTTACTCTTGCTTGAATCAGCCGTTAGCGCCTTTGCATATACAAATAAGGGACCTATCAGATACGTAAGGTCCCTGCACCGCCATTGATTTACCCTGAGTGCTATAGCTGCATCGGGGAATGCCAACACCAACATTGCATAAATAACTAAAGGGTAAATACATACCACAATCATCATCCTGATTGACGTCACTCCCAATCCTGAGATCTCTGACTTCCAAGCTCCAGACCCTGGCCCTGACCCCTGATGCCCCTCCCCCCTGGCCACTTCCTCCAGGCCCCTGAAGGCCCCAATGTCTCTATGATCTCTCCAAATCCAAGAACAATAGATGATCCTCAATCCGAGGCTCTTCGTCTCTCTCTTCTCTCTCTCTCTCTCTCTCTCTCTCTCTCTGACAATGCAATAGCAAGCATAAAGGTCCCCAACCAAATATTTGGAGCACTTACCTTGCACTGCCTCCTGCCACAGGACCATCTTCATTGTAATAACATCTGAAGCCCAATGTCCTGGGTTCTTCAGAGCTCACCATTTGTAATAACCCTGTTCATGTGGGTGCCCAAAGATTCAATCTTACCGACCTGTTTTGTAAACAGTTTGGTTTCTACCAGAGACACTCAGCTCCTGACCACTTGGCACCTGACCTCATTACAGCTTTGGTCCAAACATGGACTAAATTGCTGAGCTTAGGAGGTGAGGTGAGAGTGGCTGTTCTTGACATCAAGGCAGATTTTGACTAGCGTGGAATTAAGGAGCCCTAGCAAAATTGAAGTTAATTGTAATTGGGGGAAACTCTCCACTAGTTGGAGTCATACCTAGCACAAAGGATAACATTCAGACTTGGGATGATAAGTGGCAAATAACATTGGGACCACACAAGTGCCAGGCAATGACCATCTTCAATAAGGGAGAATCTAACCATCCCTCCTTGCCATTCAATGGCATTACCATCGTTAAATCCCCCCCTATCAACATCCTGGGGGTTACCATTGACCAGAAACTGAACTGGGCCAGCCATATAAATACTGTGGCTGCAAGAGGATGCCTGTCACTGGTGGGACCAGAAAATGCCAGCCTTTCTTTACTCCATTCCATTTACCAGCAAAGAAAAGGAGAGGTCCACAATGGACATCAGCCACAGGTCCAACTCCAAACCCACCTCTGAGGAGGATGCCTCCGAAGCATCAAAGGACACACTATCACAGCATTCACCTGCACTCTCCACCAGCGCAGACACATTCACCTTGGTGAGTCCAAGTTCTAGAGTAGGCTCAGGGTCATAATCTAGTGAGCACATCACTGACATGGGTTCACAGCTGGCCGAGGAAGTGACAGTCGAGGTCTCAGCCACTCAGAGGACTGCTCAGTCCGATGCAGATCATAAACCCCTGGACCTGGCCAGAAGAGACATTTGGGAGATGCAGAGACAGACAGGGAAACATCAGGCTGCGCAGACTGGACCGAAAGCTGGAGGAGTCTGCCCATGTTCTGCCTGCTGTGGTGGCTCTGGCATGCGAGCGCTTGGCTGCCTCCATGGAAAAGGTGGTGGCTACCAGCAGAACACATAGTGGCTGCCGGATATGTGTTTGGACCTGCACTCCGTCGCGCTAGCCATGGATACAGCAGTGGCTAGGTGAGAGAGGGATGGGGTACCTCATCCTCTCTTTAGGTGCCCTTTCTACTCAAGGAGTCAGGAAAACAAAGGGAGGAGGAGTGCCAGCCAGGCACTCCGGGGACTTCATCCTTGGACACTTCAAGGGTCGCAACCTGCTCCACCTCCCCTCTGCCAGTGACCTCACCACTTCCAGCAGGCCAGGCCAAGGAGGGTGCACCTGTACTTGAGCAGGGGGCTTTTAGCAGGCTGGGGCCCTCTAGGCCTATCGAGCCACCAAAGGACGTTTGCCAAAGTCATCACAATCAACAGGGCATAGCAGTTAGTGGGCTGTCTCCACCTCAACTGTGGATGTCAGGATTACACCTAGACATAGTTATAGAAAAAGAAAGATAAATTAGTTTAGAAGGCACGCAGGTGGCATGGGGCATACAACCATTGAATATACTTTTGGAACTTGTAAATATATGTTCACTTGCACAGTTTGGCAGTGTCCTGGATTCTTGCTGCTAGTTGCTTCAATGGCCATGGGCATTTAAGGTTGTGGAATTTGAGCCCCCATCAGATTCTGATAATGAACTCCTATAGATCCTGTTCTCTCACATTATCAACATAGTGATTACTCAATAATCCCACGTGTGCATGATTAAGCACTGGCCGTCATTTGTGAGTGTGCGACCTGGGCATACATCGTGTAAGCCATCACTTGCATCTCACCATGTTCCAAGCTCTGAAAATGTGTTCAGCGAGGTCACTGCACCTCCTGCTGCTGTTGTCCTGATGTGAAATGTGGGTGGATGCAAGGAGTACTCAAGAGGAGTTAAACATGCTGTGTGAGTGGCAGGGAACACTGTAGATGCAGTTTCAGGGTTGAAAGAGTGAAGCTCTACTCTGTCTTCTTAACAATAGAAAACCAGAAGCTTCCCTACATGTCTGGAGACAGCTGTGGTGGGCACATCGAATCGTTACAGGCCTTCCTTGTTAATTTGTCATTTTGAGCTAACATGCAGCGAAAGCAGCAAGTAAGGAGGGAATGGGCAAGTTAGCCTTGACTGCAGGAGAGATTGAGTGTAGGATTAAAGAGATGTGTGTGAAATTGACTGAAGCCTTTATCAGAACTCAATGTAGATTTGTTTGCCTGCTCATTTCTTTATCAATAGACCTCGCATTAAGTAGACCTCTACAACCAAAGTGCACCAAACATCATTGAAGGTCAGGGTTTTTAGTGCATGAGGTGAGAGAGAGTAGAATGGACCTGTATGCTGAACTGTGCTGAGGTCTGTGAGGCTATCCATGTGAAGCATCAGCAGCTCTGACAAGGCTCTGGAGGGTCCATGCAGGGAAGATGTTTAACTTGGCCGGGGTGTCCAGAAAAATGGATCTGAGTCTCGCACTAATGCTAAGGCCATGTAGGACTGAGACTTATAGGAGTCTCTGCAAATGGAGGGTCCAGAGTGCAGGTGAGGCAGCTCAGTCAGTGGACTTCAAACTAACCTTTAAACTTTTCGACATGATAAAGATGGCAAGGGATATGGGTTTACTATGTGGCTGTGGTGATGATGGGGGGTGGTGCGGTGGGCAGAACCATGATCTTCCCTGATTAATCTGCCTGGAGGATCAACCTCAAGAAGCAAATGGTGTTTTCATGCCGCCCTCCCTGTGGACCCATGTATCTGGTTCCACCTGAAAGAGCTGTCCACAAGGTCTGGCTCCCATTGGGAACAGGTGTGAAAGTGACATGAATGCATCTCTGCTGAGGTAAGATTTGATATTGCTACCAAGTTGCCAAGCACAGGGACTTTGTGAGGGCATGGGTAAAATCTCAATTCTACTTAAAGGTGCCCGAAGTCATAAGAGGATAGAGTGCTTTGCAGGTTCTAAAGCACACATTTTGTGTCAGGCATATCATTATATTAGCACAGTTTGGCGCATGCAAAGGATCAAACCACCAGCAGGGCAGATTTTAAGTAGCGCAATTTAATTCAGCTATCATAAATCAAGGTACATTAGAGTGAAACATAATGTCTGAAACCAAAAAGGAGCTGAAGTCTGCCAGTCGGCAGAGGATAGAAAACCAAATAATAAAGGAAATGTCTTGGCAGTTTACTCTGCCTGGAACCTGTTAGCTATCAGATTGTCATGGGCCTGTCTGCCATGTTGTACCCCTGATGTGGCCTCTGCATGTGGCTCGTCAACATCCTGGCCCTTGTCAGTTCCATCCCCTATGTCATCCTCCTCATCAGAGGAGGCATCTCAGTCCTCCATGTCTCCTTCAGCCAAGACATCTCTCCTTTGTAGCGTGAGCTTGTGCAGTGCGCAGCAGACAACAATGATTCGGGACACCCTCCGAGGTGAGTATCGGAGAGCCCTGCCTGAGTGGTCTAAATATCTCAACCTCATCTTCAGGAGGCCTATCGTCTGCTCAATCACGAACCTGGTAGAGGCATGTGTAGCATTGTAGCTCTCCTCAGCAGCACTCTGCAGATGGCGAATTGATGTCATCATTCAGGTCTTCTGGACGTCTCCCTTGACCCCAAGGAGCCAGCACTGTAACTACTGAGGTCCTTCAAAAACCTGTGGCGCCCGGGAGTGGGTCAGACTGTAGGTGTCATGTCAGCTCCCTGGGAACCAAGCACAACCTTGCAGTATTTGCCTTCTGTGATCAAATATGAGCTGCATGTTCAAACAGTGGAATCCTTTTCTATTGATGAATGTGACTGGCAGTTGCCAGTGAACTCTCAAGGCCACATGTGTGCAGTCAATTGCGCCCTGCACTTGTGAGAAACCTGCGATTGCTGCAATTCCCAATGCTCTTGCAGCCTGGCTTTCAGGATTCAGGCTGAATTGGACAAATTGATGCGCTCTCCTGAACAACGCATCTGTCATCTCTTGTGTGCACTTATGTGTCACTGACTGGGAGATGCCACACAGATACCCAGTGGAGCCCTGGAAGGAGCCATTGGTAAAGAAGTTTAAGATGACGGTGACCTTCGATGCTACTGGCATGGAATTGCCTACAAGTCTTTGCAGCTGCAAGTCATTGTCTAGAAGCTGGCAGATGTGCAAACCATTTTCCGGGACATCCGAACGTGCCTCCAGCACTGCCTTTCACTCATTTGTAGATAGCTGTACTGCCTGCGATATACCCATGGTCAGGCCATTGTTCACCGTTGCGCTGGCCCCTGGTCACCACCATTCTGACCATCTTGAGGCCACATTGCCTCTTGCTGCTCAGGCCACTGCTCCTCCTGGTTCTGTGCCAACCTGTAACAGACCCGTCTTCTCCTCATTTGGATGACAGTCAGTAGAAAGATAGGGTTGCCTGGAGCCTGCATCATCCAGGCTTCAGTGGATCTGTGAATGATTTGCAGCAATCAATCTAGTGAGCATAGTCTTCACAGGTTTGCCACCACCTCAGAGCCACCGAGCCAGTGCTAAACCCTGTGCCTGGCTTTCATCTAGACACAGCGTCCCCACCCCAACCCTTTCAGCAGAAGGACATCCTGGGGGACCAGAGATGGGCGTTACTCCCGTCCACACATGACTGTACATGGAGACATTGCTCTTTGACTGGCACGATGAGAGCCATGTGCGAGAACCCTCCCTCTGACACTATTCTGCTGGCCTCTACTACCGTCAAGACTCTATAGAGAGACCATTGCCTTGGCAGCAGAGAAAGACATGAGCTTTGTCAGCTATGATCAGTCACCCAGGAGGATGGAGGTTTGGAGCCTGGAATTTACTGCCATCCACCAGCTGTGCCCCTTGGAGGCACCCACCTTCCTCCCTTCATCTCTGCCTCTGACAACAGGCGATGACAGATGGCACAGAACAACCTGCATCCCCAGACCTTGCTGGGATCTCGAGGTTACAAGGCCCGTGATTCAGGAACAAACGTGCTGCCATTTGGGCTTCACCACAGAGAGGAGAACACAACTGAGCATTATTGTCGTCCACTTCCCTCATGAATATTAGGGTGCCCCTTTAGCCAGCTGATTGTGCTGACCTTGAACTCCACCCCCTGAAAGGACCCTCCTCCCACTTCTAGGCATCGCAGTTTTAAGTCGACTGCATTGCATTGTTGTTGCTGGGAAAATGGTGCGTGTTAGTTTTCAGACTCGTTCTACTACCTTCTATCCTCACCCTGTCACACAGCAACATCCCCCCATCACACATGACCCACCCAATATCACCATTCCTCTCCCTTCTGTCAGTCTTGAACCTCCTCCCGTTACTCTGGACTCTATTAACATCCACCTCCACATGCCTTCCCTCTCCTCAGAGCCGACAGCTGCTGTCATTCCCATGCCCACCCTGACCCTGACCCCACATAAGAAATAGGAGCTGGAGTAGGCCATTCAGCCCTTTGAGCCGACTCAACCATTCAATGGCATCATGGCTGATCTTCAACACCATTTTCCTGCACTATCCCCATATCCCTTGATGTTTTTAATATGTAGAAATCCATCAATCTCAGTCTTGAACATACTCAATGACTGGGCTCTGCAGTCCTCTGGGACAGAGAATTCCAAAGATTCCCTCCCATTATCTGAGCCACCTGTTTCATCCGTTTCCGTGACCCCACCCCCCATGAAATCTTCACCTACCTTGGTCCTGCCATCCTACCACATCCAACTCCCCATTCCGACTGGGACTGTTCCCTCCTCTGCCCAGTACCGAGTTCAACCCCCTTAAGCCTACTGTTGACAGTACTGACCCCGTCCCCTAGAACCATCGCTCTCCAACCATCCTTGCCCGTAAAATCCCTCCCGCTCCCAGCCACAGGACCCCCAGACCCACCAACAAAGGCCCTTCCCTCAATTTCACATCGCTGCAGCCTCGCATTTCCTCACTGCCATCCCCACTTACCTGGACAGCCTCTTCCTTCCCCGAACAGCTTCTTCCTCCTCCAGACTTACTCCCCCACATCCCTTAACCTCTCTCAGAAGTCCTGTTTCCACTCCATCCTACCCTACACTTTCAGTCTTTGGCTGTTTCTCATGTCCAGCCTCTGTTCCACCCTTTCACCCTACCCCCGCTTTAACCCTTAGTCTGCATCCTGTGTCCATCCTCAGCCCCACCCTACCTCTGCTTCCACCCATTGCCTGCCTCCCATGTCCAGCCCTCGCGCAGCTTTTTCTACCAGCAGCCGATATGTGTCAAGATGTGAGTGGTCCGCAAGGAGATGAAAGCAATATGTACTCACCTCAAAGTCATGGATGAAGTGAAGCTCGCCAGGTGCATGCTGTTGTGTAAAGGGTTAACAGATGGGATATACAAATGCATAACGCAGATGATGATGTAGTGCTGACATCAGTCAGTCATGCACTACACTCTCAAAAGAGAGAGGTTGGAATCATGCCGAGGAGCAACGCACTTACTCTGTAACCTGTTTAGCAGATAACAGAGTATGTCTACAGTTTGTCTAAGAATGAAATCTCATGCCTCGGACCCAAGGTAGAAGGGCCCATCTCAGAACATGATAGCAGCGGCAGGGACATTGGTGTGATTGAAGGGACCACAGAGTGAGGAAATATTTGAAAGCAGCTCGTAAAAAATTTGGTGGTACGCTGGAAAGAGGTAAAGATGCCTGTACCTTGTGAGCAGTGCCTATCCTTGCCTTGCCTGTTTGACTGTTTCGAGGGACCGCAGAGAGGACAGCAGTTGGAGCTATGGAAACACCATTTTCTCCAGTACCAAGCAGGATCAGGTCTTCATGTAAAGGAGCCAAAGCTTAAAATTTATTTATAAGCAAAATACTGCGGATGCTGGAAATCTGAAGTAAAAACAGATAATGCTGGATAAACTCAGCAGGTCTAGCAGCATCTGTGGAGAGAGAAACAAAGTTAACGTTTCAAGTCCATATGACCCTTCTTCAGAGCTCTGCTAGACCTGCTGAGTTTTTCCAGCATTTTCTTTTTTTGCTTAAAATTAGCTTGTTTCTATATGCAGTAGCTCAAGTAGCAGTTGATGTTCTCCTAAGGCATTGTGTGCAGGAATCCATTCTTAAAGACTTTGATACCTTTTTTAATCCACCATGGAACCTTGTTCTCAAGCAGGCGGTTCAGTGTGCGATGCAGCCCCAACTCTGAGTGCTGAATCAGGCTATAATTCAAGGTGACTCCGAGGCTTCACATGACTCCGTAGAATGGGTAGGCCCACGGGCAGTGGCCCTACCCATAAGAAAATCTGCCAACCCAAGAGAAAGGCAGAGAAACACCACACTGACAGCTATTTTGAGAATCTTGAGTTGTGGTGTGAAAATCCAGCATAGAACCCCCCCCAAAGACCACCAAGCAGATGGTGCGAAATGTTTCTAGTGTGGCAAAACTGGACACTTCAAGTGTTTCTGCAAATCTCATCATTTTTATTGAAGTTGAAGATCAGAAAGTATTTATGAAACACATTCCTTCCAAGAAGTGAAAAGGCAAAAAAAAAGACAAAATTACAGAGTTTCTAGGGGAAGTAGATGGTCTTAATCCAGACTACGGGTCAGCTACAGTCCAAGTTCAAGCCTGCGATATTACTTTTAAAATTGATACTGGAGATCAATACTGAAGTGCAGTTGACATATTAGCAGATGACGTAGACTGGTTTCAACCAAAGACCCTTCATCCATCAGACATCAAGTCACAAGGTCTAGGCGGCATAGAGCTTTCAATCAAAGACAAGGTTATTGCTCCTCTTAGCTACAAGTGGTGAAACATCATTGATTCTCTCTATGTTATTCACTATCAAGATACATCCTCACTGAGTGGCGATGTTGGCATGCTTCTAGCAATCCTAGCAAAAAACTGATGATGCTCATCATTTGAACAATTCGTGGTTTTTCATGTAACAATCTTCATCATTTTATTTAGAAGCAGTGGAAGTTCAGCCTTTAGAAGCTGTGGCAGTTTATACACTCAGCAGTAAGTTCCTTTCTTTCACAGAGACACCATCTAGTAGACCCAGGGCATGCATGGAATCTACGTCTCTTAGTTCTTCACCAAGTAAGGCCAGAGGTGACAGATACAGAAGGCAATGCAGCAGATGGTGACCATCCCCATGAAGACCTGCTGGACCTGAATTACCTCTTCCTAGAGAGTGATAAGGAAGAATCCCTGTCATTACTGAGTGATTTCTTGGAGATTGAGATCCTAGAGAGTTTCATGGGGAGCCTCTACACCATGGCAAAAATCCTGGAATTGGCCAGAAATTCTGAGTCACATCCTGGAACACGACATGTTCCATCATCACTGGGGCGGGACTGGAGTTGGGCCGGGGTTCGCTCATGCGTGGTTTACAGAGGCACCTAGCTATTTAAATAACCAGCTGCCTCTATTGATGTGGGATTTTGGTAGGCCAGGAATGTTAAACCCAAAAGGCAGAATTTTACTGCCCCGTTTCGGTGGGGACAGGACCATAAAATGCGGCGAGCCATTATAAACCCCATTGACTTCAGCGGGAACGTAAAATCCCACTGCCATAAAATTCCACCCAAAGCGTGCAGATTAGACCAGGTAAAAGGAGGTCTGAACTTGGTGGATTTGTTTGGCTAGCCTTTAGAGGGATAAGGCACCCTTTGAATCTGGCTCCAGGACACTTTTGGGAGAGGCAAGGCAGCCTTTGGGATTCTTAAAAGTAAACATGATTTTGTGTGATAAGTGCATAAGCTCATTGAAACTGTCTAGCTGTCAAAAAACTGTTCATCTTTAGAAGGACTGTCAAGGAACTATCAAAGCAGTAAAGGAATCATCAATGGACACTAGTTGAGTTGGCATGGAGGGGTAAGAGCAAAGGGTGGTAGATGGAGGTATGTGTTGGCACTAAGCTCGCATGGGGATGTGGGGGGTATGGGGTTATGAGGGGCTATGGGGGTTGGTAAAGGGGCATGAGTTGGCATAGTGGATGTGTGGCCATGAGGTGGATGGGGGCATAAGGTGGCATAGGTTGAATGGGTGGGGCATTGGGAGTGTGTGGGGGCATGAGGAGGGTGGGGGAATGAGGGCAGAGGGCTGGTGGGCTGTTTTTTATTTTACTCTTTTTTAAATTTAATTCAATGCAGTGCCGGAGAACAGAGGCATGCCTTCCGCCCAGCCTGCCTCCAAACCCGGCAGCTTCCACACTCACTCCGGAGGTGGTGGGCCCGACTTCCAATCCAGCCTGCTCCCTCGAAACAAAAATCCAATGTGTGGGCAGCCATTTTTAAGGGTCAGGTTTACAGATCGAGGAATTCTCTCATCTCTGCGCACCCGACCCGGGAGCGAAAATATGTGCCAATCTTTCAGGCGATGAACTTTCATCAGAGCGATTACTGACCTTAATGATTCATTTCATTATTTTGTTTTCTCAGTCTTTGATTTTTAGGAAAATGAATCAGTAACTATCAGGCATTACTTTACATCCCTTGTGTAAAGAATTACCATGTTGGATTCTTTTCAATCCAATGAGTTCTCTCCCAAAGTCACTGACTTCATCATGATGATTGTTGACACTCTGTAGATTTGTTCCTGGTTGCAAAGTTAAATATAAAGCCATTAATGTCAACATTCTTGGGTCTCTGATTCACTGACATTAATAGGACAGATTGGAACTATTCCATTCCAGTGACGGAAAGGAGGCCTGGTATGGACCCACACAAAATCATAACCTCCCCATCTTCCATTCCCAATGGAACAATTACATTTCTTTGGGAAGACAATTGACCCCATAAAAGAGCAATTACTTCCCCCTTGTAAATGTTTACAACCCCTTAAGGTCAACAACAGAACTCATTGAGATCTATAGGGATGGAAGTGGTAGCATTCCCAGGGTAGCCTGGGAGCTCTCATAGATATGTCACCTTGATATCGGGAGGGTAGGTGGAGAATCAACCTCCACAATCCTCAACTTGAATGTAAAGGGCTAGTTCAAATATCGAAGCATCCTGACATCCCTAGTATCTGGGATCCTTTCCCAAGTGGAAATCAAACTTTTTGTTCCTTCCTCTGCTCCAGGAATTTCAGGGAAATTGAGTTTATTTGTAGTGCCTCTTACAATGGGTAACATGCTATTAATGTCCTCTCTGGTGAGTACTTTCAGAAATTATCATTTATAACATGAACCAATTGAGTTCGTCCTCAATTTCAACTCTGCATTCATAAGAGAGCTCAACTTTTCTTTCATAACATTTTAGCGGCTGCAATACCGGGTGCGGTAAAGTAGCAATGCACCAGGTTTTTAGTTCAAACACCACAAAGTTATGAAATAAATCTGATACTATAGACTGAGACGAGCAAGAAAGACTATGAAAGCAGCCAGGTTATTATAGATAGCTAGCTGACTCACTCAGAAAAAGGAAACTGCTACCTCTACCCAGTTTGGTCTACACGTGGCTCTAGTCTCATGACGCATGTCTGACTACTAATACTCCCAATGTGAAGGCATGGCAAGTCTCTTAGTTGCAAAAATAATTCCGATAAAGTAAAAAGAAGGGCCACCACTACTTTCTCAGGGGGACTCACAATGGGCAATAAGTGTGCTTATGACATCATCATTCAAGAACTACTTGCTGTAAATCCTACTCTCGCATTTGACTTTTACACTTATGCTAATTTCTAGTTCCCTTTTCGGTCCTCAGATTGTTCTTTTTTTCTTACCTGTATTTGATTTATTTGCACTTGTGCAAAGAGATTTTAAATAAAAAATGTAAAGGTCAATTTGAAGTTGAAACAATCCAAACAAATCAAATTTAGTCATTGAAACTGAATTTAAATTAGCCCAGATGAAGTGGAGTTAGGTTCAGAATTTTGGTCTGAGCTCCCCAGTGCTTCTAAAACCACTTTCGCTGATGCTCTGGTGATAAGCGGTATCACAGTGAGCTACTCGTGTGTTACTCACTTGCTGGTGATCTTTCTGCTCTGTTTTATATGTAAGCATTATAGTGTGATTTGAAGAACCCAAACTTTAGTTGAAACCTAAACCTAAAATCTGCATTTATCTCGCAGATGTTCAGAAAACTTCAGCCATAATTTGAGCACTTAACTAATGTTTTATCCTGTGTAGTCATTCTGCCTGGCTCTACATTAAAGATTGAAGTCATGATAGCAAAAATAGGGAAAGGTGTTTAACTGATGGCCAAGCTGATTCACACATTTAAAACTATCACCTATCATCAAAATTAAACCCGAAAGGAAAAAGCACTGTGCCCAACATGAATTTAATATTTCTGAACTGGAGTTTGTAGCTAACATTGCATATGGAAATCAAACTTAATGCTTATGCTCAAATTTCACTAGCCAATTTATTATTTGATTATCTAAAGGAAAGGAAAACGTAAAATAATTTTATGTAATTTATGAATACTGTAGATGAAAAATGTCTTTTAACATGCTGTCAAAAAATGGGGAACTTTTTAAACAATTTCAATTTTTTTTTATTAGTAAACTAATTACGGCTGCCATCCACATTATTTTCACACATATTCCCTTCATCGAGGCTATTGAACCAGTTTTGTAACAGTTAAGCTAAAAATGCAAAGGATACCATATTTGAAAGGAGAAATAAGATAATCAGTCTGGTATCAAATTTATTCCAAAAAAGCCTAGTGTGATTTTCTGATTGTGAAAGGAGACATGCAGGGAGGTCAGAGGTCAAGCAAAGAGGAGACAGCATTGTGTAGAAACTGTCACGCATCGTCACCTATTTTGACATGCAGAAGCCCGTTTGTTGTCTGTTGAACATGCAAATTATGTGCCTGCTGTCATAGCCAGCAGATATCTGAAACTGGCAAATGAGACCACCTGTAACCATTGAATAGAGTGATAGACAAGCATTCAGAGCTAGTCATTTCCACGACCATTCACACCACCTTGGAATTGCATATGACATGTAAAATCTATTCTTAATATTCAGATCCAGGAAGTTTGGGAATTATGGAAGCTTCAACTGGTGCATCTAATGGGTTCTTCAAGCAGACAGCTGTGAGCTGGCTTCATAATTAGGTGTCCAGGAAGATTTTTTTTATACCACAAAAAAAAATGATGGCAAAAGGTATCAAATCCAAAAATAATATTAACCTCTTCAGTACCTGAAATGATTTCATATTTCATAGAAGCAGTGAGGTTTAAGATGGATTATAACTGACCCATAAAGATGAGAATCCAGGAGGAGAAAAGTCTGTTTTTCATGTCACAGCAGCTGAAAACATGAACAAAAAATGTCTTGAAATGAGAATGAAATAATGTGCTGAGTCTGCATTATATGTTTTATTTCAACAAACAGAATATATACAGTCATAGACAAATATAAGCCAATTCCTACTACGTTAGCAGGCAATTTAATCCAATTATTTGTGCCAACTCTCCATCAGCTTTTGGAAGTATTTACTGCAGTGATTGTCCCCTGGCATTGCTGACTTCCTTTTTCACTAATCACTTGAGAATCACTATTTGATTTCAGAAGCAAAATCAAAAATAACCAGTTCATAGTTTTCTTTTTATTGTTGCAATACAATTATTTAGCAGTATATTTCTGGGTTCTGTGCATTGCTGCAGCTCTACATTACAAGGTCAAGTTGAAAGAAAGAAAAAGCTTACATTTATATGGTGCTCTACATGCCCAAAGCTTTACAGCCAGTGAAATTCTTCTTGAACTGTAATCAGTATTTTTGGGATAATAAATTTGTCAGCTGTAAAATATGAGGACAATACTCTGCATTGTAATTTGAAACCTGAAAAGCCCTTTCAGTGCTCAAAGAGTTAATTAATAGATATACTTTGCTGCACAATATTCTGCACTTTTGAGGCATATTCATACACAGAATAAATATGATATCCCCTAAAAAGCTCATGTGTTATCCATGTATAGCACTATGGTTAATAAAACTAAAACTTTTAAACCAATCCTCATCTGACTTCCCTTAGGATTTGCGAACACCCATTTTGTTCGGTTACATGCAGAGCAGTACAAATACTGCTGCTTCATTTCTCATACCTGCTACCCTGTTTATTGCTTAGTACTACTCATGTGATGCTGTTGTTAAATTCTTCCCTACTACACTATGATCCCAACACAATAGGTATCCAACCCAACATTGCAGCTTTCTTCCCCAGTGCAGAACCCATTTCTCTTAATATGACCGAAATTCTGCAACTATCCAAAGTTAAGCTTGCAGTTATTCTTCTCCAACACTGTAAGTATCCTCATTCAGCTGCTATGGTCTCCCCTTCAACACTAACTACTTATCTAAAGCTGTAGTCAATTCCTTTCTCACTCCAGAACCCTCAGCTATCCTTCTTAAGACTACTATGATCCCACTCCCCAACACTTGGTGCCATTTGCACTCCCATACACTGAAAATAACCTACCCCAGGAAGCTTTTGCCTCCTTGCTAAACTTGCACCTGTCCTCCTCAAAGTTGCCATCAGCTCTAATACCAGAACCTTACCTGTAGCTAGTTTCGTATTAAAGTGCAATTGCTACAAAGTACAGCAACTCTAAATTATCTCATGTTCTTATATGTTTTTCCTTTTGTTAATTAACTATATCGTTAAAGACAATGGGTGGAATTGTATCAGGTTTGCACTAAATGCAGTAGCAGATGGAAAAAAGAGTGTTTTACCCACCACTTGCAATGGCAGCTTTTTGCGCCGTATCATCCCAGTCCTGCCTCATTAATTTTCATTCCCGGGAAACATGCCATTTTGATGGCGGGCAGGCTCTCATTCGCCCCGCCATCACCTCACTACTTCATTATGCCAGGCGCCATGTTTAAAGTGCAGCCACTTGCACACCTCTGAGTGCTTCAAGACCAGGACTGATGCACGGAAGACATGACCCCGAAAGATGAGAAGACTGCAGCCCCCACCGGTTTAATGATGTGTCCCTCGAGCGCCTTTTGGACACAGAGGAGGCTCACTGTGATATCCTCTACCCCCACACTAGGTGAAGACTAGCAAGCAAGGTCACCAATCTGACATGGGGGGCAGTGGCAGTGGTGGTCAGTGCCAATGCCCTGTAAAAGTGGACAGCCACCTAATGCTGCAAAAGGATGAATGGTCTCCTCCGTTCCGCCAGGGTAAGTCATACTTCTCATCACTCTCAACTCATACACTCACAAACCCATCATCCTGTCCATGGCC
The DNA here is from genome assembly GCF_964194155.1 of Cetorhinus maximus. NCBI lineage: Eukaryota > Metazoa > Chordata > Chondrichthyes > Lamniformes > Cetorhinidae > Cetorhinus > Cetorhinus maximus. The sequence goes on along the minus strand of NC_135881.1, from coordinate 148,274,592 downwards.
CTGCTCACACTCACTCCATCTGTTTTCATTAGGAGAAGCTGGCTCACAGCAGCAGGGAAAGGTCCCAGGCCGGGGGGTGGAGTGGCCCAAATTAGACCCCTCACTCGCTTTGAGGAGCGTGCCAATGCGCTGACAGGTGAGGACGTGAACCGTGTCTTTGGCGACAGTGAGGTTGGTGGTGAACTCCCTCGTGAGGACCCTGCACCGCACCATCCTCTCAATGCAAATGTGAGTGCTCTCTCTCCTGCTTTTGACTCTGCTGCCATGCATAATTATCTCCACTTTGGTTCACTGGGAGCTTTGGCAAATGACGAATACCCTCAGACAGCCAGCCCTTCAGCCCCATCTACATCCTCACCTTCAGCCAAGAGGACTCCTCCATTGAAGAGCTGGAAATAAGCAGCCTGGAAGACCCATCACAGTGCTTACCCATACCCTCCACCAGTGGAGGGACACACACCTCAGTGGGACCTAGATCTAGAGCAGGCTCGGGTTCACAATCTGGTAGTCACCACACGGACATGTGTCTGCAGCAGGAGGAGGCAGGTTCAGCCGAGCTCCCCGGAACTCGGAGGCTGCTGGGAAAGAGGTATCTGTGAGGTCTGAGTCAGATGATGAGACTCTGGATTCGGCTTTCCAACTCAACCTAGAGAGTCAGCAGAAGGTGGGGGAACATCACATAGAGCTGTTGAAAGCCCTCAACAGAGTGGCACGCGAGTCGGAGGAGTACGTCTGCCTGCTCCATGATGAAGTGGTGCCCACATGTGCGCATATGGGGGTCTCCATGGGGAGAATGGCAGATGCCATTGAGACCCTGGTCCAGCAGAACATCGAGATGCAGACAGACCTGTACTCCATCGCGGGAGCCATGGGTGAGCTCCTGCAGTGGCAGGAGGGGGAATTGGGGCACCTTGATGTGCCCCAGGTGCTCCTTCCCCTCAAGGAGTCAGGCTGGGGCCCTCGGGCACCCGAAGGGAGGAGGGGCTGCTGGACGGCCCTGGGTCATTACTCAGGAATCTCAGAGGCTGTCCTCTCTCTACGAATCCCCTTTGCCTGTAATCCCCTCAACCTTGTCCTCTGTCACCGCAGAGGGAGCAGCTGGCCCACAGGAGGGCAGCCAGAGCAAGCCGGAGCACTCAAGGCCCCAAGCCAAAGTCATCAGAGGCAGCAGGGCCAACCATTGCACAGGCTGTTTACACCCCTGCTGTAGATGTCAGGGCAGCAACTAGAAGTCTAAGGTGTTCAAAAGTTAAGAAATTCTGATCACAGTTGGTTGCGCAGGTGAACACATGTTGTCACTTTACAATCTGAAAATAAATTCACTTTCACTGAATAATGTGTAATGGTGTCTTTCGCTTCATTGACAGGCTTTGCAAGTCTTCCTACTGCATCCCCTCCCACCCCCCATTAGCAGTTCAGCTGCACGGAGCTGGCCCATGAGTGATTCTGGAGGGAGATTGTGTGTGTGGCAGGGACTTTCGGAACCTCATGTAAGCACTCTCCCACACATGTGGATCCTTCCTCCATCACACTCACCTGAATGGCTGGAATATTATGGCCCTTTCTCCACTGTGACAGGGCTATAAAATTCCACTGGCGTAAAATTTCACCCACTGTCCTGAGCATTTTCAATGCTGCCTGCTGAGGCTCACTTTCAGTTGACCATCTGAGCTGACCTGCATCTCCGCCCACCCACTGACCACACTCCCATGCAGCACCTGTCCTCGACCACCACAACTGTCGTTTCACTTTCGATTTAGCAAGCATAGTGCGTCTAACATTTTTCTTCAGGTCCCCCATCCTTTCCACTCCCCCAGTCACCCATTTCCTTTCCCCCATCACTGCCGAACCCCAGCATCACCTTCCACCTCCCCATCATCACCTACCAGCCACAACCCTTTTCTTTCGGGGATGTCCAGCTAAATTTGTACATTCCCTCCCTTCCCGAAAGCTCCACCCCATTCACATTCACCACCCGACCTCCTCCTTCCCACCCCCAGGGTCTGTGTCTGTCTCCAAGACCCCACCAACCACATTTGCCGCCCCTCCTACCTATACCGTCGTACCCTCACCCTCCCATCTTACCGCCTCACTCTGCCCCCAGTCATTCTCACCATTCTTTTATACCACGCCCACCCTCAGTTCGCTCCCCAGGAGGCAGTCATGGACTCATCAGAGCCCTTCCTTGCACATTTCAGTTGGACATCCCCCCTCCAGACTCCTTTCCCCCTTGGAACTCCTTCCCCTCTTGGAACTCTTTCCGCCTCCGGATGGCCCCCCCCACCCCCCACCAACCTCCAACCTAGACTCCCACCTCCCCATTTAACCCTTCCCCCATCCTGACTCCTTCCTCCACCCTTACTCCTACTGCCACCTTTACTCCTTCCCACCTCTGGACTCCTTCCTCCTCCTAGACTCCTTCCCCTCTCCGGACTCCTTCCTCCCCACGGATTCCTTCCTCCACCTGGACTCCTTCCCCTCTCTAGACTCTTTCTGTTACGTTCCTTCTGTGAACACGATTGCACGCCTATCTACTGGTGAGTGAGTTGGCAAACGATATACTGCAGACACAAAGACCAATGTAAGATGAAGCACATGCTGTATATTAACACAAGTAACTGAGCACAAACACAATGTGTGCTTCTCCAACCAGACCCTATTCTAAACTACTGATTAACATTGTAGCTCATGCTACACAGCAGTTGGGTAATACAGTCATGTGGTCAATCTGCTCACATTCTCTTAAAGGTGTATTGCACCTCAGAGTACCACATCCCTCCCCCTTTACTTGAAAGTACAATTTACGATCTTTACAATATATCAACTATTTACATAAATAAACTATTTACAAATTCTCTGGAGGCTTCTTCAAACATGTCGAACGTCATAGTTCTACAACTTCGGATGGTTTATCCGGTGCCCCCCTCTTAGGAGTCATCTGCCCACTAGGCTCTCCAGTAGGAACCTGTAAGTTTGTCTCTTTGACCCTGTCAGATTCAACAGACCCTACAGGTTCTTTTAAACTAAGTGGAATTCCTTCCACATGTGGTGTAGACTCTAACAGGAATGTTTGGTGCATCCTTTCTTGTAGATCTGTTTCCCTTTTCCTGAGGTGATCTACGTGTCTCCTAATTATCCGACCTTCAACTGATATGTGATAGGAAAGGGGTCCTGTCACTGCACTAACTTCACCTGATAGCCATTTGGGCCCATCTCCAAAGTTCTTTGCAAAAACTGTGTCTCGAACAGTGAAGTTTCTTTCATGACTGTGGTAATCGTGTCCATTTTTCTGGGCCTCCTGACTTCTCTCTACCCTCCCCCCTAAATTCGGCCTTATGAGACTCAAACGTATCCTGAAATGTTTCTTCATCAATAACTGCGGGGGCAATACCGGTGGTCATGTGTGGTGTAGTCATATAGCTGAGTAGGAAATGTGATCATCTAGTTACAATAGGGTCTCCATCCAATTTTTCATTCCGGACTTGAAGGCCTGGATTGTCCTCTTGGCCAAACCATTGGATGCAGGGTGGTATGGCGAGGTCTTAACATGTGTTATGCCATTGAGACTTGTAAACCTTTAGAATTCCCCGCTGGTGAATGCTGTTCCATTATCAGGCACTATTATCTCTGGTAACCCGTGTATCGCAAAACTCTGACACAATCTGTCTATGGTGGCAGCAGATGTGGGTGATCTCACCTCATATAAATCCATCCACTTCGAGTGAGCATCTATAATGAAGAGTAACAAAAAAGGCCCCATGTAGTCAATGTGGAGGTGGACCCATTGCCTTCCTGGCCCTTCCCAGGGATGCAATGGAGTAGAAGGGGGCAACTTCTGCACCTGTTGTCACTGTATGCAGCTCTTGACTAAGTTTTCGATTTCTGTATCCATCCCTGGCCACCACAAGTAACTGCGCACCAACATTTTCATTCTAGAGATGCTGGGGTGAGCACTATGCAATTCGGTCAATAATGACTCTCTTCCTCTCAGAGGCACAATGACTCTTGTTCCCCATAGGAAGGTGCCATCCTAGCAGGTGAGCTCATGTCTCCTATTAAAATAGGGCTTCATTTTGTCAGACATTGGCTCGTTAGACCATCCCTGTAAGACAAAACTGGATTGTGGTCTGTCTGCTCTCTTATTTATTTGGCATGTACCGCTGATGAATCAAGAAAGTTTAATAACAAGGAAAGTTCTTCAGGAATTGGGATGTTCACATTGCTATCTTTTAGAGGTAATTGGCTCAATGCATCGGCATTTGCTATCTGGCTTCCCAGCCTGTGGATAAAAGTATATTCGTAAGCAGCTAGAATCAGTGCCCACCTTTGGATGCGTGCAGAGGCAATTGAGGTATTGCCTTATCTACCCTGAACAAGTCTAGTATGGCTTGTGATCGGATACAATAGTTAAATGGTGACCATGGATGTATTAGTGGAACTTCTTAATGCCAAATACAATGGATAAGCCTTCTTTCTCTATTTGTGAGTGTCTTCACTCTGCATCACCGAGTGTTCTTGAGACAGAACCAATGGATCTTTCGGAGCAATCCGCCATCTGGTGGGAGAGTACTGCCCCTACTCTGTAAGGGGATGATTCGCAGGTCAAAATTAATTCTTTCTTTGCGCCGAAATGTACCAACAGGGCCGATGAATGTAGCAGCTGCTTTACTGTCATAAGAGCCTGTTGTTGTGGAGCTTGCCAGGGCCACCTGTGGTTTTTCTTAAGCAAACCGTATAATGGAGCCAGTACTGTCGACAAATTTGGGAGAAAACAGCCATAATAGTTAATCATTCCCAAGAAGGACTTGAATTCTATGGCGTTTTTCAGAGCTGGTGCCTCATGAATAGCTCTCACCTCATCTTCGACTGGGTGAAGGCTCTGCGAGTCGACCCTATGACCCAGGTAAGCCACTTCTTTTGCTTGGAAGATACAATTTTCTCTTTTAAAATGTACCCCAGCTTGTGAGAAAGGCTTCGATACCTCTTCCAGGTTAGCCAGGTGTTCTCCATCAGTTAGTCCTGTTACTAGGACATCATCGAGATAAACCACAACATGGGGAAAACCTTGAAGTAAATTTTCCATAGTCCGTTGGAAAATGGCACAGGCCGATGAGACTCTGAAGGGTAATCTGGTATATTGGTATCACCCGCTATGTATGTTGATTGTCACAAAATCCCGAGAGGCCTTTTCTAGCTCGACTTGCCAGTAAGCATGTCTCGTGTCAAATTTCATATATGTTATTCCCCCTGCCAGTTTGTAGTACAATTCATCAATTTTTGGTATAGGTTGCCTGTCAAGTCCGGCCACTTTGTTAACGGTCAACTTGTAGTCCCCGCATATTCACACACTCTGGTCAGGCTTTAGTACTGGAACTATGGGTGCTGCCCATTCGGAAAATTATACAGGTTGTAAGACTCCCAACCTTTCCAGCCTGTCCAATTCGACATCAGCTTTTTCTCATAATGTTTAAGAGACTGGCCTCGTCTTCAACAATCTGGGGGTTGCCCCAGGATCCACGTGGATTTTAGTTTGCAGCCCCTGAATCTTCCCAAACTCCTCCCTGAAAACGGAGGCATATTTCCGTAATAATTCTTGAAGGTCTTTCATTCTGAGTTGAAAAATCTCAGTCCACTCCAACTTTATTTCCTTAAGTCAGTTCCGACCAAGTAGACTTGGTCCCTCCCATACTACCACTATCAGTGGTAAATTGACAGACTGATTTCCATACTGTACAGGAACCTTGCATATACCTCTTACTTGTATGTCTTCACCAGTATACGTCTTTAATTTAGCATCTGAATTTTCCAGGTTTAATGAGTGGTCTCCTCCATTCAAACATTTGAATGTATGTTCCCCTATAACTGTTGTGGATGCCCCTGTAACCATCTCCATTCGGATGGGCATCCCATTGACTTCCACTATCATGTAGATTGGCACTGTTTTACCCATTTTTAAGTTGTGTAGTGAGTAAATATCTGACTCTGTTTCTTCTGGTTCCTCTATAATCTGGATTTCATGATTTCTACCTTTCTCCTTAAAGTTTTGTCTAAATCTGTCTTTACAATATTGCATAATGTGCCCTTTATGATGACAGTAGAAACAGTCAATTTTTTAAAATTGTCATTCATTTGCAGGCTGTCTGGTTCCATTTCTGCCATTATTATTGTGGGATTTCTCTGTTAAACCATTGCTTTTTGCTGGTCTGTTTCCCGACTTTCTGCAGAGCCCGGCGCTTCTGCACCATTTCTAATCGATGCTTCTCTCCTGACGTGAAGGATGGCGTCATCTTGTGCTCCCTTGATTGTTTCTGAATCCCTGACTGTGCTCTCCATTGCGAGCACCAACCCCAGCACTTTGCTGAGTCTAAATTTGTTTCTGACAACAACCTTTTTTGAATGGCGTCTTCATTAATTCCACATACTAATCAGTTTCTTAACATGCCATTAATCGACATCCCAAACTCACAGTGTTCTGTCAGTTGTTTTAAGGCTGCTACATAGCAAGCAACTGTCCCTCCAGAGGTGCAATACCTTGAATTAAATTTAAAACGCTGCGTTGTTAACGAGGACTTCAGCTGAAAGTGGCTCTTCACAAGATTTACCAACTCATCAAAGCTCTTGGAATCTGGGGCGTTGAGTGCCATTAGACTACAACTTAGTCTGTATGTTTTATTGCCACACGTTGATAAAAGGATCACTCGCCTCTTCTCCTCCCCTGATATGTTGTTGGCCAAAAAGAACGCATTCAATTTAATGCGATCAGTCATCGGTGGTCTGATCAAACAGTTCGACACGGCCAAACTGTGGCATACTGGAGGGAGATAACGTCAGTGACTATGATGGAGGTTGTACTTACAATCGCCTTGCAAGGTACAGCTGATTTACTCCTGTTTAATTTCCACAGCTCTCTTTGGTGTCATTGACTAGTTGTGTTTTGTCTTGTTATGTTCCTTCTCTCGGGTCGCTTTGCTCACGAACACGGCTGCAAGTCTGTCTGATGATGAGTGAGTTAGTTAAACAATATACTGCAGATTCAGAGACCACTGTAAGATGAAGCACATCCTGTTTATTAACACAAGTAACAGAGCACGAACACGTGTGCTTCTCCAACCAGACCCTATTCTAAACTACCGATTAACATTGTAGCCCACGCTACACAGCAATTGGGTAATACAGTCAAATGGTCAATCTGCTCACATCCTCTTAAAAGTGCATTGCACCTCAGATTACCACACCTTCCTCCCCCCGGACTCGTTTCCCACTCCAGACTCCTTCCTCCCCCGAACTCCTTCCCCTCTCTGCACTCCTTCCCCTCTCTGAACTCCTTCCCTCACACCTTCCTCCCCCCTTACACCTATCTCCCCAGTTGCCATCCTCTCCCTTGTTACCCCCTCCTCCCCCTGTGCTCCCTCCCAACCTCACACCCTGACACCTTTATTGGGTGATCAGTGGAGTTGGGGAGGGGAAGAAGCTTGTAGTAGATGGGATGTCGTCCCTGCGATTCCTGAGGTGGACAAGGGAATCCCATCCAGACACAACCCCATGACCCCAGTTACTGGTGTGATAGATGTGGCATGCAACCTTTCCCACCCTCATGTCTCAGCCCCCGAAAGCCAGACAGGGTGTCGAGGCTCCTTGAGTTGGCATACTAGTTGTGCAGGGTCCATTCAACCATGCCCCTGGCTAACACCTCCTACACACAACTAATGCATACCCTCCCAAGGGTGTGTGTCCATATTGTGAACTAGAATTCTCACTCACCCTGTCAGAACGGTCAGGGGCCAATTGTGGGCAGTGGACTGTTTCCTGGCCACTCCCAGGCCGCGCCTACCCGACGACCTGAAAATCCTGCCCTATATGTTTTTTTTATATATTCATTCACAGAATGTGGTCATCACTGGCAAGGCAAGCATTTGTTGCCTATCCCTAATTGATATAGATAAGTTGATAGTGAGCTGCTTTCTTGAACTTCTGCAGTCCACTTGCTATAGGTACACCCACAGCACTAGGTGGGGAGTTCCAGGATTTTAACCCAGTGATGATGAAGGGACATTGATATACTTCCAAGCCAGGGTGGTGGGTGACTTGGAGGGAAACATGGTGGTGATCTTCATATGTGCACGCTTCCCTTGTCCTTCTAGATGGTAGAGGTTGTGTGTTTGGGAAATGTTGGCAAAGAAGCCTTGGCAAATATCTGCAGCACAACTTGTAAATGGTGCACACTGCAGCCCACAGTATGTTGGTGGTGGAGGAAGTAAATGTTTAAGATGGTAGATGGAGTAATCAAATAAGTGGGTGTTTTGTACTGGATGGTGTTGAGTTTCTTGAGTGTTGTTGGAGCTCCACTCATCCCAGCAAGTGTGGGTTGTTCCTTCACACTCCTGACTTGTGCATTGTAGATGGTGGACAGGCTTTGGGGGAGACAGACAATGAGTCGCTCAACACAGAAGACCCCATCTTTGACCTGTTCTCATTGCCACAGTGTTTATGTGGCTAATCAAATTAAGTTTCTGGTCAATGGTAAAGGTGTCGATAGTGGGCGATACAAGATGATAATTCCATAGAATGTCAAAGCAAGATGGTTAGATTCTCTCTTGTTGGAGAAAGTCATTGCCTGGCACTTAAGTGACAAATCACACTCATGCCACCCATCAGCTCAATTCTGAACATTGTCCAGGTCTTGCTGCAAGTGGGCTGAGGAGTTATAAATGGAACTGAAAACTGTGCATAAGATCAGGAAATATCCCCACTTTTGACTTACGTTCAAGGGAAGGTTATTCATGAAGCAGCTGAAGACGGTTGGATCAAGGACCCTATCCTGAGGAACTCCTGCAACGATGTCCTACAACTGAAATGTTTGGTGTCTGACAACCACAAATACCTTTAGTTATGCCACATATGATTTCAAACAGTGGAAGGTTTACCCTCTGATTCCCACTGGCTTCAATTTTGCTAGGGCTCCTCGCTGCCACACTTGGTCAAATGCTGCCTTGATGTCAAGGGCAGTCACTATCATTTCACATCTGGAGTTCAGCTCCTTTCTTCATATTTGGACCAAGACTGAAATTAGGCCTGCTCCTGTATGGTTCTTGAGGAGTCATAACTGAGCAATGGTGAATGGATTATTGGTGAGTAGGTGGCACTGGATAGCACTGTCAATGACACCTTCCTTCATTTTCCTGATGATCGAGAGCAGACTGATGGGGTGATAATTGGCCAGATTATATTTCTCCTGCTTGTTATGGACTGCTCATGCCTGGGCAATTTTCCACGTTGCCGTATATATGTCAGCCACGTAGCTATGCTGGAGCTGCTTGACCAGAGGCATGGTTAATTCTGGGGCTTAAGTCTTCAGCCAGGATGTTGTTATATTTGCCTTTGCAGTATCCAACACATGCAACCATTTCTTGGTATCACATGGAATGATTTCAATTGGCTGAAAACTGGATTCTGTGATAGCAGGATCTCAGGAGAAGGCCAAGATGGATCATCCACTCCACTTCTGACCGAAGATGGTTTTAAGCACCCTCAGCCATGTCTTGTGCACTCATGTGATGAGATTCACCATCTTTGAGAATGGGGATGTTCATTGAACTGCCACCTCTTTTAGTTGTTTAATTTTCCAATTTTGACTGATGGAGGCGGGACTATAGAGCTCTGATAAAATCCGTTGACTGGGCAATCACTTAACTCTGTCTATAGCATGCTGCTTCCACTGTTTTACACACATGTAGTGCTGTTTCACAGTTTCATCAGGTTGGTACCTCATTTTTAGTTATGCCTAGTGCTGCTCCTAGCATGCTTTTCTACACTCTCCATTGAACCAGGGTCAGTCATCCTGGCTTGGTGGTGAGATACGCCACACTATGAGATTACTGCTGCTGATAGCCCACAGCCATCTCAGTTCTAAGCCATTGGTCTGTCTTGAACCTATCCCACAAGGCATGGCGGTAGTACTTCTCAACACAATGGAGGAAGTCTTCAGCATGAAGACTTAATCTCCACGAAGACTGTGTGGTGGTCATGCATACCAATACTGTCATGCATTGTTGCACCTAAAACAGGTGAATTGGTGAGGATGAGATCAAGTAGGTTTTTCCTTCTTGTTGGTTTTCTTACCACCTGCTGCAAGCCTAGCCTGGCAATTATGTCCATCAACCCACTCGGTCAGTAGTGATGCTACCGGGCCACTCATGGTGATGGACATATGAAATCCTTCACCCAGAGCACATTCTATGCCCTTAATTGGTATCCACTATACTTCATCCAAGTGGTTTTCAACATGGAGGAGTACTCATTCATTACCTGAAAGAGGGTAATAGCTGGTAATTAGCAGGAGCATTTCTTGCCCGTATTTGACCTGATGTCATGGCACTTCATAGGGTCTAGAGTCAATGTTGAGAACTGATAGGACCACTCTCTCTTAATTGGGTCCTACTGTGCCACCAACTCTGATGGGTCTGTCCTGCTGATGGCACAGGGCATACCCAGGAATGGTAATGGAGGAATCTGGGACATTGGCTGATGTGAATGATTCTGTGAGTGTGACTTTGTTAGGTTGCTGCTTGACTAATCTTTGGGACAACTCACCCAATGTTGGCACAAGTTCCCAGATATTCATGACATGGGCTTTTTAGGATTGACTGGGCTGCAGGAGGCTTTGTTGTGTCTGAAACTCATGCTTGAACCATTGCTGGGTGGTCCATCCGGTTTTATTCTTATTATACCTTTTAGTTGTGATTTCATACAATGAAGTGGCTTGCTAAGCTATTTCAGAGGGCAATTAAGAGTCAACCATGTTGATTTGGGCTGGTGCCATATATAGGCTAGATCAAGAAAAGATGGCAGGTTTCTTTCCCTAAAAGGCCATCGTGCACCAATTGAATTTTGAATAGTTAATCTGATAGTTAATGGTCACCATTACTGATACTAGCCGTTTAATACCAGAATTATTTAATTAACAGAATTCAAGTTCCCCACCAGCTGTAGGGCTTAAACTCACCTCTTTGAGATCATTATACCAGGCTTCTTGATTACCAGTTCAGAAGCTTAACCACTTAACCATAACAGCATTAACTGGTGATTTACTTATGTTTGTAATATTTGATGCTTGATTAGCTGAGCAGCATTTCTTGAGAAACACAAGATAAGGTAAAAATAAATCCCACAACTGAGTTAATATTTTAATAAGTATGTAATGATGCTATGACCTTAAGGTTATTCATAAGAAAACTTCTATGCTCTAGGAGTGGACCTAATTGTGGCAACCTAAGTTTTTAAACCTGTCTTTTTCAGCAAGCTAGAAATGCTAAGTAATCTAGTAATCAACTGGAGAAGCGTATCAAGAATATGGGTCAAGTATGAGATTGCATTATTCCTGATAAAATAGTCAAAATATGTCTTGACTGCTATAATAATTAATGATTCCAAGTATTGGCAGAGACACATTGCAAGTTCTTCACAGTCTCTGTTACAACTCAGGCCTTCCTCGGGTTGCAAACCATTCAGGATTGTCCTGACATCTCCAGGAATTAAAGGTAAATCTCCTAGTTGCTGCTGCGGGAGAAAAGTCACAGGAGGATTAAAAACACTGTTCTAAAATTTTCTTTCAGCACTTTCATTTATTTGTTATAAAAATGTTGGTGACAGGAAAATAGGTTGTTCAGCTGACAGTCAAGCGTCATTCAATCAGATAATTTTGGGTCTGTTCACATTTGGTGGATTAGTTGGATTGCTTCATCGTCACTTCTAACACTTCCCTCTCTAGTGAGCATATAAAGTACAGTGTTGTTACATTGAGTAACAAAGACAATAGGGGTTTGCCCTGTTTGATTGCTTGCACAGGCGTCTCTTCAATTTTTGCTCGAGGACCTTTCTGCCCATCAGCTTTAATTTCTGGCCATTAGGGTCTAACTGGTGGCCCCTGGATCTAGTATATCGAGCGTAAAGAGCAAAAACGTGGTCAAAAGCATGTTTCCCTTATTTGTGTGTGCTCTAGGAGGGTGAGATTTCTCCCTGATGCTGCAGTGACCAGTAAATATCAGGGATGGTTTTCACCTCAGCCCATGTCAGACCTGATGAGATATCAATGGAAGTGGCAAGCTTTGGCTGATGACTCCAGGCATAAAGGATGTAATCTTCTGCACTTAGTCCCTACAGGAAGGGTGGGACTATTTGCTGCTCAGGAACCCGATTTACTTATGGATAGGCTTTGCTGACTAATCGGGGGGGCGGCAGACAGGATGCCATATCCACTCTGTAAAAGAAGCAATTTATATTTAAAGGGACCATGACATAGGTTAGAACGGCTCACCAGTATTTAGATTTTTGAAGCTGCAGCAACCACAGAAATGGGCGAGATACCTGGGAAGACTGCATCCTGGATCTCTTGCTTTTACCTTGAGTTTCTGCTGTGGGATCTGAGTGCCTAAAATGAGCTGAACTCTCCGAATATCTGGAGGTAAAGGACAACCAATTAAATGTGGATTGTCATACAGACTCAAAACATTATCTCTGTTTCTCTCTCCAAAGATGCTGTCAGACCTGCTGAGTTTTTCCAGCATTTTCTGTTTTTATTTTAGATTTCCAGTGTCACAGTATTTTGCTTTGATCAAATGTGGATGGAAATGGCCAATGAAGTTAACAGCAGGAGTGTGGTCTCTCCAACCTAGAAACAGTGCACCAAGATGATCCAGGACCTCAGGAAGGCATGGCAGATGACTGACATTCAGGTGCCAAGCCCCAAACTCTGACTTTCCCAGCACTTTTCTTGGCAGCAGATCTTGCAACTCTATTCACTCTTCTCTCGACAGGCACCTCATCCTTATCTGAGTAGCCAATACTCATACCCACCTTCAGTCTATTTTCCTCTTGTAACCATGCCTCCCAGTCACTCTCCACAAATGTTGTACTTCCGTCCTCCCTATACAAGTCATTGTGAACAATAAAGGAACAGCAGTATAGACGAACTTGCAGGTGGTGGTGTTCCCATATATCTGCTGCTCTTTTCCTCTAGGCGGTAGAGGCTGTGGGTTTGGAAGATGTTGTCGAAGGAGCCTTGGTGACTTGTTGCATTGCATCTTGTAGATAGTATACACTGGTCACCTCACCACTTCCTCATGCTGGGCGCCATATTTAAGGTGCATCCGCGCGCGCACCTCTCAGTGCTTCCAGCCTAGGACTGCCGCACAGAAGACATGGCCCCAAAAGGCAAGAAGACTACAGACCCTCAATTCAGTGATGCATCCCTGGGATGCCTTCTGGACACTGTTGGAGCCTGCCGTGATGTCCTCTACCCCTGCTCTGGCTGCAGGAGGCCCACCAATGTCACCACTCCAGCTTGGGAGACGGTGGCAGTGGTGGTCAGTGCCAACACTGCAGAGAAGAGGTTCGCCGTCCAGTGCAGAAAGAGGATGAATGATCTCATCCGTGCTGCCAGGGTAAGGCAACCATCTCATCACTCTAAACTCACACACTCACAAGCCCGTCACACATTCACTGGCATCTCACTCACTGCCAGCTCAAGGGACATTACCACTCACTTTCTCACACACCCTCACATCTCCATCTGGCCTCATCTCCTCTGGAGACTGCCTCCTCAGCCCTCACCATCTTGAGGCCAATTGCACAGATCAACATGTGCCCACACACAAACCCTGGGATACCCTCCTTCCTCAGCACAGCACTCACCCTGCAGCCTCTTCCCTTGCCTGAGGCCTCTCCTCCCCTTCCCCAAGTAAGCCCTAGCCCTTAGACATTGAAATGCCACCTCCACCTTGTGGCTGGTCTCGTAAGTAGTGACCTGCCCGTGAGCCCCAGTAAGAGTGATGTGGTGCTGTCTGTGAAGCCTGGCACTGATGACTGCGAGTGCTGACTGAAACAAGGTAGGCAAAAAAGCTTCAAAGTTCTGAGTGAAGTGCTACTTGCCAGGTGCACGTCACTTATGTACAGAACATCGGCGTGCACTCACGTTGATATGCCCAGATGATCCAGCATGGGGAGATGAATCCAGCGAGCTGGGCTTATAATGATATGCAGATATATTACAAAGAAGTTCCTGTTGTCTGGCAGTGCGAAACGCAACCCACGATTGATGGGCGGAGCGGATGATTGCAAACTGGTTTCACAATTTTTGAAACCAATTTTTGGCCTTCCTGCCATATTGTCGGCGCAGACCAACCATGATGCCCGACGCCAGTGGGCATGGAAAATTCCACCCCTTATTTATCTGAATGAAGCACTCAGCAGAGGTTGAGCAACTGAGCACCCTAATCCCACATCTACCCCTCTTAAAGGGGAGCTGAACCCAGTGGAAGGAAGCTGCTGCAGGCAAATGGAGCACCCAGGAAGGTGCTAGTGATCCTAGACTCACAGATGCAGCACTGAAGGTGGAAAGGAGGTGAGAGGTCATGTTTCCATGGGAGAGACAGGGGGCCTTCAAGGACAAACCTCCAAAGGAGTGGGAAACAGGTCAATGCAAGGATTCTGGCCCTGAGGACCTGGCAACAGTACCACAAGAATTTTAATGACATCACATGGATGGTCAGCATCAGTGAATTCCTCTTCAAAGGGTCTCCTACCATCAAACTCTCATGCTGCTCAGTGCACAACTGTAGAGGTCCCTGACACTCAGGAGCCTCACCTTAAATCTGGATACTCCACCTCATCCTCACATACATACCAATGCTGCCGGCTTCACACCCAGTTCTCCCTGCCTCCACACACCTTCAGCTATTCAGCTGTGGCAAGCACATCACTCAAGCACAATGTAACATAATCTCCGACATTCTTCCTTCTCTTGCAGGTCAAGGTGGCCTATAACCATTGGGATTAGAGCAAACCATTGGGGGACAAGGACACCCGCATCTCCTGAACCATTCTGAGGAGATGGTTTTCCAAATCATGGGATCGGATGTGAGAGAGCCTGTGGCATCCAGCATCACTCAGAATATTGAGAGTGATTGTATTCTCTTGCTGTGTGCCCCTTTTCAACTCCCAGCACACCCTCATCCTGCCATCTGGCATGATGCACAAGCTGCTGATGGTATGATGATTCACATCCTGCTTTCCACCCCATCCCCGTTCCCTCAACTTTCCCCTTTCTGATTTCCTGATTTCAGACACCTGCCAGAAGGAAGAGACAAAGAGAGCAATAGAACAGCATTGATGAACAGGCCCCGTTATTTGACCTGACATTCGCAGCCACCAGCTCATGTGCTGGCATTATGCTCATCTCAGAGGCTAGTATAGAGTTACTATCTGTGTGTAGTGAATCACAGGACACTAATGGGCAGCAGCCATGCACACCTAGAAGCTGGGTACATTGGCTGACCTGTCAGACAGCCACTTTTCACTGCCAAAGAGCATGGAGGAGTCCGACTCCAACTTGGCAGAGGACCCCACTCCATAACTTCGGTTCAATCTTCCTGTCATGTTACAGACCCAGAAGCACTACAGCTACAACCTCCATATCTGTTGCAGCTGTTGTGTGGATAGGTCACCAAATCCTCTGCCCTATTTGTAACTCAGTGCTACAGATCTTTTTGTACAAGTGTCTATGATAAGGATTTCATTTCTGCTTTATTAAACACATGCAACAAAGTGGTAAAGTCCTGAGGTTTGTTGCCACTTTGTTCATCAAACTATGTATGCTACTCATTCTCAGGTGGAGCATTGACTTCAGTACCATTGCCTGATCAGCTTGTGCTTTTCAAAAAGTTGACATAGCTTGTTGTTTTTGTTGATTTTTTAAAAATTCGTCATGAGATGTGGGTGTCTCTGGCATTTATTGCCCATCCCTAATTGCTATTGTGAAGTAGGTGGTAAGCTGCCTTTTTGAACCACTGCAGTCTATGTGGCATGTGGTACACCTGGAATGCTGGGAGGGAGGGAGTTCCAGGATTTAGACCCAGCAACAATGAAGGAACAGCAATATAAAGAAACTTGCAGCTGGTTTGTTCCCATGCATCTGCTGCCCTTGTCCTTCTAGGTGGTAGAGGTTGTGGGTTTGGAAGGTGCTGTTGAAGAAGTCTTGGTGAGATGCTGCAGTGCATCTTATAGATGGCATACACTGCTGGCACTGTGCGTCAGTGGTGGATGGAGTGCTGATCAAGCGTGCTGCTTTGTCCTGCCTGAGATCTTCCAGGGGTTCAAAAACTTCAAACAAAAGAATTGGATCTTAATTTGAGTCACCAGTGCTTTGGCTAAAATAAGTTTTGTCCTGAGTTCTGGATGTCTGACACTTGGCTGAGAAGTGATTCTGTTCTCTATGCATATTGAGGTATCATATCAAGCAGACAAGCTTCTTTCTTGAATATTGGCAGTCTTTTTTGAGCAACTTTTTTAAATCTCTTGGACTTCAGGGTAATTTTCCCAGCTAGGGGGAGGCAGGTGTGCATGCACATGGGGAGTTAAATCCCTTGAAATAGATGTCAGGTCAAGGTCCCAACTTCCAAATTTTCCCGGAACAAGTTCTGAGGCTAGTGGGAAACGCCCTGGGATCTGGCAGGAAATCAATAAAGGCATTTAAAAAGGCAGCAAAGAGCTTCTTTAACCTTGATTCTGACTTTCCCAGTCAGTGTCACCGAGGGGACTGCATAGCGGGAAGAGCTGGGTCAGTGAATCTGACAAGCTGTGAAGTCTTTGATCAGTGAAACTGAGGAGATCAAACCATGGTCATTGAGAGACTGCTGTTCAAAGCACTTCTTCTCTCAGAGAGTGCCATCACTGCTTGACAGGTGATTGCCAACTTCTTGGAAGGCACTGTCAAGTACTTCACTCACAATCAGCTACACTTCCCTGCTGATGCCACCCCAGATTGTGGAGTATTCCAACATTGGCGAAGAATTGAGGGTGCATGATGCAATTCAAAAGATATTCTCAGCATGCATGACAGAAGGGTGTAAAACAGAATTGAGTGAAAGCCACGTTGTTATCTAACATTGTCTCCAGAGACATAGAAGGAGAAATAACATCTTGTTGTGCCTCTTTTCCAAGAGGAAATGAAGGGTAAGAAGGATCAATTTTATGGAGCTATGTCCTATCCCACAAGGATGCATGAAAAGCAAATAACTCCTTATTGAGTATCCAGCAGCCATCTTAAACAGGCGTTATGCCCCTTGCATATTTTAATGAGGGCCCAAACACCTGCTTAAGGACACATTCCAGATGTTCATCTGCCCAGTGCAGAGCAGGCATCAGGTTCAGGATTATTAGGTCAACATATGGCTACCACAAAAAAAATAATTTATGTTCATAAGCCAGATAAGGAACAGGGATGCCCCTCCCAGCCCTTTAGCAATACTATGGGATGCTGCTGGTCAGTGCTCAATCCCCATTCCATTCTTCCCCTCCCCCGGCCCACTGCCACAACATTCCCAGGACTTCAAGGCAGCCAAAACAAAGTGGAAGGCACCAAAATGGTCCAAACCATTAAGAGGCAAAAAAAGACCAATTTTGGATGATCTTTGAACTGGCCTGACCTGGCATATGCACCAGCAGTCCATACCTAAGGAAGTGATTGACTGGCCTCTGATGACAATGGATATCAAAATATATTCATGGATGATATCTGCAAGAAGTTTCAACTTAAATAGCAAAATAAATCATTTATTGGACAGTCGAAAAAAAACAGAAAGCCACTGGGACAGGACAGGATGTGATCCAAAATGATTTTGTTTTATTCATTCATGGGATGTAGACATCAGTGGCAAGGTCAATATTTATCGTCTACCCATAATCACCCTCGCAAAGGTAGTGCTGAGCCACCTTCTTGGACAACTACAGTCTGTGTGGTGTCAGCACTCCCACAGTGCTGCTGTGTGGTGTCAGCACTCCCACAGTGCTGCTGTGTGGGGAGTTCCAAGATTTTGACCCAGTAACAATGGAGGAATGATGTTATATTTACAAGTCAGAATGTGTGACTTGGAGGGGCATTGCAAGATGTGGTGTTTCTCTGTGCTTGCTGTCCTTGTCCTTCTAGGTGTAGAGGTCACGGATTTGGAAGGTGGTCTTGAAGGAGTCTTGAGTTGTGCGGTGCATCGTGTAAATATACTGTTGCCACCGTGCTCCAGGAGTGGAGGGTGTGAATGCTTGAGTTGGTGAAGCATGTTAAAATCAACCTCACTGCTTTTTCTTGGATGGTGTCAAGCATCTTGATTGTCATTATACCTGCGCTCATCCAGGCAAGTGGAGAATATTCCATCTCACTGCTGACTTTTTCTTTGTAGCCCAAACCTGAATGTTGTTCAGGTTTTGCTGCCTGCAAGCAGGGACTGTTTCATTATCTGAAGTGTTGTGACTAGATCTGAACACAATGCAATCATCAGCAAACATTCCCAATTTTGGCCTTATGATAAAGACAAGGTCATGGATGAAGCAACTGAGGATGGTTGGGCCTAGGACACCCTCCTGAGGAACTCCCACAGTGACGCTCTGCGACTGAGATAGTTGGCCTCCAACAACCACAATCATATTCCCTTTGTGCTCCGTATGACTCCAGCCAGTGAAAGAGTTTTCCCCAAATCCCATTGAATTAAATTTTGCGAGGGTTCCTTGATGCCACAGTAGGTAAAATGCTGTTTGTGTCAAGGGCAGTCACCCTCACCTCACCTTATCTCATCTCAGAAATAAATTATAAATTTTGATATCATTAAAATGGATTGATTAAAAAGAAAACATATCATAGTCTGGATGAGGATATATATAGCAATCCAAATTAGACAATGGACCACCATTTAACTTAAGGGCATTTCAACAGTTTTCATGAGTTCAACCACGTCACTGGCTTACCATGATAACTTCAGTTAAATAACAAATCAGAGGACAATGGTGAATTTGAAAAGGCACTCCAAGGAAAAAAGAACTCGATCTTGAGAATGACATTTACCTGACCCTTTTTTTACTGGTATAATAGATTACACTATGTGAGACAGTTCACCAGTTCAAAGTCTGTTTAGCAAATAAATCAAGATGCTCCTTCCCAAAGCAAGCTGACTTCTAAGACTAAAGATAGTAAAGGATGTGAAAGGCAAGATATATCTGAAAAAACCTTTATAGGAATGACACTGACACTTACTTTGCGAAGATCTAGAATTTGGCTAACAGGAAAGTAAGGAGGGATTGTAGGTAAAAGTGCAACAGCAGATGTTTGTCAGGTTCGACAGTATTACAGCTGGGAGTGAAAGATCCTAGGGCAAACCAGAGATACATCAATAGAAAATCCAATCTACCAAAGCCCAGTCTCATGAATCTTAGGCAACCCAGTTTGATTTGCACTTACATTTCTTACCTGTTGGTTTCACCTGTTTCAAATTATGGCCCTGGAGTTCTGTAAAGGGCTGTTCTTAATGCCTTTTGACTCAGTGTTGGATAAACTTTAAATCAGAACACCTGGATATGTTACTACTCAGAACTTGATATAATTCAAGTGTATACATGACAACCAACAGTGTATTAAACTGACAATCAACGTTTCTATATGTCAGCTTGTGTTTCACAAGAGAAAAAAAAATTCTACTGAGTTCTCGGCTGTCATTAATAACTAATCAGATCATTTGGAAGGCTAGAATAGAGTCTGTCAGGAACAATGGGATCATTTGGAGGTTTCAGAACCAATCAGATCAGTTGGATGGTAGGACTAAAGACTGTTAGGATCTATCAGATTAGTTGGTCAGGAGATGGGAACAAATCAAACGTTACTTTCTCCAATTGTTTGTTGTGCAGGAATCTGAGGCAGAAAAATAAAACGAGGGATTGGTTTCTGTGGTAATTATGGTTTTATCTGATGTGTAATAAACATTTTAAGAAGAATGTTATAAAGGATGATCACATGGTCTTAGTATCCAATAGTAGGGTAGCAACTGAAGGGTTCTGCTGAAGGGTCATGAGGACTCGAAACGTCAACTCTTTTCTTCTCCGCCGATGCTGCCAGACCTGCTGAGTTTTTCCAGGTAATTCTAAACTGAAGGATGAGTTGGCAGAGAAGGCACAACAATGTTTAATTTTCCAGGAGGCAGCAAAAAAATACAAAAAAGAGATGAAAGAGCTGAAGAATCAGCTACATGAAGTCAAAGAGGCTTTGGATGCAAAAGTTGCAGAATTTTCTAAGAAGCAGACAGATGATGAACTTGTGGAAGACTCAACCACTGAGTTCACTCAAGTCGGACTTGCTTCTGAGAGCAGTCTGGCCAATATTGAAGCCTATAAGAAGGGTGAGATTACAGTCAACACTGGAAAAAAGAAGGCATGTAGAAAGAAGGCACAGAGACACAAATAAGGCTTTAACCTTGGCAGCAAACGAGTATACTTTTGTACATAGGCCTGGCAGTCAAATTGCAAACGCTGATATATTTAGTCATTTACCTTTACAAGAAAATAATGAGGAAATCCCAGTTCCACAGGAACTTGTTTTATTGCTAAATTTCTTAGATTCCTCACCGTTATGCGCTCAACAGATCAGTGACTGGACAAGTAAGGACCCAGTCCTTTCTCAATTACAAGAACAAGTGCTTTGTGGTTGGTCACAAGAGCCTGTATATGATTAAATGAAACAGTACTTCAACAGAAGACATGAAATAACCAGACAAGATGGCAGCTTATTGTGGGGAGCACAAGTGATAAAAGCTCCAAAGTGAAGAGAGCCATTGCTAATTGAACTACACAGCGCACATCCAGGAATATCCCGAATGAAGACCATAGCTCGCAGCTACCTATGGTGGCCTGGGATGGATGGTGAAATAGGGAGTTTAGTGAAGAATTGTGTGCAATGTTAGCAACTTCAAAAGTTACCTTCAACAGCTCCGTTACACCCTTGGGAGTGGCCAGGAAGACCATGGGTGCAGTTACACATTGACTATGTGGGACCTTTCATGGGAACAAGTTTCTGCTCATTGTTGATGCCCACTCGAAATGGATGGACATATATGAGGTGAGGTCACCAACGTCTTCTGCTACAATTGAGAAGTTATGTCAAAGTTTTGCCATTAACAGACTACCAGAAGAGCTCCTTTCTGATAACGGCATGACATTTATGAGTAAAACAAAAACAGAATTACCTGGAAAAATTCAGCAGGTCTGGCAACATCGGTGGAGAAGAAAAGTGTTGACGTTTCGACTCCTCATGACCCTTCAACGGAACTGGGTAATATTAGGAGAGGGGTGAAATATAAGCTGGTTTAAGGTGGGGGGGTGGGGGGTGAGAAGTTGGAGGGGGGTGGTGGTTGTAGGGATAAGCAAGCAGTGATAGGAGCAGATAATCAAAAGATGTCACAGACAAAGGAACAAAGAGGTGTTGAAGGTGGTGATATTATCTAAACGAATGTGCTAATTAAGAATGGATGGCAGGACACTCAAGGTACAGCTCTAGTGGGAAAAAAAAAGGGAGGGGGAAGAAACGGAAAGGGGGTGGGGATGGAGGAGGGAGTTCAAGATCTAAAGTTGTTGAATTCAATATTCAGTCCGGAAGAGAACAGGGTGGAGTGTTAAAATGGCAAGCAACAGGGAGGTTTGGGTCTTTCTTGCGGACAGACCACAGGTGTTCTGCAAAGCGGTCACCCAGTTTACGTTTGGTTTCTCCAATGTAGAGGAGACCGCATTGGGAGCAACGAATGCAGTAGACTAAGTTAGGGGAAATGCAAGTGAAATGCTGCTTCACTTGAAAGGAGTGTTTTGGGCCCTTGGACAGTGAGGAGAGAGGAAGTGAAGGGGCAGGTGTTGCATCTTCTGCGTGGGCATGGGGAGGTGCCATAGATGCCAAACCTCCCTGTTGCTTGCCATTTTAACACTCCACCCTGCTCTCTTGCCCACATGTCTGTCCTTGGCTTGCTGCATTGTTCCAGTGAAACCCAACGCAAACTGGAGGAACAGCACCTCATCTTCCGACTAGGCACTTTACAGCCTTCCGGACTGAATATTGAATTCAACAACTTTAGATCTTGAACTCCCTCCTCCATCCTCACCCCCTTTCCGTTTCTTCCCCCTCCCTTTTGTTTTTTCCAATAATTTATATAGATTTTTCTTTTCCCACCTATTTCCATTATTTCTAAATCCATACCTTTAATGCCCTGTCAGTCTTTCCACCCCACCCCCACTAGAGCTGTACCTTGAGTGTCCTGCCATCCATTCTTAATTAGCACATTCGTTTAGATAATATCACCACCTTCAACACCTCTTTGTTCCTTTGTCTGTGACATCTTTTGATTCTCTGCTCCTATAACTGCTTGCTTGTCCCTACAACCACCCCCCCTCAACTTCTCTCCCCCCACCCCCCCCACCTTAAACCAGCTTATATTTCACCCCTCTCCTAATATTACTCAGTTCTGTTGAAGGGTCATGAGGACTCAAAACGTCAACTCTTTTCTTCTCCACCGATGCTGCCAGACCTGCTGAGTTTTTCCAGGTAATTCTGTTTTTGTTTTGGATTTCCAGCATCCTCAGTAGTTTTTTGTTTTTATCGACATTTAGTGCTGAGTTTCAATTGTATATCAGCCTCAAAGGTATCACTCAAAAATTTCATCATACCACCCTTCCTCAAAAGGTCAGTTCAAACATTCAAGGCAGGCATGAATAAGTTAACTGGAGATTCCTTAGCAACCAAGCTAGCACACTTTCTTTTCCATTATAGGACCACCCCTCACACAATAACAGGTGTTACACCTGCGGAATTATTGATCAAGTACTGATCTCGTCTCAGGACGAGATTGAGCACAATTATGCTGAATTTAGTGGGGAAGGTGGAAAGGAGTCAGGGAAGTCAGAAAACTAGACACAACTGGCATTGTGGTGAGAGGAAATATACTGTGCGAGAGACAGTATACATGAAGAACTTTGCAGAAGGACCAAAATGGTTACAGGGTGAAATAAGTGCAGTGAATGGACCTCTATCTTACCACTTGGAGGTGGAAGGCCAAGTCAAGTGGAGACATGTGGGTCATTTAAGGAAGAGAGAAACTATGCAGCAAGAAATGATTCCGCCAGTGTTCACGACCGGGTCAGCGTTTCCTGTTGAGAGAACTCAACCCAGTGCAGACATACCTGATGTTCCTTCAAGAATGGAGGATACAGATCTACAAATACCCACCGAAGCACCTGATGCTCAGACAACTCCGGAAAAGGAGGTTCCTGACAAGGCATCTGAAGTTGTAGAGCTGAGACATTCTACATGCACAAGGAAATCCCCAGAAAAGACTGAATCTGTAAATTACTTATGAATGTAAATATTTTGCTATTTTAAGAAAATTGTAATTGTAAATATAAAATGTATTTCTGAGTAAAGGGGGAGGGATGTGGTAATGCTGGTTTTATCTGATGTGTAATATACCTTTAAGAAGAATGTTATTAAGATCACATGATCTTAGTATCCAACAGTAGAGTAGCTTGGGCTACCTCAGTAGTTAGTAGTGTAGAGATAGAGTTTGAAGTGTAAGCACATGTTTAATTGCTGTTGAGTACCTTTGTAAACCAAGAGTTTCCACCCATGAAGCATCTGTTGATCAACTCTATCAATAGTACCAACTTGGCTACCACTCACAACAAGTGTCCTATGAGGATTTATAGATCCAACAGTTTCTGGGTGCCTTGGTTATTTATTTTGTGATCCAAAAAACTTGTATGTTACACATAAGCTGTTAAAATGCAGCTTTTAAAATCTTTTCCTTTTCTTCAAAGGAACTTTCTGGAACATATGCACACGTTTATCTTCTGTGAAAGTTTATTTTCTTCAAGGCTGCTTACAGCTTTTTTCAGACACATATAGTGTTCTATGCGACAAATATTTAAACTGGTGCAATTTATCACTGCACTTAGAGAATTGCAAAGGTTGAGAAATAAAGTTGGGAATGGAACTGGATCAGTGATGAGTTTTTTTTTTACAAGATTGCAAAGATTTGCATTCAAAGTTCTTGCAGATTCCAAAATGTTGAGAAATACACTAAATGAATGTTAAAAAACCCACCATTTTCAGAGAAGATGGTTTTGTAGTCAACAAAAATGCTTTGCTGTTGTAATGTGTGGGGGTTGGTTAGATTAGATGGCAAGAGTGTGGTACAGAATGATGCCATGCCAATGACATGGGTTCAATCCCTATATGGATATGGTAGTTCATGGAAGCCAACCACCTCGCCTTTCCCCATGCTTGATGTGGAGTGTTGCCCCTCAAGTTATCTAACCATTTATCTCTCTCTAAAAGAGAAAGATACCTATGGTTCCTTGTGGACTCTGATAATTACATTTCTTGTTGTAATGCGTGAAACACAGCAGCCAATTTGAGCACAGCTAGCTCCCACAAACCACACTGAGAGAATAACAACAGGTAATCTGATTTAATGATGTTGGTTGAGGCATACATATTGACTAAGAAACAAAGGAGAGCTCCTTTGCTCTTCACTGAAACAGTGCCTTGGGTCTTTTACGTCTACCTCAAAGGGTCAATGGTGCCTAGGTCTCATCAAAAAGATGGTGCTTCTGACAGTTCAGCTTTCCCTCAGTTCTGCACTAAGGTGTCAACCTAGATATTGTGCTCAAATCTCTGGAGGAGGTCTTGGCCCACAACCTTCTGACTCGGGTGAGAGGGCTATCATTGAACCATGGCTGACAAATCATAAAGTCATAAGGGTGCATATGAAAATCAAAGTCAAAGGCATATCTTTACCTTAAGTTATGGCAAGCTTATGTCCAACTGCACTTTCAGTCTAACTCCTTGATGGTAACTTTCAAACTGGCCTGGGAGGGGATGAAAATCTGGTGGTACTAGATTGGCAATCTGTTTTACATTCCAATCAATTTTTAAAATCAAGCAGGCTGTTTAACGGGCTCCTGAGCTAATCTAATTCCATTCCCTATTTTGTTTCTAAGCCTTTGCAATTCTATAAGTGCAGTGATAAATTGAACTAGCTTAAATCTTTGTGGCTTAGAACACTATATTTATTTGAAAAAAGAGGCTGTAAGCAGCCTTGAAGAAAATAAACTTTCACAGAAGATAAACATGTGCACATGTTCCAGAAAATTCCTTTGAAGAAAAGGAAAAGATTTTAGAAGCTGCATTTTAACAGCTTATTTGCTATGTACAAACTTTTTGGATGGCAAAATAAACAACCATGATACCCAGAAACCAATCCCTCATTTTATTTTTCTGCCTCAGATTCCTGCACAACAAACTATTGGAGAAAGTAACATTTGATTTGCTATCACCAGTTTTGTGGCCCGCCAAAGATGAGCTACCACACTTGTCTTCATGTGTCATGGATGCTCAGGGCCCAGGGCCATTTTTAAGAAGTTGTTTTTCTTCTTGAATTCATGTCATTTTTTTACCTATGAGAATTTTTTTCCCCATATTCTAGGTCAACATTCATGCAAGTGGAGACTCCTCATTAGGCCATCATCAGGAAACGAAAGCTACAGCTTCAGCACAGCAAAAAGACTGTGCACCCAGCACCTGCAAAAACAGCAAGAGCAACTGAACCAGCACAGCAACAATAGCTTTAATGTTATGTATATCAAAATGGAGAGAAAGATTCTGCAGATCGAAAATTGATCAAAATAATATATCATGTGGCTTAAGGGTAACAGATGTTTGAGTCAATCAATTAATCTATGCCACCAGAAAGAGAGAGAGATTCTGGACCCAGATTAGAATAATGCAGAATATTAGCATCGTGACTTCTGTGAAATGTAACTCAGCTGTTGCTGAACTTTGATGATGCAGCTAAGTGAATAAAATGGCAATAGAAATTAAGACTCCTGTATGTGTGTACTGTTCCTGCTTATTGTTTACTTTTGGGTGGAGAGACAGATTCAAAAGAAAAAGTCATCTTCATACAGCTTTTATTTGAAACAAGATACCTGGAATTGTCCAAATAATATCTGACTGCATGTAAAATTTGACAGTGTACTTACAATTGTCATTGCTATCCTTAGTAATACCAGAGTGAGTCAACTCAAAACAACAGTGTTGATTATCTGCCAACTTGATGGGCTCACAGTTATCGTGGTGTCGGAATGTTAATAACCTATGGCAGATTTAGATTGCAGCTCTGCTTTAGGAAGCTGAAATCCTGAGCGCTGTAGAAATTCCAAAGAACAGCATGTTGGCTGTCTAGCACATTGCACAACACCAAAAGCTGTCTTTTTAAACCTGACTGGCTGTCACATGTGTCATCCCGGAAGTCATCATTATTCGATGAGAATACTTCCAATGGTTTGAAAGTTCAACTAAGTTTTAGATTTTTTTAAAAAACAATGCAAGATTTTGTTCTGCTATCATAATCAAGTGAAATTGTAAGGAGGGGGTAAACATTTTGAGAAAAAAATGCAAAAGCCATTAAAGGGGAGGTTGAAAAAAGTCTTTACAGTGGGGAGTTACAAACTGTTGATTAAGTAAGTCCCTCCTTTTTGAAAGGAGTTTGATGATTCCTTTAAGAAAAAATAAGTTCATGGTTTGAGGCACAGGAAAGAAGAACACAGATCACACACCATTGAGTCGATAGCGTGAACATGTATACTCCCTCCTTTAGGCAAAATAATGTATTTCTCAGATGCAGTATCACAGCTCAGACTATCTCAGGTAGAGAATGTCCTTCAGGAATTATTGAAACAATTCTTTCCAGTTTCTAACAATGAGATCCAAAATTTTAGATTTCACAGACCTTTACTACTGAGGTTTCAGAACTGACCAAACCTCTAGACCATATTGACGTAATTTTGACTTCTGATGATAGTTTAAAATGGGCAATATCAACATGATTTCGATGGAAATGGAAATCAGGAGTGATGTCTAATGGGCGACTGAAGCGCTATTGGCCAAAAGCAAAATTGGACCTTCGTGTATGGCATTGTTTAAATTTCAAACAAAATTGTTCCACCTCATGAAAGGATTTTACAATTGCACCAGATCATAATAGACCTTTCCATAATTGTTCAGAGGCTAGGATGAGCAGTTCCAGAGTCCAGAACTGTGACAGCCTGCTTTATTGGACCTTTTCTAGCCACTGAGCGATGAATGAACCAGAATAACTTTCAAAGCTGATTTTCTAAGATTAGGTTACCATGGTAATTTTTAAGAAATACCTTATATAAAGATTTCTCCCTTGTATAGTCAAAAATTCTGAAGTACTGAGGGCAGTAAAAATTCCTCATTCGAATAGAATGTGTTTAGGTTCAAAATTGGAATCTCAGAGTGTTTTCAACATGTAAACAATATTGCAAACTGTCCTCTCAGTACTGGCTGAAGAGGTAACCTTATTAGTACAGGGGCTGATTTGCTAAGCACTGCTGCTTTGTCAAGCCTCAATACTTTAATCTTTCTACTATTGGGAATATGATAGTGGCCATAAATAAGAATATTCTTTAACACCTCTTTTTAAAGAATAAAATATAAAATCTTAATTTAAAAATATAGAATCGTATTCTGCATAAAGAATCAAGAATAAGGTCATTGCATACAATGGGAGTGTACTTTAAACATAAGTCCACCCTGAAAAGTGATGAGAATGATGATAATGTCTTCACAATAAAATGAAAACAGCAGTGAAACTTTTCACCAAGTCCTCTTGGGATGAAACTCTGAAAGGTTTAAGGGCAGCTGCATGTATTATACATGATTAGCTGGGATCACAGACCACAAGTGCAAACATTCACAATTTGTCAAAAAGATAATGCACAAGCTTTCTGCACTCTTAACCTGGAACAATCTTTACCAAAAACTTAATTCAATTATGCTAACATATTCCTGCTTCTCATTGTTTGAGATGAAAGCAGTAACATTTACTTACATCAAAAGACCATGCTTTAACCACATCTTTGTGCAAGCCTCCATCCTGTGTACAGCAAAGCGGTGCTCTTTAGGTTTAGCGTGGGATCATGGAAAGATATCTTTGGCTACTTTCATATCTGTGAAACCTTTGCCACATTTATATTACTGGTGGTCACCCACAGTGCTCCATCACAGCTTATAGTATGACTGGGAAGTGTTACATGTTTGTTACTGTTGTGCTATAATGGATTTTGGATGCCATTTTGTGGAGCCCGCCAAAACTGGAAAGCATAGGAAATCCTTTGTAACGCAACGAATGGCAACGCCGACCGAAAAACTCTTAGCTTTTAAAGCTGTACCTGCACTTTAAAAATCTTTAACATGGAACTCAGTTCAAAACTTCCAACTCCATCTGAACTAACCCAAGGCCCAGACCAGTCACTAAATTAGGATTTTGGAGGAAAATGTTTTTAAGATTCAGCATCACTTCTAGTTTAAATAAGAAGTCAGAAGAAGAACAAATGAACACGCTTCATACTCAATAGGACCAATTGCAGATTACATCATTGCTAGATGGTATTGAAGAGTCATCTACCAAATTTGAAGAGGTTTTAAAATCTTTTGACATTTATTTCATCTTGCAAACCAACAAAATATTGGGGAGAGCTAAATTCAATAAGACAGTCCAACTGCCTGGGGAACCTATCAATTCCATCATAAATAATCTCTACAAGATGGCAGGAGGGTGTGAATATGCAGATTTAAAGTCTGAACTCATCAGAGACAGAATAGTGGTGGGTGTCACAGACCTCCTACAAACTAAAGATGATCTAACCCTAAACAAGGCGATCCAGCATTGTCTGAACAACATGAGCAACACAGGACAATCTTAAGGGGAGAGAATAAAACATGGAGCAGAAGCCAACTCCAGTTCAGAATTTCCGGTCACAAAGTCAAAGGCACAATTTAAGTCAGGGAAAGCAATTCACAGGAGAGATCAGTGTTCTGCAAGTAGAGCCCAATGTTTCTACTGCAACAGAAAGATACACTTTGGCAAACTGTGCAAGTCAAAAACTCAGAAACATACAGAAGGCCCAAAAGTAATTCATAAGGTCGATAACAAAAACCCAGAGGACACACAGCCATTCTTCTTGGGTGAGGACAAGGATTGTAGTTGTTCATTTTGGAATGATTACATCCTTGGTCATCTAACAAATGTTAAATTAGATTCAGGTGCTAGTGTCACTATCCTGTCCAAGAGGAACCATGGCTCAAAGGCCTATGGCTTTGAACAAAGGACACTGCACTATATGGGGCAGGAGGAATCCGACTTCCCATTGGCATGACCCCGGAACCTCTGTGGTATGGTGGAAAACAAATCTTTGAGCTGATGTAACCAACCTTTCTCTCTCCTGAGCAGAGATGGCTGTGTAGCTTTTGATCTCATCCAGACAGCAGAGGATGTCAAGACAACTGGTGTCATCAGCCAATCAGAATTGCACGGTCCTGGGTACTTAAACACTAAAGAGTATTCAGACTCGGGCTTCAGTTCTGAACTTTCTTCTCTCTTTGTGGAACAGATCTGTCCATTCTCATTGCAGGTCCCAGAAAACCCCCATTGGTCAGACCAGCCTACCGTCCATGAGATAACCACAAGTGATAAGCATTGAACAGCACTTTTTGGAACCAACCAGACAGCAGGCTATACTAGACCTGACACTGTGCAATGAGATAGGATTAATTGATAATCAGATAGTGAAGGCACTCCTACGTAGCAGCGATTGTAACACGATTGAATTTCATATTCAGTTTGAGGGAGAGAAGAGTGGGTGCAGGACTAGTATTTTAAACTTAAATATGGGCAATTATGAGGGCATGAAAGAGCTAGCTACAGTGAACTGGCAAATGACGTTAAGGGATAGGTCTATAAAGATGCAGTGGCAGACATTTAAAGGGATATTTGAGAATACACTGAATAGATACATTTCAATGAGAAAGAAAAATTCCAAGGGGAAAGCCCACCATCCGTGGTTAGCTAAAAAAGTTAAAGATAGTATTAGAAAAAGCATATCATTGTGCAAAGATGGGTGGTAGGTCAGAAGATCGGACAGAATATAAAGAACACCAAAGAATGAGGAAAAGATTAATAAGGAGCGAAAAATCAGAGTATGAGAGAAAGCCAGCTGGAAAAATAAGGTAAGAGTTTCTATAGATATTTGAATAAGAAAAGAGTTAACAAAGTGATCTTTGGTCCTATAGAAAGTGAGTCTGGAGAATTAATAATGGATAGTAAGGAGATGGCAGGTGAATTGAACTGGTGTTTTGCATCGGTTTTCACTATAGAGGATACGTGTAACACCCCAGAAGTATCTCTTCCTCAAAAGGCAGTGGAAACAGGGTCTTTGAGCATTTTTAAAGCAGAGCTAAATAGATTCTTGATTAACAAGGGGGTAAAAGGTCATCAGGGGTAGGTGGAGATTACAATCAGATCAGCCATGAACTTAATGAATGGCGGAGCAGGCTTAAAGAGCCAAGTGGCCTAGCCCTGCTCCTCGTGAGTATGTTTGTATATTTATATGAGAAGCCTCTACCTCCAACCATGACAATGGTACAGCTGGTCAACACAGCAACCACCATGCACACACTGTAGCTTCCAGCCAGCATACCATGACCACAAGGGATGCTGGAAGCTGGTAGCAGTCTCCTAGCAGCGACAGCCGAAAAAGCAGATGTAAACGTATCACTAAACCTTCTTCTCGCCAGAGGAATGCTCTTCCTCAGCCATAGATGGCATCGAGGCAGCCTACATGAAGAAATAAGAATAGAACAAAGCACCAAGTAGATGAATATAATGCTCGTTCACCCTGCAAGAAACAATTCAGAGTAGCAGCAACCACTGATCAACGCAACCACCGAACCAACCAAGCATGGTTCAACATGAAGGAATGGAGGAAAAGAATGAAAGCATACCCATATGCCAGTCCAACTTCCAAGCCAACTGCAAGAACTAGAACAAACAGAGATATGGAAGGGTTATAAAGCCACCAGATCACCTGAACCTGTAAATTCTAGGACTTGAGGGGGAGTAGTAGTGAAAATGTAGTAACAGCAATAACGTGGTAACAATAATGTAAATGCATGAGGCTGATAACAATGTAAGACATGAAGTAAACTGGTGTAATTTCATACACAATAAATAAAGGCCAGGATTTTCCATGCCTGCTGGCGTTGGGCATGTTCAGTGGCGTGAGAAGGCCAAAAATTAGTTTGACGACATCGCGGGCCACATTTCCTGCCATCGGATGTCGGGAACTTCATTGTAATACATCTGCATATCATTATAAGCCCAGCCTGCTGGAATCAACAGCACATAAAAGGTGTGCACTTGGTGGGCTGCACTTTGAGGGGTACTCGGACGTGAGTGCATAGTAACGTTGCAGAGTGCTTGCCCGGGTCACCTGTTGGGCTTCAAGGCTAAGGTGCGTTGGTTGGCGGGGCAGAGGAGACAAGGGCTGCCCTGCGGTTCAGGTGATTTGCTGGAGAGGGTGGTGGGGGCAAGGGCTGCCCTGTGTTTGAGCCACATTGGTTGGAGGGGCAAGGGCTGACTTGCGGTTGAATGTAGCGCACAAGCATGTGAGGGGCGGGGGGATGGTGGGTGAGGTAAGCAGCCATGCATTAGGGAAACCTTGTAGAAAGTGACCATTCCTCTGCAGCTGGGACAGTACAGGCGCAGCCACATTGATAAGATTGGAGTCGGGCTTCTTGCTTATCTGTCCACACAAGAAATGCAGAGGCATAAAAATGCCAACAAGTGCTCCAGAGCTTTTCACCATTCTGGCACAGACTGCAAACTAATGAATATTTTAGTGGACTGCAGAACAGTTGGACGACTGGGCACATTGTACAATCTCCTTGCTAAAGCTGGCCATGGAGCAGTCACTGGTGGAGGTGCTCACACCCCTTGCAAAGTCATCATCCCGGTTTCGACCAGTCTCCTCATGGTTCAAGCTAACAGTGCAGCCTTGCAGTGTGGGTTAGGAGAATGCCTGTGCCTGAGCTGAGAGCACAGCATGCAGTCCAATGGGGAAAACTGCCACCAATCAGTCAGGTGCAGTGAGGCAGAGGTGGGTAGGGTTTCAGGCAGCCACGCAGCGCACTAAACTCTGGCCACCCAAGTGGTGGCCAGCACTCTTTGGGATGCATTAAGGGGCCTTCAGACTTAACCAAGATCGGCTCTAAGTACACCCATGCTGACCCACGCATCTCTCTCTTTTATCCTGTAGGAGGAGTACATCAGGATCATGGAGGCTGGCGACCTAGCTGTATGCCTCATGACTTACAGACAGTGAAGACAACGGAGAAGAGAGTGACTAAGGCACCTGGCTGTGCAGAGAGAGGAGCAGTACCCTCTAGAGGAAGGGAAGGCTGGGGCTCCCGCAGATGCCACCAAAGAGCCACAGCGAGCCATCGCTAGTCAGCGCCTAGCTAGACCCAGGGTCTAAAGACGCCGCCTTTCATTCCTGCAGATGACCAAGAACCAGTGCCTTAGAAGACTGCGCATGTCCAGGGAGTTGGTCGGTCACATCTGCCAGCTACTGCAGGATTTGGCACCACGGTGACATGGAGGGCATCCACTGCCAGTGGCTGTGAGAGTGACAGCGGAACTCAATTTCTATGCCAGTGGCTCCTTTCTGGGCTCCACAGGTGACCGCTGTGGGATATCACAGGCCTCCACCCACAAATGCATCCATGAGGTCACAGATGTCATTGTCTCAAGAGTACACAACATCATGCTTTTTGCATGGGACTAGGAGAGCCAGGATGCAAGAGTGATTGGATTTGCCCAAATCTCGAGTTTCCCACAGGTTCAGGGTGCCA
The DNA here is from genome assembly GCF_964194155.1 of Cetorhinus maximus. NCBI lineage: Eukaryota > Metazoa > Chordata > Chondrichthyes > Lamniformes > Cetorhinidae > Cetorhinus > Cetorhinus maximus. Next base: position 148,241,969 of record NC_135881.1, on the reverse strand, counting down.
TTGACTGCATTCACATGGCGCTCAGATTGCCATCACAACAAGGGGTCAACTATGTCAACCGCAAGAGCTTCCATTCGCTGAATGTGCAGCTGGTTTGTGACCACCCTAAATACATCCTGCGGGTCTGCGCATGGCTTCCAGGGATAAGGGCTGCCTGCAGAGGCCGTGGTTGATGACACCCGTGCGGTGGCCTCAGACTCCAGCAGGGCGACGCTATAACGAGGCTCATGCTGCAGCTCACAACTTGGTGGAGCAAACCATCGGGGTGCTGAAAATGAGGTTCCGGTACCTGGACCGGTCTGGTGGAGTCCTGCAATATAATCCACACATTTTTGTTGCCTGCTGCACCCTTTACAACTTGGCGCTGCAACAGGGAGGGGAACTGGCTGGGGAGGAGCTGGAGGTCTCCTCCGATGACAGGGATAAGGCCCTCGCACTGGCCAGACAAGGCAGGCATGGGCAGGAGGCCCTCATTGCTGCTAGATTTGTGGAAGGTGATGATGACATGCAGTGAGGAGACATCATAAACCCTCACATTGCACCTATGACTGTTTGACTCAGTCTGGCTTACTGCAACACACATATACTCTGTGATAATGCTCCTGTCATGGAGACGCACTGTAGGCCCTAATAGTCCCTTGATTGCAGATGGATGATGATGACATGCAGTGAGGACAATCCATAGGTCTTCACATATTCTCTGGGAATGCCTGACTCCTGTCTGGCCGAGGGCAGCTCGCTTGTGCTCTGTGATCAGGGTCACATCATAGAGACGCAACCATGAAACTTTGAAAGCATCTGACCCTTTGTCCATCTGTTGGAGGCCAACTATGGCATCAGCGATGAAGTTGAGCCCACGCAGCAGTGAGGACCAATGTCCTGGACCAAGGTCTCCATGGCGGCCGCCATCCTACCAGTGTTGACCTCGGTGTGTTGGCATGCCGGCACTATCACCTCAGCCTGTAGGCAGATGGACTCCTCCATCGTGCCTTGCAATCTGAGGAGTGCAGTGGAAATCCCTTCCTGATGTTCCTGAGCTTGCCTTTGCAGCTCCAGCAACTGTGACATGACCAAGTCCAGAGGCTTGTCATCTGACTCGGGCTCAGTAAATTTCTGGCTTCCAGCAGTCCTCCAAGTGCCAGACATCTTAGAATTCCCTGCCACCGCCTGCTGTGGATCAGGCAGTGTGATGTGCTCACCAGATTGTGATCCTGAGGCTATTCTAGAAATAGGCCCCACTGAGGTGTGTGTCTCTGCACTGGTGGAAGGTGTAGGTGAGCACCTTGACATGTCTTCAATTAGGATGTTATCAGATTCCTCTTCAGATGTTTTTTTGGGGCTTGATTGGTGGCCCTAGATTATGGACTCTGTTAGCTGTTTCCCAGATGTGCCTGTGAAAGCAAGGAGAGATAATTAGTGCATGGCAGTGGCCTGTGAAACAGGATACATCACTCACAGCATGTTTGTCTGATGGATGTTGCGCTGCTGGATCCTCACTTTGTCGAGTAGCGCCAACCTCACTGTCAGCACAGGAATCATCTGCCAGCTTGTTCTGCATAAATAGAAATGGAGAGGGTGTAAGCAGGATGCCTGCCAGTTCAGATGATAAGTATGCCTGGCATGTGTGGGTGGTGAGTGGTCCCATGAACAAGATGAGGACAATGAAAGTGTGTGTGTGAGAGTGAATGGTGATGTCCCTTGAGCCAGCAGTGAGTGAGAGCCCTGTGGAAGTGTGATGGGTTTGGGAGTGTGTAAGTTGAGAGTGATGAGAAGAGTGACTTACCCTGGTGGAATGGAGGTCATCATTCATCCTCTTGTGGCACTGGGTGGCTGTCCTCGTTTGAAGGGCGTTGGCTCTGACCACCGCTGCCAACGCCTCCGAAGTCGGATTAGTGAGGTTGCTGCCCAACCTGCAGCCAGAGCGGGGATAAAGGACATCACAGCGAGCCTCCAAAAGGCACTTGAGGAATGCATCATTGAACATGGAGGCTGCAGCCTTTTTTTCCTTTCAGGGTTGCGTCTTCTTTGCAGCAGCCGTGGGCTGGGAGTACTGAGATGTGTGCACGCGGCTGTACTTTAAATATGACGCCTGGCAAGATGGAGTGGTGAGGTGATGGCGAGGCAGATGAATGAGAATCCACCCATCATGGAAACAGTGTGTTTCCTGGGAATGCATAATTAAGCAGTGGGTTTGGGATGATACAGCGTGAAAAGCTGCCATTCAGGCCGGTGGGTAAAATGTCCTTTTACTCGCCCGCTACTGCACTTAATGCAAATTTGGGATGATTCCACCCAAAGACTTGGGGTAGGTGCAGTTTGAGCCTGGCACATAGAGGATTAATGTGGAAATGAGTTCAGTAGGGCCCACAGTGTTGTAAGAAGGCACATGATCCAGACTTAGTGTCAGTGTAGTACTGAGCAGAGACATGTAAAGACCTAAACATGGAGATAATTCCTTGTCTGTACCCATTACTGTAGATATGTATATAGTTACAAGTAATTAATAAAGACTTGCCGTTATCCCACTGAAGATTATGAAGACTTCTTTAAGAAACAGTGTTCTGTGGTAGCGCAGAATTTTCAGGTCGTCTGGCGGGCACAGCGGGCAAGCCTGGGAGCGGCCAGGAAACGGCCCACTGCCCACAATCAGTCCCCAACCACGATTTCACGCTAGCTAGTCGATTAACGGTCCAATGGCGACTTGGCGGCCGGTTTCAAAGCGGCCCTGGAAGGCTGCCACGGAAGGGCGTCTTCTGTACTTTCGCTATGGATTCAAGTGTGGCTGGAAACGGCAGGCGGGAGCGTAGGTCGGGTGGGCACTTTGCCCCCTGTTTTTCTGATAAGTGCCTTGCCCTCCTCCTGGAGGAGGTGGCTGCCAGGAAGGACACCTTTGTCCCCAGGGATGGGAGAAGGAGGCCACAGCACCTCACTTAGATGGCATGGGAGGAGGTGGCAGCAATGGTGAGCAGCCATGATGTGGTGTGACACGCCTCGGTCCAGTGCTGGAAGTGCTTCAATGACCCGCTGCGCTCAGGAAGGGTGAGTATCATGGTGCATGGGTCAGCGTGCAAAAGTGTTAAGGCTTAGCCATCCCCCTGTGGACCTCAGGGGTGCTATAGTCTGAGTGCCAACTGCCAATGACGCTGGAGCTGGCCAAAGGGGTGAGACAGGGCTGCTTGGACTGAGTGCCTTGCGGCTCGAGGGCCTTGGCTTTGATGTGCCCTGCAAGGTGTTCCTCAGGTGGGGTTGGCCAGGCTGCAATGCGTTATGGGTACAGAGTGGACTAATCAATGATCCTCTGTTGTTTAAGGAGAAGACGGCCTACAAGAATATAGAAAGGTCGTGGACCAGCGGAGGCCCCATTAGCCTTCTAAACCTTTCCAGATATGAGCAAGATGCCCTGGAGCTCGAGAGCCAGCACGCTCCCCATGCAACCAGGCATGGAGAGGTGGGGGTGCCAGACGAAGGTGCACAAGGTGAGACTTTCGATTTGTGCAACCATTCTAGTGTAGTCTCTTCATTGATGTGTGCATTGATCCTGGAGTCCCCATTGTTCATTGGAAGACGAGGGCACCGTGATGCAGATCGCCATTGTCTGACCAGGGTGCCTGGCATACACAGTGACAGTATGATGACTTTAACCAATGACATGTCCTTCTTCTCCCTTTTAGGTTCGCCAACAGGCGTACACTTTGCGGACCCCGAAGGGCCACCCCTGACACTGGAGGGCCACCGAGCTTCTGTTGCACCTACGTCACACCTGCTCTCTAAAACAGGCACCAGCACAGATACCAGCACCTCGGTGGGCATTAGATCAGCGGCTAGTATCTCGGTGCATATTGATGAGGGCACTTCATATTCGCTTGAGGTGCAGGTGGAGTCAGAGAGTGCCCAGGGCGCCGGCAGTTGGAGAACTGCTGGGGAGAAGGACAATGCTCAGTCGAAGGCCAATAATGAACCTCTGGAGTTGTCCATTAGGCGGTAGATGTTGGATGTCCAGCAAGATGTGCGGGAGGATCTGGCAGAGATCCATGAGGGTCTGCATGCCATAGTCTTAGTGCTGGAGGAGTCCATGCGGAGCATCAGCACTGTGTTGACTGTCATTGCCAAGCGCACTGCCTCCTCCATTGAGAGAGTGGCGACTCTCATGGAGAGGCAACTCCAGGAATAGAGCCAGATTCCTGGGGTTGTGCTCGGACAGGCAATGACCTCAGGTGATCAGTGCCAGCGTGGGAGATGGGTGAGGCACCCAGTATCCCAGTTAGGTGTCCGTCCATCAATGGTGAGCAGGGAGGTCCAGATCAACTTCACGTTTGCGCACGAGCTGCTTGTCATATCTGCGGGTTCCTCTCAGGGCGCTCTGGATGATGGCAGCAGTTCCTCCGCCCCTCTGCCAGTGACCGTCGCATCTGATGAGGCTGCGACGACTGGTGGCATTGGCCTCTCCTTCCCAGGCTGGGCCAGCACAGGTTCCACTGGCCAGAGGACAACTTGCAAGGTAATCAAGGCCAACAAGACAGCAGAGTCAGCAGGCTGTCTCCAATGCCGGTGCCAGTGAGGGGGGAGAACCAAGATGTAGCTTTCGCAAACATAAGTTAAAGGCACCATGAGCACAAGACGAACAGATCATGGGTGATTTTCTGTTCATTTATATAGATTTTATGTATACTGGTCTGGGGTTGAAGATCAGAAACGTTTAAGTAAATATTATTGAACTCTCAGAATGACATAAATTGTGCTTTTGTTGTCATGGCCTGAGTATGCTTCACCTTTTTATTTCATTGGCGTAGGGCACACCAGTATGTAATGCTGGAAGTAGGTAGCTCTGACCTTTATTGCACAGGCACTGAATGTTCTTTGCATTCAAATGAAAGGGTCCTTTTAGACATCCGGGATGGAGGCGGCAGCCCTGACATGTATTTGAAGCTGACCTTTGGCAGCCTAACTGAAGGAGCGTTGGATCAACGTGTCCCTGGTGGTTACCGAGGTCTGGCTCCATACCCTCAGCGTTCTCTTCACTGTGCTCCTCTTCTGACTCACTACTGGTCTCATCATCTGTGGTCTGTGCAGCTGCGTCAAGATCCTCTTCCTCCAGTGGATGCCCTCTTGCCAGTGCCAGATTGTGGAGAGTGCAGCATGCAACCATGATTAGTGACTCCCGCTCTGGGGGGTATTGTAGTGCCCCCCCGAACGGTCCAGGCATTGAAAACGCATCTTGAGAATACCTATGGTCCTCTCTATCACTGCCCTTTTGGTAGCATGTGTCTTATTGTAACACTGCTCTGCCTCTATTCTTGGGTGGTGGAGAGGCGTCATGAGCCACCTCTTCACCGAATAGCCCTTGTCACCCAGCAGCCATCCATCCAGTCAGGCTGGAGCACTGAAGAGCCTCAGCACCTGGGAGTGTCTGAGGATATAAGCATCATGGTTATATTAAGTCATTTAAGTAGTTAGGCCTTAAATTTACTGCAATATTTATATTTCCACGGTACTAGTTTAAACTACTGCCCCAGTTTAGAGGCAAAAAAGCTGTAGTGATGGAAGATCATCAGCCCTTGACTTTGACCAACAGTTCAAGTGGCTTGATAGTGTAGACATAGGGATTGTTTCCCTTGGCTGAGGAACCTAGCACTTGGGGCTGGGGGAGGGTGGGGGGTATGAGGGGATGGGGGGTAGGGGGTTGGTAGCACAGCCTCAAGAGAAGGGATCTATCATCTAGGACTGAGATGAGGAGACATTTTTTCTCTCAAACAGTTATGGGCCTTTGGAATTCGATACCTTTGGAATTCGATTGTGAAAGCTCCATCATTGAGCATATTCAAGGCTGAAATAGACAGGTTTTTGAAATTCTCTAGGGAATCAAGGGATATGGGGATTGGGCAGGAAAGTACAGTTGAGGCAAAAGATCGACCATGATCACATTGAATGGTGGAGCAGGTTCAAGGAGCTATTTGGTTTACTCTGGCTTCCTATTTTTAATTTCTTAGAATAAAAAAAATTATATTAGCTAGAGGAACAAAAGGATCTGGGAGCACAAAGGGTCTGGGAGCATAAATTGTTCCAATCCATGCAGAGACCAATAACATTTTTAAAAAAAAATTGAATCCCTGTGACCAACTCAAAGGGTCACATGACAAGGTTTCTCATTTTAAGACTTCTACTGCAACAAGCAATTCAACCTCTAGTAAAGATTACTCAGTTGACAACTAATACACTAAACTACAGAAAAGATAACTCCCTTAACTTCCTGAAGGACCGAAAATCTCACACCATGTTTATACATTACAACTTACTCCCCACAGAATTGTAGTCCTTACAGGAACTAGTCCAAATTTACTCCCAGCTTCCAACAGGCTCAGTCCTACCCATTTTGCTGAGTTGTAATGTCCATCGAAAGTAATTTCCCTCAGTTTTTTGAGAATTCTTGAACCAATTTCTACTGGCAAGGTCTACCCTGGCGACTCATTCTCCCAGCCATGTCAGGCCGAATCTTCTAGTGTCTTTAAGTTTCTGCAGGTTCTCTCTCTTTGACCAGAGAATGAGGTCCCAGCAGCATCCAGCTGATGGCTAACAGAGAACAGCTTTTTCCCCTGCTGTTTACAGCAGCTACTGTTTTTCTGTCTGTCTGTCTCTCTAGGATACACACACTCTCTCTCTCTGTCCAATGTCTCTGAGTCAGTAAGTCTGCAGACAGCAAAGGCAGTTCTTTCTTTCCTTGCGTCCAGGTATGAAAACTGGCACCTGAATTTCAATAAGACTTGCCTTCTGCCCCCTGTCCCCATGGTAACCAGGTTACACAGGCTTATCGCCAAACAGAACCATGAGGAGGCCACATGTCCCTCTCCATGACTCTATTTTACCTTGAATTAAAAGAGATTTTGAAACATAACAATCTTGTAAAATCTCGCCCTCAACCACAAAATACATTGAATTGTTAAAAGTATTAACACAGGTTAACAAGGTAATAATGAAAAATCAAACCAAGCACTGGGGTTTATTTAGGCATGGATTAAGTTAAAAAGTTAGGAAGTTTTATTAAACTTGTTTTGAAACTTGGTTGGACCACACCTGGAGTACGGTGTAAAACAACTCTGGTCGCCATATTATATACAAAGCACTGACCTGCCAATGGAAGTTGGCCTCCGACAGTCATCTGTGCATGTGCTCTTGCCCACGCATGCACAGAAAACCAATGGCGTCATTGGCCGGACACGTCGTCAGCCCGGTTAACAACGTTGGAAAGTAAAACCACACATTTCCGTGGCTTTTGTTAACAAAATTATGTCAGTTATGGATAAAAGCAAAATACTGCTGATGCTGGAAATCTGAAATAAAAACAGAAAATGCTGGAAAAACTCAGTATGTCTGACAGCATTTGTGGAGAGAGAAACAGATTTAACGTTTTGAGTCCTTATGACTCTTCTCGAAACGTTAACTTTGTTTCTGTCTCCACAGATGCTGTCAGACCTGCTGAGATTTTCCAGCATTTTCTGCTTTTATAGAACATAAGACCTAAGGGCAGGAGTAGGCAATTCAGCCCCTCGAGCCTGCCCCGCCATTCATTACAATCATGGCTGATCTCATTTTGGCCTCAACTCCAATTTCTGCCCTCTCCCCATAACCTTTCAACCCATTACTAATTAAAAATCTGTCTCCTCCTTAAATTTATTCAGCGTCGCGGCATCCACTGCGCTCTGAGGTAGTGAATTCCACAGATTCACAGCCCTTTGAGAAAAGTAATTCCTCCTCATCTCTGATTTAAATCTACCACCTCTTAGTCTAAAACTATGGCCTCTCATTCTAGAATGCCCCACAAGGGGAAACATCTGCTCCACGTCAACTTTGTCTATCCCCTTTAGCATCTTATATACCTCAATTAGATCTCCTCTCATCCTTCTAAACTCTAGCGAGTACAGGCCTAAACTGCTCAATCTCTCCTCATAAGACAAGCCCTGCATCTCTGGAATTAATCTAGTGAACCTCCTCTGAACCGCCTCCAGTGCAACTACATCCTTCCTCAAGTAAGGGTACATAAACTCCAGGTGCGGTCTCACCAATGCCTTGTGCAGTTGCAACAACACTTCCCTATTTTTATACTCTATTCCTTTAGCAGTAAATGCCAAAATTCCATTTGCCTTCCTTATTACCTGCTGTACTTGCATACTAGCTTTCAGCGATTCATGCACGAGGACACCCAGATCCCTCTGCACTGAAACATTCTGAAGTTTCTCTCCATTTAAATAATAAGTCACCTTTTTATTCTTCCAACCAAAATGGATAACCTCACACTTATCCACGTTAAACTCTATCTGCCAAATTTTGGCCCATTCACCTAACCTGTCTATATCCATTTGTAAATTTCTTATTTCTTCCTTGAAACTTACTCTCCCATCTATTTTGGTGTCATCTGCAAATTTAGCTATAGTACCTTCTATCCCTGAATCCAAGTCATTAATATAGATTGTAAATAGTTGGGGCCCAAGGACCGAACACTGTGGCACCCCACTAGTTACAACTTGCCATCCAGAAAAAGACCCATTTATCCCGACTCTCTGCTTTCTGTTGGTTAGCCAATCCTCTATTAACCAATATATTACCCCTAACTCCGTGTGATCTTATCTTGTGTTTTAATCTTTTGTGCAGCATCTCATCAAAGGCCTTCTGGAAGTCAAGATATACTATATCTACAGGATCCCCATTATCCACTTTGCTTGTCACATCTTCAAAGAACTCTAGCAAATTAGTCAAACAAGATTTATGCTTCATAAAACCATGCTGACTCTGATGGATTACATTTTGACTTTCCAAATGCCCCATTACTACTTCCTTAATAATGGATTCCAACAATTTCCCAACGACAGATGCTAAACTAACTGGTCTATAGTTTCCAACTTTCTGTCTCCCTCCCTTTTTGAATAAGGGTGTTATTTTAGCATTTTTCCAATCCACTGGAACCTTTCCAGAATCCAGGGAATTTTGGAATATTATAGCCAATGCATCCACTATCTCCGCTGACACTTCCTTTAAGACCCTGGGATGTAAGCCATCAGGCCCTGGGGACTTGTCACCCTTTAATCCCAATAGTTTGCTCAGTACTTTTTCTTTAGTGATGGTGATTGTTCTAAGTTCCTCCTTCTCTATATTCTCTGCACTACCTGTTACTATTGGGGTGGTACTAGTGTCCTCCACTGTGAAAACTGAGACAAAATATTAATTGACCGTCTCTGCCATTTCTGTGTTCCCCACTATTAAGTCCCCAGTCTTATCCTCCAAGGGACCAACATTCACTTTAGCTACTCTCTTTCCTTTTATATACTTGTAGAAGCTTTTGCTATCAGTTTTTACATTTTGCGCTAGTTTTCTTTCATAAGTTACCTTTGCTCTTTTTATTATTTTTTTAGTAACCCTTTGTTGATCTTTAAAAGTTTCCAAATCTTCCAGCCTGCCACTGACCTTTGCAATTTGTTATGCCTTAGTTTTTGCCTTTAAGTTATCTTTAACTTCCTTGCTTAGCCATGGATGCTTTTTCCTCATCTTACCATCTTTCTTCCTCATTGGGATATATTTTACTTGGGAGGAATTGAATATCTCCTTAAATATCTGCCACTGTTCATCAACTGTCCTACCTTGTAGTCTTCCTGCCCAGTCCACTAGGGCCAAATCTGCCCTCATGCCTATGTAGTTACCTTTGTTTAACTCCAGAACGCTAGTGTGGGACTCATGTTTCTCGCTCTCAAACTGAACTTGAAATTCTAGCATGCTATGATCACTCTTCCCTAGAGGATCCTTTACTATGAGATCATTAATTAATCCCATCTCATTACACAAAACCATATCCAGAATAGCCTGCTCCCTGGTTGGTTCCACAACATATTGCTCCAAGAAAAAATCTCTAATACACTCAATGAACTCTCCCTTAAGGCTACCCTTACCAATTTGATAGTCCAGTCTATATGCATATTAAAATCACCCATGATTATTGCCGTGCCTTTCTTACATGCTCCCAGTATTTCCTAGTTTATACTGTGCCCTTCTGCTAAACTATTGTTAGGGGACCTATAGATTACTCTCACCAGGGACTTCTTCCCCTTCCTATTTCTTATTTCTACCCAGACTGACTCTACGTCTTGCTCTCCAGTGCCTATATCATTCCTCACTATAGCACTGATCTCTTCCTTTACTAACAAAGCTACAGTACCTCCTTTTCTTTCCTGCCTATCCTTCCAAAACACTGAGTACCCTTGGATATTCAACTCCCAAACCTGTTCTCCCTGTAACCACATCTCAGTAATCACCACCAAATCATACCTATTTATCTCTATTTGCACTGTTAACTCATTAGTTTTATTCCGAATGCTATGTGCATTCAGATACAAAGCCTTTAAGTTTGCCCTATTGTCAATTTTCCCTACTCTTATATGATTCTTTGGTGCAATATGGCATTCACACACTCTGTCCTTTCCTTTCACTTTTTGATAACAATCAGCCTCGTCACTAACCTGCACTCTTACCCTCTCCTTAAACTTTGATTTTTTATATTTCAATGCAACTGAACCCTCCCCTCCACTATTTAGTTTAAAGCCCTATCTACGGCCCTAGTTATGCAATTCGCCAGGACACTGGTCCCAGCATAATTCAAGTGGAGCCCGTCCGAATGGAATAGCTCCCCCTTTTCCCAGTATTGGTGCCAATGTCCCATGAATTCAAACCCACTATGTCCACACCAATCTTTGAGCCACGCATTTACCTCTTTAATCTTATTGACCCTGTGCCAATTAGCTCGTGGCTCAGGTAGTAATCCGGAGATTATTACCTTTTTGGTTCTGCTTTTTAATTTAGCCCCGAGCTGCTTGTAGTCCCTCAGCAGAGCCTCTTTCCTCATTCTACCTGTATCATTGGTACCTACGTGGACCACGACAACTGGATCTTTCCCCTCCAACTCCAAGCTCCTCTGCAGACCAGATGAGATATCCTTAACCCTGGCACCAGGTAGGCAACACAACCTCTGGGACTCTCGATCCTCGCTACAGAGAACAGTATCTATTCCCCTAACTATACTATCTCCGATTACAACTACATTTCTCTTTTCTCCTCCCACTTGAATGGCTCCCTGTACCATGGTGCTGTGGTCAGTTTGCTCATCCTCCCTCCAGTCTCCGCTCTCATCCACACATGGAGCAAGAATCTCAAACCTGTTGGATAAGGGCAAGGGCTGAGGCTCCTGCAGTGCTACTTCCTGGATCCCTCTACCTGCCTCATTCATAGTCACACCCTCCTGTCCCTGACAACTGGCCAAATTTAAGGTAGTTAATCTAAGGGATGTGACTGTCTCCTGAAACACAGTGTCCAGGTAACTCTCCCCCTCCCTGATGTGTCACAGTGTCCGAAGCTCAGACTCCAGCTCATCAGCTCTGAGCCAGAGTTCCTCGAGCAACCAACATTTGCTACAGATGTGGTCACTAGGAACCTGGTGGTCACAATGGAGTCCACCAGCTCCCATATCATGCAGTAACACATTGCCTGGCCCTGCATCTCAATTTTATTTAATTAGTTTTTCAATTTGTTTTTAAATTTCCTACTGGTCTTTAGTTTATCAATCTGTAAAATATTTCTCCTATTTACCTTTAACTTGAAAGCAAGTTAGAATAGAGATTCAAAATACATTTTTTAAAATCAATTGGAACTCGCTCTCTCTGCTGAGTTGAAGCTGAATTGTTAGGCTTTCGATCCTGGGCCCCAGTAGTCACCTTTAAGCTGAAATCAACTTAGAATAGGTAGTTCAAACTAGCAGTTACTTACCAACCAATGAACTTACGGTTTTCCTGTGATGTCACTTTTTTTTTCACTCGGCCACGGTGACTGCAGAGAACACTCCTCTCGTATTCTCCTCTAGGTGCTGCTGGCTGCCTATCCCAGGGTCCTCCTCTCGCACTCTCCTCTACGTTATAGATTGTGTATGAGAAGACAGTGGATTGTATTTGACTTTATATAAAAAAACAGAGACAGTGCAGAAAATAGCAAAACGTTTCAGGTATTATGAGTGAGCTGCCAGGGTTTGTATATAATAGAACTGTGAATAAGCCATAGAAAAAGATAAAGCTAAAGGAAATTACCTTGACAGGAATGGGTGTTGCATTTTGTTCTGAATAAAATAGCCCTTTCTGGTTCCAAAATCCATTCTCTCGGATTTGTAATTTAATTTTGTCCTTTGGTTTCAGTTCTCATTAGGATAGCTGCGAGTTTGAATTTTGCTGAGAAAAACAATAAACTAGATGGGAGGATGAGTATCACACTGATGTTGGGGGAATGAGTAGAGTTCTGATCCCTATTGCTCACAATGAAGTGACAGGGTAAAGCAATAGAACTGCACATACACCGTCTTGGCAGCAACGCAGCCTATGGAAAAAGATATAGGGCAGAATTTTGAGCTCGGCATGCGGGCACGTGCCAGGCCTACTCGAGCGTAAAATAGTGTGTAATGACATCGGGTGAGCGTCCCAACATCATCCCACGCTTGCTCAATATTTCGGTTGGCGGGCAGGCGTAAAAGTCGGAAGTGCGCCCGCCGACAATTAAGGCGGCAATTAAGTTCATTGAAGTTCCAATTGACTCTGATTTTTCATGGTCCATCCAACCTAACGGTTGGCGCATGGACGAATCTGCCAGGCGGACTTTGCATTTTTGTTGAAACCTCATCCAAGGGTGGGATGAGGTTTCCGTTATTAAATTTTAAAAAAATGATTGGACAGAATTTCCATCATCCATACGTTCAGGTGACTGATTCTGATGCGTGGACATTTTTTTCTGGATTTTAAAATCTTTATTGATTGCTTTTAAATTCTTCAGCTCCCTGAGGTGGCTCTCTGCCTTCAGGGAGCTTTCATTCCGCGCTCTCCCCCACCCACGCTTACGTCAGCGCCTGCCCTCCTCCCGCCCCCACCCCGGCAGCACTGAGCATTTCAGCTTGCGTTTCACGCTGGCTGGCCGTTAATTGGCCAGCCAGCGTGAAATCACGGTCAGCGGTCCGTTCTTTGGCCGCTCCCTGGCCCGTTGACCGCACGCGCCCGCCAAACTAAAAATCCTGCCCATAGAGGCACTGGAGTGACTGCAAAAAAGATGTACAAGCATGATATCAGAAATGCAGAGGTCTGCTTATTAGAAGAGGATGAACAGGCTGTTTTTCTTTCCTTTTGAAAAGGGAAAATCAAGGGGGTGGGCCTAATAGAGGTCCATAAAATCATGAAAGGTTTTGATAGAATGGACACAAATAGAATGTTTGCACTTGATAAGAGCAAAATGAGAGATCATCAACAGTGGAAGTGGGAGTAATTTCTGCTTCTGCACAGTCAAGGAACCCTGCAGCCATCATGCATTTGTTGGCTAATTAAGAGCTGGCCAGTGGAAGGCACATCAAATGAGAGGCCCAAGGCAGATACGGAGGCAGCAATGGGATAGACATAGAGGCCAGAGAAGCTGCTGGTCAGGGATTTAAAGGTCCAGCAGTGTGAGTCTCCGATGAAGTGGGGAGAGGGAGGGACACTCCTGTCATTGGTGATGATGAGATGGGGGGGTTTCAGTTGTTGATATCACTGAGAGGGAAGGTTTTAGTTGTTTATGCCACTGAGAGGGGTCAGCTGAAGACAGAGGCATCTATACAATCTGATCAGGCCCATTGAACCTGAGTGTCTGTCATCCATGGGTGGCTGAGGACAGAAGAGCACACAATGCAAGGGCCTGGTGAGGGGGATCTAGTGCCTCCCTTGATAGAAATGGTGCAGGAGCATACACAGGTGGCCCCACGATTAATGGATCACTCCTTGTGAATCCTCCTCCAGGCTGTCAGTGAAAGGAATGGCAAAGGGAGATCGCTCTACCTGATGAAGAAAGCCTGAAGGAGATGGCAGAGGTGGTCAGTATCCAATATGGCCAGAGATTGTGTGGAGAACCTAGCTGCAGTGCGGGAGGAGGATGAATGAGCTTCTGCAACATTATGGGGGTGTTTGCTTGAGGAGCACATGGCAGTAGCCCATCGGGGATGTGTATGTGTGGTTCCCATTTTCTCTCAATGCTAACTAAGTGGCATGCATGCTACAAGGCTCTGGGGTGTATAACTGCGAAGTTCCACTACAAGTAGCACATGTATTGATGTGCAGTGGAGGAGGGTTAGAGATAATGGGTCCCTACCAGAGGGGATGTGCCAACCAGAATTGAAACTCATCAATCTCCTATTATTTCTGCAGAAGAAGAGGGCCCACAATGCCTGAGACAAGTCACTGACAGGTGGAGATGTCCTGAACTTGGCAATGCTCACCAAGATGGAGGAGGACATCCTAGATCTGATGAGTCAACAGGGGGCTAACTCAATTGGCAGGGAAGAGGCTGGAATCACTTCTGGAGATGGTGAGTTTCATGAGGGCTCTCTCTCAGCAAGGATGACAAGGAAGTCTGACAGAGACAGGGACAGGGACTGGAATGGATGTGTGCTGCAATGGTTGAAGATCACCACAGCTGCGTCCTGCATCATATGTTGCATGTCTGCGTCCAAGATGAAACAAATGTTACTCATTGTCCCTTCTCATTGTTGAGTTGCACTCAACAGGTCACTCAGCAGCCAAAGCAGATGTTGACCCTGAGGGACCACCATTTACCTCTGAGAAAAATCAGAGCCTCAGAAGGTGTACCTTGCTCTGCACTGAGCAGCTCAATGGGTTTGCACACCTCAGCCAGAATGGTTGCACCTACTGGCTTGAGCACAGCAATATCACCAGAACAGCTGCTGGAGGCTATGACAGCCCAGGCCTATGACACTCAGAGGAGTGTGGGAGACCAGGAAGATGCTGAGCCCCTTGCAAATGATGAGTTCCTGGAGTCGCCCATGAGGCAGCAGTTGTTTGATGTTCAATGGGAGGCATGTGAAGATTTGATGGTATGCTGGCCCTGGCAAGGACGGTGCAGGAGTCCATCCAGGCAATGAGTGCTGCCATCGCCCTCAATTCTGAATGCATGGCTTCATCCATTGAGAGATTGGCAACTCTCCTGCAGCATTACAACCACCAGCTTAAACAGGGATTTCTGGATATACGTTTGGAGTAGCCCTCACATTGTCAATGACCTCAGGTAGGCATTGCCAGTGAGATGGACAAAGCACCTGGTGTCAGTTCATCTCTGGTAAGCTGTGGGCCTCACATTGATGGAAAGGATGCATCTGGGCTCCACTCAGGGTGCTCCTGAAGGTGACAGCGTTTTCTCCGTCCCTCTGCTAGTGAGACCAGTACCTTAGGATTCTCTGGCGATGAAAGATGCTCCTGCCACTGGACAAGAGTCCCTTACAATTCCTGGGCCCTCAGACGACCAGAGGACAATTGCCAAGTTCATCCAGACCAACGGAGAATCAGAGTCAGCAACCTGGCTCCAATGCTGGCAATGGAGGAGCACCAAGAAAAAAAAATTGAAAAAAATACTTTAGGCAGAAAGGGATGCGTAACCTGAATGTATTGTGGTTCAAATGCTCTTTATTAAATTGTTCATTCTCTCTATAAGTATGCTGGATGCCTATGAATGGACAGCAGTCTATTTTGTTTATAAAAGGACTGCACTGCAAAGGCATCTCCGTGCTGAAGATCTGAGGCCATTGTGACAAACGTGTGCAGAGGTGAGGCCTCAGAACATGTTATTTGGGTGTAATGCAGGGCTAGGCAGGAGTCACATGGTGCCTACTCTCTGATGTTTGGGAGAGGCCTGCAAAGCCTCAGTGGAATCGCTTTAAGTCCAGGATCTCCCTTGTCTCCCTTGCACCCAGAATTTCCTAGCCATCATATTGTTTCACATCTCTATGGTTCTCCTCACATTCCTCCTCAGAGTAAATGTTGGACCCTTCATCTGATGATGCCTGGCATTCCTCCACGTGCCCATCCTCAATGCCTTTCCCTCAACAGAGCCAGATTGATCTCTGTTATGTGCTGCACTCTGCACAATGACACTCAATCTGGTGCTTATTGCAAGGCAACTGCAGATTGGTCAAGATGACAAACTCTTATTTCAGAAAGCCTATGGTTCTCTCAATTGTTGCCTTGGGGAGGCATGGCTGGCATTGAATCTCTCTTCTGCAGGAGTTTGCATCATAAGCCACCTTTTTAATGGGTAGCCCTTGTCTCCTACCAACCATGCATTCAGTGTTGCAGGGGGTGTGAACAGCTGTGGCACCAGTGATACCTTAGGAGGTAGGCATCATGACAACTGCCAGGATATCATGCACACCCCTGCAGGATGCACTGACGGTGATTACATAAAATCTGGATGTTGATAGAGTGATAGCCTTTTCGATTAACAGACGCCCTGTCTGGCACACCAGTGCCTTAATGGCCACTAGTGTAGTCGATGGTACCTTCGTTTTTGGAAAGCCTGGGATTGCTCCAAAGCCTTTCATCCTCTCAGCCTGGCTCTTTTCGTCAATGATGAACCCTTCTACATTCCTGAAAAAAACATCCGTAACCAGTATGATGCAGTGGTGGACGAAGAATTGGGAGATTCTGCAAAGATCCCCTGCTGTTCTTTGAAGGAGCCCTAATGCATAGAAATTCAGGGTGACCAGCACTTTTAGTGCTACCAATATAATTAAAACCGGTCCCCCCAGCAATCATGATGCAGATGGAAGTGACTGCTTCTCTTGAAAGGTTCACTCATTTCCATGTAATTTGAGCACTCTGTCAGCAGGGTACTTTCATCTCCATTGGCGTCTTCATCCACGTTTCCCACACTCTTCAGGCCCATCCCTGACCCATTTAGAAATGTAGAAAATAGGGGCAGGACTAGGTCATTCAATCCTGCGAGCCTGGTCTGCCATTCAATATGATCATGCCATACTCCCCTGCTCTCCCCATCCCTCTTGACAACTTTAGAGCCCCGAAATCTATCTATTTTCTTCTTAAATACATTCAGTGAATTGTCCTCAGCAGCCTCAGTGGTAGATAATTCCACAGATGCATATGTTGATGGCAAGCTAGTTGCTGCTGCCCCTGGCCAGCAGTCCACCTCTCCCTCCTTCTTTTTCCCTCCTCCTCACTGGACAGACCTCCAACTGAGTGGACAATTCCCATGGCTCCCTTCTGTAGCAGCCTGCCTTCAGAAGGCCCAAGTTTGGCTGCAACTCTTGTTATCAACTGGCCTCTAACAAATGACTGCCTCAGTGTCACAGGACTAAAGAACTGTACAAGCTCAGCAAGTAACTTCCTCATGAATCTCTCTTGCAGAATCAGCTGCAGCCTCCTCACTGTTCTCTTCTACTGTGGGCCTTTATCCTGTCCTGGAAGAGTTAGCAGCACCCTGTCGCAATTCCTGCCCCCGCAGCCAATGCACCCACCCTTAAATGGCAAAGGCTGCATTAAATTCTGGTGAAGACTTTCGTTAATTAATGTAATAATCTCATAACTGGCCTTAAATGGAAGGTGGATGCATGTCCAACATTTCAGCCTGTCCTTCTTCCATAATATCAGAATCAGGCGTGACGTGGCTGGTGAAGCAGTCTTCAGATGATCTGCAAAGAAACCTCATTGGCTGACACCAACACCAACTAACTCAGGCAGACCAAAGGCAGAATTTTCTGTTTTACGTGCGGGGGGGGCGGGTCCCGCACGTCCTCGTGTAGAATGACACGGAGTGGCGTCGGGCGAGTGTCCCGACATCACCGCGCACCATCGCGATATTTGCTGGGCAGGCGTGCGATGAAGTCCGATGCACACCCGCATTAATTAACGGGTCATTTTAGTCCCTTTAGTCTTCAATCGATGCCGATTTTTCGGCGCCTGTGCAATCTTCGGCTCGGCGCATGGGCGCAACGGGCAGGCGGGTAGGAGACATTTGTATTAACCTCATCCACGGTCTGTTTAAGAGGTCTCAGTTGGGTCATGAATCTGCTCTGTGAAGTATTTATTGTTGAAAGTTTTTCAAACTTGCCTATGTGATCTGCAATACCTCAGAACGCGTACCAGCTGCTTTTTCTGGACTCTTAAGCTTCAGGTCAGCACTCTGCAGTGAGGAATCTATTCTGGGCCTGCAAGTTTCAGGAGGCCTTCCCTTAGCCTGGATAGAGCAGCTGTTCTGTCCACTAGAGGCAGCTCCTCTGAGGAGGAAGGGAGGGCTAGAAGGGGGAGGTGGCCAGGAGTGCACATTCAGCCTCCAGGGAAGCCAGCTTTGGGAGGCCAAGCGCAGGCAGAAGGGGTGCAAGGCCAAGGGGTAGTCCAAGGCTGAAGGGGCCGCAGAAAACGCCACTATCCTGCTGCCAGGATATACAGGCGGTGAAGCAGCTACCTCAATATGTCTGAGGTGCAGTGCCAAAGGAGGCTCTGTCTCTCAAGGAAGACAGTCAGCTATATCTGTCAGATGATTGGGCCTGAGATCTCCCCTAACCGTGTGGGTGGACACACCATGCCAGTGGCTCTGAAGGTCACAGCTGCCCTCAACTTCTATGCCTCTGGCTCCTTCCAGGGCTCGGTGGGTGATCTTTGCGGTGTCTCCCAATCAGCTGTCCACACTTGTGTCAAGCAGGTTACAGATGCTCTGTTCAGATGTGCATTGACCTTCATCCACTACCGTTGGGACCAGGCAAGTCAAACACAATGAGCCAGAGGCTTTGCGGACATTGCTGGCTTCCCCCGCGTCCAGGGTGCTATAGACTGTACACATGTGGCCATCAAGGCGCCAGCAGGTGAGCCTGGTGCCTTCGTCAACAGGAAGGGCTTCCACTCCATGAACGTGCAGATAGTGTGTGATCACAGGATGCTGATTCTACAAGTCTGTACAAGGTACCAGGCAGCTCCCACGACACCTACATCCTCAGACACTCCCAGGGGCTCTTCAGTGCTCCAGCCTGGCTGGACGGATGGCTGCTGGGTGACAAGGGCTATTCTCTCAGAAGGTGGCTCATGACGCCTCTCTGCCATCCAAGAACAGAAGCTGAGCAGCGGTACAATAGGAACCACGCCTCCACAAGGGCTGTGGTGGAGAGAACCATTGGTCTTCTCAAGATGCGCTTCCGATGCCTAGACCGCTCAGGGGGCGCACTCCAGTACCCCCCAGATCGTGTGTCGATGATAGTGGTTGTATGCTGCGCTCTCCACAATCTTGCGCTGGAAAGGGGGGACGCTGTGGATGATGAAGACGTTGACGCAGTGTCTGCGGCTGCACACGATGAGTCCAGCAGTAAGTCCAAGGATGAGCACACACAGGGTAATGCTGAGGGGGTAAACGCTGACCCGGGCATACTCTAGGGAGGCAGGGACACCTGGGAGGCTTTAATCCAATGAACCATCAGCTAGCACAACACAGATGGATCACCAGGGCAAGCCTGGGCTGCCGCCTCGATATTCGGCACCTAAGTGCAAAATTTGCCAGGTCAGCAGCACTAACTAAGGGCCTTGTAAATAAAGCTGAATGTCCAACAAGTCACTCATTACATTTTTGTCAACCATACACATGCAGAAGAAACGGGGCACCCTCATCTATGGTCACACATCTGGCATTTAATGTGTAAAGCAAAAGAACTTATCATAAAGAGAAAACAACACTGTTAACAATCAAAAAGAAATTGGCCCTCATCTCAGGCCAACACAAAAACACCAGTGAAAAACCTGTGGTGTGCCTAAGGTGCCTTATACTTTCATTTGAGGGGGCTACGTCTTGGTGTTGCCCCATCGCTTGGAGTGACACTTGAGCCAGCCTGCTGACTCTGCTGTCCTGTTTGCCTCGATGACCTTGGCAGATGTCTTCTGGCCTGTGGAGCCTGTGCTGGCCCCGCCTGGGAGGGAGCTGCCAGTTTCACAGCTGGCACCTCCCCAGTCGTTGCAGCCTCACCGGATGGTACAGTCACTGGGAGTGGGGCAGAGGAGCTTCTGCCCTCATCTGGAGTGCCCTGAGAGGTGCCCGCAGAGACGATAGGCAGCTGCTGCGCCAACGTGAGGTCACTTTGGACCTCCCTGCTCACCATGGATGGATGGGCACTGAGTTGGGAAGCTTGATGCCCACACCATCTCCCACACTGGCGCTGACCAGCTGACGTCAATGCCGATGTGAGGGCTTGCTGGTCAGTGCGCATCCACAGGAAGCCCTGGCGGGTATCCTGCAGTAGGCTCTCCACGAGAGTCTCTTTCCACGGAGGACGCTTGGCGCTCGGACATAAGGCTCATTGCTTCGGCGAGCGTCTGCGTAGACTCCTTCACCACGGAGACCATGCCAAGCACAGCCTCATGTATCTCCCCCAGATGCTCCCGCACACCCGGGCGATTTTCCTGCAGCTGCTGCGTCACAGACGACTCCAGAGGCACATCATCAGGCACTGACTGAGCATGTGCCTGGTCCCCTGCACTTTTCTGACTGCTGGTGTCATGGGCACTCTCTGTCTCTGCCAGCTCCTCCAGCAACGGTGATGTGATCTCACCACTGTGCCCCGAGACACTAGCCGTTGTTCTAATTCTCACCGAGATGTTAGTATCTGCGCTGGTTCCTGCCTGGCAGAGATGGTGTGATGCTGGTGAGGCTTCAGGCACCTCTGGTGTGAGAGGGGGCCTCTGCTGCTCCTCTTCCCAGCCCTGCTCCGATGATGCTGAAAGGGAGAACAAGGACAGTGGATCAGTTAGCGTGCAGGCAATGACAAAGTACATCCCTGTCCCCCAGTTCATTATGCGCTCAACCTTCAATAACCAATGGTCCGGCAATATTGAAACAATAACTAATTTAACAATCATCAATGCTGAGGCTGTTGGGAGGACAATGCAGACCTCACTGTTGGCCTTAAATACCTGGCCATGCCACCCCAGCCTCAAAGACACCAGTGGACTTGGGCGCATGGCGCCTGTCCAGTTCAAAGGCCTCCTGTTCGAAGCGGCTAAGAATGGCGATCTGCGCCTGGCCACTGCCAGTCCTCACACGCTCAGCCAGGTGAAAAAGAGAGGAGTATTGATTTGTGCAAATTGTATATGGAATCTCTTCGCGCACGGCCCACCCCAGCCAGAGTGGGACATACCAGGCCTCCAGTACCTCCTCACCCCGCTGCTGCTGATCACTCAGACAAAGATGCTAGGCCTGTTCCCCATCCCCACAACGCCGGGGACGCATGCTGCCTACATCACATTAGGAATCACACGGTATTTCCTCCCATAGCAAGGAGGCGCAAGCACATGTAGCATACAGGGTAGCAGATGGTTGGTTGCCACGCCACCTTGAAGCTCCCCTTCCACCATCTCATCACCCTGAATAGAACATGTCCTGGAGTTCTAAGTCTGCGCCTAGGTGCATCTCCTCCAGTTTGCCCCCAAACCAGTCATCTGGGACTCAGAGCAACACATGGTATGGTGGAAAACTCATCTCCTCATGACCCACTCAGGCTGACCTCAGCATGGGCACTGTCTGCTTGCCCACCCAGCAAAGGAAAAATGCCCTCAATGAATCAATACAGTCACAACACTGAGACTTGTGGGGGTGGGGGTGGGGTGGAGGTGGGGGCAGAGCGTAAGGCTACCTGCTGGGTTAAATGCCCAACACCAACATGGTACTCACACTGCCAGAGCGCAGCAAATCGTTGAAGCACTTGTGGTACTGGATCCAGGTGCGCCGCACCACTTTGCGGGAGATCATCACCTCCGCCACCTCCCCCCAGCCACGTTTTGTCATGTGGGGGGGCCTCCTCCTCCCATCCTGGGGGACCAACACCTCCTGCCATGCTGCAACCTCCTCGAGGAGGGCAGCAAGGCAGTCATCAGAAAAATGAGAGGCACACTGGCCATCCACTGGCCTGCCCTCCTGTCTGGCCTGCTCCGCTGGCATACCCTCCGGACTGGCCTGCTCACCCGAACACCTTTCCTGCAGCCTAGCACTGGCCATTGTGAGCAGCCTACTAAAGGCTGCCAGGCCTCCTTTTAAACAGGCTGCCGGGTCGCCATTGGACTTGGCGGTCTGTGCACGCCCGCCGCAGCCTGCACACTCCCAATATCCTCGGGAGTCGGGAAATACACTGGGCGGGCCTTAATTAGCTCGCCCACGTAAAATGGTGACACGGGCCCAATTTCAGGCAACAATCGGGTCCGCGCCTGCCCGCGCCCTCAGGAAATTCAGGCCCAAGTGCTGCACATGATATGCTGCTGGTGCTCAAGGCGTCTTAGTTAAAATCCATTTGAGTAAAATTCAATTTTGATGGAGGCACAAATTGTGCAGTAGCAGATAGAGGCCGTTGTACACCCCCTCTCAATTTCCCTTTTCATTTTGAAAAGAAAACCGCGTGGTGTGTGAAACAAGTGGCTGATTTTAGACAGCCCATTTTGTGCCCCCAGCAAAATTGAACTTTTGAACTCTTAGGCCAGAATTTTCTAGCTGACATGTGGGTGGCGGAGCCCGCATGTCAGCGCTTAAATGTTGCGGCATCGCGATATTTCGGTTGGCGGGCGCGCTCAGCAACGGGGCGTTCGCCCGTCATTAATTGAAGGTCTTGTTAAGGCACTTAACTTTCCAATTGTCCTGGATTTTGAGGGGCCCGTGCGAACTTTGGGTCAGAGCATGGGCCCAACGGGTAGGCGGGTAGGAGATTTTTTAAGAAAACTAATACAATATCGGGATATGTGGACTCAGAGGGGTTGTTCGTGTTTTACACAAAGTTTTAATTGATGAAAGTATTTAAAAGTTGCCTGTGTGATTGTTAGCAGTTCTCATCGATTTCCAAGATCTTCTTGTGTATTTTGAAACCAGTCTGCAGATAGTAATCTCTCTCGGGCCTGAAGCTTTCCGGAGGCCTCCATTTAGCCTGGGGGTATGGGTTCTGACCTCTCCACTGGAGGCAGCTCCTCTGAGGAGGAAGGGATAGATAGAATAAGGAGGAAGCCTGGACAGGACAATAAGCCTCCAGGGGCGCCACCTTTGGGAGGCCAGGCACAGGCACAAGGGGCGCAGGGCCAAGATGTTGTCCAAGGTGCAAGGGGCCACAGAAGACACCACTATCCTGCTGCCAGGGTATACAGGCGGCGAAGCAGCTACCTCAATATGACTGAGGTGCAGTGCCAAAGGAGGCTCCGACTATCAAGGAAGACAGTCAGCTATATCTGTCAGATGATTGGCCCTGAGATCTCCCCTAACTGTGTGGGTGGACACCCCATGCCAGCGGCTCTGAAGCTCACAG
Source organism: Cetorhinus maximus (assembly GCF_964194155.1). Taxonomy (NCBI): domain Eukaryota; kingdom Metazoa; phylum Chordata; class Chondrichthyes; order Lamniformes; family Cetorhinidae; genus Cetorhinus; species Cetorhinus maximus. The sequence continues at coordinate 148,218,811 of NC_135881.1, read as the reverse complement.
TTGCCCTCCACTTCTATGCCTCTGGCTCTTTGCAGGGCTCGGTGAGTGATCTTTGCGGTGTCTCCCAATCAGCTGTCCACACTTGTGTCAAGCAGGTTACAGACGCTCTGTTCAGATGGGTATCCACCTTCATCCACTTCCGCTGCGACCAGGCAAGTCAGGCGCAGCGATCCAGAAGCTTCGCAGCCATTGCTGGCTTCCCCCGCGTCCAGGGTGCTATAGACTGTACACATGTGGCCATCAAGGCGCCAGCAGGTGAGCCTGGTGCCTTCACCATCAGGAAGGGCTTTACTCCATGGACGTGCAGATAGTGTGTGATCACAGGATGCAGATTCTGCAAGTCTGTGCAAGGTACCCAGGAAGCTCCCACGACGCCTACATCCTCAGACACTCCCAGGTGCCGGGGCTCTTCAGTGCTCCTGCACAGCTTGATGGATGGCTGCTGGGTGACAAGGGCTATCCCCTGCGAAGGTGGCTCATGACGCCACTTTGCCGTCCAAGAACAGAAGCTGAGCAGCGTTACAATAGGAGCCAGGGCACCACAAGGGCTGTGGTGGAGAATCTTCTCAAGGTGCACTTCCGTTGCCTGGACCGCTCAGTGCCCCCCAGATTGTGTCTCTCTGATAGTGGTAGTCTGCTGTACCCTGCACAATCTTGCGCTAGAAATGGGGGATGCAGTTGGCAATGAAGGCCCTAGATGAGGCTGCACATGATGAATCCAGCAGTGCCTCAGAGGATGAGGAAGCACAGGGCGATGATATGGGGCAGAACGATGACCCGCATTTACACCAAGGAGGCAGGGACACCCGGGACAATTTAATCCAAAGAACCTTCAGCTAGCTCCACACACATGGATCAGCAGGACCAGCATTGCCTGGAACTTCCACACGTGGCACTTAGGTGCCACATCTTCCACCTGTTCAGCTGCAACTAAGGGCTTAGTACAGAAACATCAATGTCCACTCAAACACTCATGGTAAATATGTGAAAAATAAAAATGCACCTCAAACAAAAGACCCTCAGCCATGATAACAAATGTGGACTTTATTCTTTCCAAAAGAAAAGCAAACAACACTCCATTGCAATGAGAAAAATTTGGCTCCCTATTCTAAAGGCAACACAAAATCACCAGTGACATACCCGTGGAGTGCCTAAGGTGCCTTATGCTTATGTTTTTGGGTGCTACGTCTAGGTGCCGCCCCATCACTCGGAGTGGCTTGAGAGACAGCCTGCTGACTCTGCTGTCCTATTGGCCTCGATGACCTTGGTGGGCATCCTCTGGCCCTTGGAGCCTGTGATGGCCCCGCCTGGGAGGGAGTGACCAGTTCCAGAACTGGCACCTCCCCAGTTATCGCAGCCTCAACGGAAGAAATGTCGACTGGCAGAGGGGCAAAGGAGCTATTGCCCTCATCCGAAGCGCCCTGAGAGGAGCTCGCAGCAACGACAGGCAGCTGCTGCGCTGACGTGAGGTCCCTTTCGACCTCCCTGCTCACTGCAGATGCATGGGCACCAACTGCCGACACTTGGTGCCCACAACATCTCCCACATTGGGAATGACTGCCCATGGCTAGTACCGCTGTGAGGGCTTGCAAGTCAGAGCGTATCCCAATGATAAAATGTTCCATTCGATTGAAGCCCCTCTCCATGAGAGTCGCCAATCTCTCATTGGAGGAAGCCTGATGCTCTGCCCTAAGAGCCAAACCTTCACATGCACTCTGCCTGGACTCCTCCATCGCAGAGAGCAACGGAAGCATTCCCTCATGCAACCCTGCCAGATGCAATTGCACTTCCTGCCGCCTGTCCTGCAGCTGATGCATTGGTGACAACTCCAGAGGCATGTCATCAGTGTCGGACTCAGCATGTGCCTCATCCCATGCAGCCCTCCGACTGCTGGCGCCATCGGTACTCTCTGCCCCTACCATCTCCTCCAGCGATTGTGATGTGCCCTCTCCACTGTGACCCAGGACACTAGCCGATGGTAAAGTCCCCACCGAGGTGCTTGTGTCTGTGCTGGTGCCTGGCTGGTTGAAATGATGTGCCGCAAGTTGCAGTTGTTGGCCCTCAGGTGTGGAGGGGGGGGCCGCGGGGTCGAGGTGCGGGTCGCTCTGGTGGTGATGCTGAAATTAACAACAAGGACAGTGCATCAGTTAGCGTACAGTCAGTTCAATCTTTCATCCCTTTCCGGCTGGGGGAGCCTCATAAGTTGCTCACCCTTCAAGACCCTAAGGAGATGAACATTGGTGGGGTGGGAAAGAGTCAAGACGAGCCTCAACCATTAAACACACATGCAGACATGCTGGCCAGATGGCCTCAGGAATACCACATGGCATGTTATGAACTATAGGAGTGGCGAGAGTGCAGAGGTACCTGACCTGGATACATTGTGGCCTGGATAGTTGTGGGGCTGAGGAAACATCACAAACAGTTGCGACATTTGCCGTTGATCACAGGAGATTGAGAGGTCACATTATTGGCCTTCATTCCGTTAGGAGGGGCATAGACCAGGTGGACAGAAGGCAATATTTCCCCTTAGCGCAGGGATGAATAACGTGGTGGCATTTATCTAAGTTGAGTGCCATGATGTTGACAGCTGAGGTGCTGAGGACCTTTTGGACAAAGTAATGTGGGGCACACTGACTGAAAGGGTGCTGGAGGTCCCAAACCCCCGAAGATGGAATAACTCTTTGGCTATGCAGCAGCGATCCAATGGCATGTTAGACCATGGTGATAGTGGTCTCAAATGGGATAAGGTGACTTTGGAAGGTGGTGGAGATGCGAATCCTCAAGGGGATGAGGGTCCCTTCTGTATGACCCACACATCAGAGTGTCTCAGTCTGTGAATGAGCATTGTTTCAGCATTAATGATTGCAGCAACCATCAGTGGCTTGGATGGTGGGCAGACAGAGTGGATGGGACTGTGGACCTCATATTCCTGGCCACTGGACACCAGCCTCGCTGCCCCCGGCCGCCCTGGCCTCCTGGCTCCTGCCCAGCTCCATGGCCTCTTCTTCAAAGGTTGTGAAGTGCTGGAGGAGGGCGCGCCCACCTCCAGTCCTCTGGTGCTCCCGGGCATTGTGGTGACTTTTTGCCTGCAAAACAGAGAAGAGGGTTTATTGGGGCTGTTTGCTCATGTACTCTGCACGCGCACACCGCACCCCAACCACAGTGGCCCATCTGAGGCCTCGCGGCTCCTGTCCACACTACTGGTGATCAGTCCCCAGAAGATAGTATGGCTGATCCCAACCCCCTCCCCCAACAGCCACCTTGGACATATTCGGCGCCATCATTTTGAAAAGCACACGGGTCTTAGCGCCCATGGCAAGGAGGCGCAACTAGGTGACTATTTTCCTGTTCTCCACAGGAGTCGCTTAGCCGCTGGTCGGGCCTTAATTGGCCCGTCCATGGAAAATGGCGGCGTGGCCCATTTCTCCAGTGGCAATCGGCCGCCTGCCCATCGCCGAGTCGGTCCAACAAACCAAAAATTCTGCCCTTAAAGTTCAACTGGCTCAAGTAATAAGATTTTGTAATTAAAGTGTATTAGATTTTATATATCATATCAAAGTACTAGAGAAAGTTATTGTGATTTTTGTTTCAAATTCATTCATGGGATGTGAACATCGCTGACAAGGCCAGCATTTATTGTCCATGTCTAGGTGGCAGTGAGCAGCAATCTTGAACTGTGGTATAGGTGCACACACACAGTGCTGTTAGGGAAGCAGTTCTAGGGGTTTGACCCAACGACAGTGAAGGAACGCTGATATAGTTCCATGTCAGGGTGATGGGTGTCTTGGAGGAGAACTTGAAAGTGGTGGTGTTCCCATGCGCCTGCTGCCTTTGTCCTTCGAGTTAACAGGTTTGGAAGGTGCTGCTGAAGGAGCCTTGGTGAATTGCTGCAGTGCATCTTGTAGATGGTGCACATGCTCCCACTGTGCACTGATGTTGGAGACAGTGAATGTTTAAGGCCATGGATGAGTGCCAATCAAGTTGGTTGCTTTGTCTGGGATAGCGTAGAGCTTCTCGTGTGTTGCTGAAGCTGTGCTCAACCAGGCAAGTGGGGAGTATTCCATCACACTCTTGACTTGTACCTTGTTGATGGTGGACAGGTATTGTAATACCGCCCTGGAAGTTTTGAAAATACACCAGTATCTTCAGTCTGCTGTTCACACTCCCCAGTGAAATCTGCAATGAAAGAAATTTATTGAATTGGTTACGAGTTCACACATAATCATCAGGAAACAAAATGCTGTTAAGAAAACAAAACTTGCATTGGTTAAGGAACTCAGCAAAGTTGCAGAAGGCTAACTCGCTGCTAATATCTGTCAGGAATTGTCTCAAAGTAGCTCATGAAGGTTGAGGAGTGGGAATCATGTCCATTACTGGAATGAGTGTTTCATCCTAACAATCAGTTGAAATTAATGTAAGGCATGCTCTACTCGTAAAAATATTGCTTTGAACAATAAATGTTGGTAAGGGTGGAGGTCAACAGTTTGAAGGAGCGTGCTGTGGTGAAGTGTTATTTCATTCTATGCATTTTCTTATTTATCAGAGAATGTTGACATACTGTACCTCCCACAGCTAACTGAACACCCCGTGCACAGTCAGAAATGACACACCTATAGCTCCCTCTGTATTCACACTCTGGAACATTCTTTAATAGCAAGAACACACAATCTTTTCTTTCCTTTTTGCACAGTGACATTTAAAAATGGTCTCATACATTTTAGAGGTCATTCCTGTAAAAGTCAAATAAATAGTTCTATAGTATAATTACACAAAACTGGACAGTCTCCTGCAAACACAAATAAAACTGAAACCTGTCAATCTTTCTTATTGCCTTGTTTGATGGCATTAGCCTGAGGTGGCAATTAAAAAAGGATTTTTATGACATCATTACTTTGAAGGGTTTACGGGGTGGACTATTTGTCACGGCTGATTACTATCCATTGTGAGGGAACTATTAAAAGGTAACATAAACTAAGTCTGTGAGAGTCTGTCAAAGAAAGCTTGTGTGACTTTCAAACATCTTTTTCTGCACCCATGTAATAGTTTGACTTCACTTTATTCAAACGTATTTCCCCATGATGCCTGGAAAGAAAAAGAAACTTTAGAACAAAGTATGTCTGTTTACCATTTCCTACCAGTCATAAGATATTGACTGAGAAGCTAATCCCACCCCCAGAATTATCCCTCAGTTAAACAAGCTTTAAATCACAACAATAACTGTAGTATAACCTTAACCATTCAAATGAGTCAGAATCTGAGCAAAAAAAATGTGCATAGAATTATTAAAATAACATTATTACCATTTTTTTGTCTGCCATTGTTTCAGTAAAATCAACAAATATAACATCTCTTCGGGAATTTTTGCTCATGGATAAAACCAGGATTAAGTAATAACCAATAAAGTGACACTTGTTTTAAAATAATGTTCTGTCCGCTAGTAGAAATGCTATTTAGGTGCTTTTTCCCCCAATATCACCTATTTTTTCTCACATGCTTATAAGCTATTTAATATAAATAGCAGATAGTTTTGCATACAGATGTGGCTTTGCTAACTCTAACATTGAACAGTTCTTTCCCTTAACTCCCCTCAAACTAACAATATTAAATTATCTACTGTGATTGATAGAGATGAGAAGGCTCTGCAGTTCCCAATTATGAGATCCAAAGATTCCAGGACCTTTGCCTCCACGAGGCTACCTGCCTAGTCTTGTTAACTGTACAAATAAACTCAGAGCCTAGAGGGGAGTTCACAACTGGTTTCTTCAATGTGGGAGAAACTGATGCCCACTAACTTTGATCATGGCTTATGCAGCAACATGAAGGTATTTTGTTAGATTACATTTGGAGACAATCATTGTATTCTAAGCTGCAAGACTGATAAGGATTTGAATTTATTCAGAGTTCAAATTTAGATTTGCAATGAAAACCATCCAAAATGGACAATACAAATGGTCAAGGAAGATCGCTTGAAAACACCAATGCCACAGATATAAAGGGGCAGGTTTTCCTATTTCTTTGTCTGGGGTTAATAAGTTACTTTGGACACCATAAAATGTGAGAAAGTTGGCTGGAAGGCCGTCTCCAGGCCATTTAATATCTTAGATAACTTCTGATGTACTATGCAAATCAGATTAAACAAAACAACTGAAGAATGCATGATTATTTCTTTCAAAGGATTTCTGTCCCCCTTAACCTTCAAGTTGTCATGAGAATAGAAACTGACTCTAGATTGCTTATCACCAACCTCAGCTCATGCATCACCCTGATGTCTCCCTCTGCCCCCTCCACCCAACCCACTGACATAAGTGTGATTCCTGCCCACAGGTCATTGGAAATGCATGTTTGTGTAGCTCTAAGTTGGCACTCTGTCAACTTCCTAGATAATGCACGTTCACAGACGTACCACATGAGTCTCATTTAAACCACCTCAGAAAGGAGGAGGTCACCAGAGTTGAGAATCTTTAGCTACGCGGAGACATTTGAGAATATGCTGTTGTTTTCCACACAGCAGAAGTGTTTATAAGAGAGGCCTAATAGCAGGATTCAAAATTATGAACAAGTAGAGTAAGTAGGAAGAAATTGTTTCCATTGGCAAGTGTGTCAGTAAACAGAGATCATAGATTTAAAATAATTGGCAAAAAAAACCTCATACGGAGGGTTTGTAAAATCTTAAACGAGCTACCTGAAAGGGTGTGGAAACAGATTCCATTGGAAATTTCAATAGTTTCACAAGGCTATGCCCCTTTAATTTTGAAAATATGGCTTTTCAAAATTCAACTGACTGAAAATTTTACAATTTGAAATTAGGCAGAACAAACTAGGCAGAACAAGGCCACCTTCCAAGGTGAAGGTGAAAAGCAAACAAGACACCCTCAGCAGAGTGTTCCTATAATACAAAGATCGATCGAAGCTCGTCACTGTCTAAGGAAGAAACATTAAAATGCAAAGTGCTTATTATTGAAACAATGATTACCACAGACCCGCTCAAAACTCCTTTGAAATAAACAGTGGGCGAAATGTAACAGGCCAGGCTGCAGTTACTGCAGAGAGATTGCAAGCGATACAAGGAGTGTCAGGAAAGTTTTCAGCAGAGTAAACAGGCTAAAGAGCTGCACACTCTCACTCTCTCTCCCTTAGAAAAATGTGTGTCACCCGTTTCCAGAAGTCAACTATCAGAAACCTACCAATGAACCGAGATCTTGTAATGATTGCAACATTTTCTGCATCTGACTGCATCCAAGAAACCATCTAACCTAAATTGGCCACAACGTTTAAAATACACCTCAAGGAAAATCAAAGGGCACTTAACCATATATTCTGTGTGTGTGTCTGTGTCTGTCTGTGTGTGTGAGAGAGAGAGAGACAGAGACATCGTGTTTTATATTTTTTCTCCTCGAGTTTAGTGGTTAATAAATTTGCTCTTTCTTTAACTCAAGAAACCCTTGTTTGATTGGCTCCTTATTGCTCACAGTTTAAATATATTTGCATTCAGAAAAGGCATATTCTCATGAAGAAGAAACTTAAACCTTTGTTGTGACCATTTGAGGAGGTTGAATAGAGGGGAGCCAGTTCACACCTCCTCACCTGTTCAAAACAATAGGCAATTCGATATGTACTTGAAGAGGACTAATTTGTAAGATTATGGGGAAAAAACTGGGGTGTGGGACTAAATTTAACAGCTAATTCAAAGAGACAGCACAGGCACAATGGACCAGTACTTCTGTGCTGTCAGATTATATAATTCGATAATATTCCAACTCTGAGTATTGAGTGTTACAATTACGTAAGTTTTTATGGATGTACACGCTCACTGGTTACCACTACTAATACTCTAATGAGCGTAAATATAATGTCATTACACTGCATTTGTTTTGCAGGAGGCAAGGGTGGTCCATAATGTGAAAGACATAAGTGGTAAATTTAACAAAGTTGATTTCCATGATAAAAAAAACATTCAACATAAATGGGATATCTGGTGACCTAAGGTGGAGGAGATAGATTGAATTTTAGACAAGTGACACAATCACTGTTAATGGCCATTCCTGCAGCTCACTTGGCCCAATTTTCTAGAAATACCTCTCTAAACACTTGTACTCTTCTCTCTGTTGATCTCCTTTAAGAATTTATTTAAAACCAACCTCCTTGACTAAGCTTTTGGTCATTCATTTAATATGTTATTTGTTGGCTTGCCCTCAACTTGTTTTTGATGACTCTGCGAAGTACTTGGGGATATTTTTCTAAATTAAAGCTCCTACACAATTGCAAGTTGCTGTTAAGAGGCCATAATATGTGTATGCTATTCATAGGATCATAGAGTGCAGAAGGAAGCCATTTGACCCATCATTCCTGTGCCAGCACTTGCTTTTTCCTCAAAGGCCTGTTTAAGTTTACAATCAATTCCCTTTTAAAAGCTATTATTGAACCTGCTTCCACCACCCTTTCAGGAAGCATGTTCCAGGTCACCAGCACTCACTATGTAAAGAAATTCTTTTCACGTCCCCCCCCTGGATTTTTGACAATTATCTTAAGTTTGTTACTGACCCTACTGCCAACCGTTTCTTCCTACCAACTCTATGAAAACCCCTTATAATTTTGAACATCTCTATTAAATCTCCTCTTAAATATATTTGCTCCAAGGAGCACAATCCCAGCTTCTCTAGTCTCTCTCTAATTCCCTAATTTGCAGTACTGTTCTGATAAATCTCCTCCAAGGCCTTGGCAACCTTTTTAAAGTGTGGTACCCAGAATTGAACACAATACTCCAGCTTAGGTCTAACCAGTAATTTATAAAGTTATGCCATAATTTCTTTATTTTGCTACCCTATGGGGCTGATTTTAACCCACTCAAAATAATCCCACTTACAAAGAGTTAGAATTGGGCCTGTGCCAATATTTATAAAGCCTAGGCTCCTGTTTGTTTTTTGGAATCATTTTATCAACTGGCCCTGTTACCTTCAAAGACTTGTGCATGAGAACATCCAGGCTTCTTATCCTGCACCCCCTTTGAAAATTTTCTGCTTGCTCTATATTCCTTCTCTCCATTTTTCTTTTAAAAATCATTAATTTACATTAAATATATTAAATGTATATATAAATGGTTGATAAAACAAAGCAAGAGGATACCTCCCATTCTGCCTACCATATTGCCAGAATGCCTCCTTCCACACTATCATTCATTCTCTCATTTCTTAGCAACACAAGACATTGAAGGAGAATTTTTTAACTGCCTATTACCAGAAGAAGCCAGGTAGAATAGGAGTTAAAATCCAAACAGGTGCCTCATAAATATATGCAAATTGGCATTGAATCGCTTAGATAGATCACTTGTGCCCAATCACTAGCTGTTCTCCAGTGGAAGCCAAATGATTTTTATGCAAAATATCTAACACTAAAGAATCTGCAAGGTCAGCGGCTGGGCCAGTGTGTGAGCAGAAGTGTATGTCTACTCCAGTTCTGCCAAGTTAGTGCAGATTGAGAGATCCAAACTCTTATCAGCTAAGTTTTGTTTTTATTATAATAAAAATCAAAACAATGAATGTTTTGACTCAAATTTCATCCATGATCTCAAATTTTGTCAAATGCATTAAAACAGATTTGTCAAGCACTTTTTCAAAGATAGTGAAATTAGAAATTTGATTTGAAAGAAAACTGTCAAATTTGACATATTTGAAATTGACTGAATTACTAAATTCACTTAATCTCGAATATAAAGATTGCAGTTTTACTGTTTCTTAATAGATCTAGCAATACCAGATTCTAACTCAGCCTTTTGCAGTAGATTTAAGTTTGGTCGATGGTCTGCCTGAAGGAAATTTGGAAAACTAGCCAGATTTGGATAAAGGAACATTGCTGTGCTCCAGTATGCCTGATTCCCCAATCCCCATTGATTCTTGCTATTGTTCACTGAGACTTACAGGGTATTAGCATATGTGACTTATAAAGTAAATACTGGGCAAAAATTCCTCTCTGGTTGTCATATTAGTGACAGAACTGAAGGATGAAGTATACTGATGTCATGTTCCCAATTATGTACATGATCAGATCTATACAGTCAAGATGGTATTCTTGAGATGTTAATCCAAAGATTTTCTGTTAAATGCTAAGTGCAGCTATAAATAAAGACTAGGGAAGATATATCACAGTACAACCTATTAATTCTATTAACTTTAACATGCTTGAATTCTCCAAATTTTCAATGGGTAACCGCATTTCTTAGTATGGTTCTAACACATGCGGACAAGGTGAGGTCTAGGTTCGATTCCCAATCTGTTCTGAGTTAGTGTATTTTAGGGTGGCTTTGGGACTCTATAAATGCCTTGAAAAATCCTCAACTAGATAGGGAAAAAATTAATCACAGTTCCTGGTCATGATTGCTAGCCAGTGACTCCTGTTAGAAAATATACATGTGCGCACATCAGGCTGGAGTCAGATCAGGCTCGTTTTGATGCTTTCTGCTGTCACATAGTCTTGTCAATGATCACTGTCTGAACTCACACAGGAAGACTATTTGAGTGGGGCATTAGAGATCACAGCCACTGCCTGTGCAACAGTATTCCAGCATGAGTGAGTCCATTTGTGAAATAAGGGGAGCAAATGTAGTCGGTACTATATCCATGAGAATTAAGGGTGGCAACAGACGATGCTATATGAAGTGAAGTGAAATAAAATGCATGACAGGCATACGATTTACCATTAAAACAAAAATATGCATGAGAAACACGATCACTGTCAAATAAATTGTGCAGGATAAATTCAACCCTATATTTAAAAAAAAACCCATTGCCTGAAATATCCATTTAGCTTTTGTCAAGTAATGCAATCCAGTGAACGGGGACCTGATTTTAATGCTCCAATTGATAGCTGCTATGCGTTAGATGCCTAATTTATCACCCAGTTCACCTATCCACAAACATAGGCAGTTCACAGATTCTGTTAAATGAGTTTTTCACTTATCGCGCAGCAGAATAATGAATTATGAATGAAAATCAACAATTGCTATAAGCTTTTAAATTTCAGTGGACTTCCAACTTTCCACCACATCAGAGTTTCATTTGGTTGTTAAGAATGAGTCAGTTCAAATGCTGTGGGAATTAACCATGAGGAAAATTTAGACTTAAGGTTTAGATTTAGCTTCAGAGGATTTGAAGTTCTGAATTTGAATGCAAAGCATGAAGTTTATGGCTGCAGAATGCAAATCCAAATGATTGCACATTACCCTGGTGTAGGTGAAAATAAGATTAGAAGTTATTTTCACTTACATTAAAGTGTATGAGTAAGAACATTCATCATCTGAAATTGTATATTACACACTCCGCAGCACAGGCAAAGCAATTCTAACATAATAGTGTAGAGGTGGGTAGATAAGGATCAGACAGATGCATCACCACCACAGGATTGCATTTCACTTTTCCTACCGGACTATCAATAATCAGTTTTAATTTAAAAAATAAATAAAAATGACCAGTGCCTACACTTAAAAACAAAGAATGCTGGAAATACACAGTGGGTCCATTCACAGCTGAGGTCAGGGCCAGGAATTCCCTAGGAGGTGCTCGCTTGTAGCTATAACTTTGCCAATCAATTGACAGAAGTGGGGGCCCCAATGATAACCCAGCGTGTATTTAGAATGGGCATCTTGCAACATTTGGTGGGAAACTTGGAAGAACTTCCAGCCCATCTGTGGCATTGCTATATTGCAAAAGTACTTCCAGGGTTGGCAAATGGAAAGCAGCAGGCATGGGATGGGCTCGCATGACCCAGTCTCAATGACTGTATTTAAAGGGCCAATCCCAAGGTGGAATTTAGAGGAAGTAAGAAGTTTGCAAAAGAAAGGTAGGAGTTTCTAGAACTAGGGAGCACTCTCTTCCACAAACACTAATTGATGCTAAATCAATTGTTGATTTTAAACCTGAGATTGATAGATTTTTGTTAACCAAAAGAATTATGGAATCTGGGGCAAAAGTGGATGTATGGAGTTAGGTTGCAGATGAACCATGATCACATTGAACTGCAGGGTAAGCTTGAGGGGTTAAGTAGCCTACTGCTGTTCCAATGTTCTTAAGTTTCATTGTCAATTTCAGGATGATTAAGGGCTGTACTTCAATTAAATGATACATTTCTTGTTACACTGCTGGGTGCAGTGAGGACTTGGAAGGAGATACTCTTCCCGAGCAGCAGGAAGATGAAACCTTCAAAGGTGTGGTTGGATGTGGCCCAAGAGGTCTGCAGCAGGAATATTGCACCACACTCCTGGATTCAGTACAGGAAGCACTTTAATGATTTAACCGGGGCTGGTGAGGTGAGCATAGTTGCATATTCACTGCTGTGTGCATCACCCTGCCCTCACACTGCCTTGTTAAGCCTACTCCATTACATCATCCCTCACATCAACTTACTCTGCAAGTGTACAGATTACTTTCTTTCTATGCACTTCCTCACATTCCCATCTATTCATCCACCAATGCCACTCACCCTGATCATTATGCAGTTTCATGTTTCTCCTTGATAGTCTCCCTCACCAAATGCACTCCCTCCTCTGGGTGAACACCTGCAATTTCAGTCACTCAGATTTGTTATTTTCCTCCCTTCAGGAGAAGTGAGCACGTAACAAGACAAAGAGAGAGAATCGAAGGTGGGCTTCCAAACTTTGTGTGGTTGACAGCTGCAGGGGAGGATGCTTTGGACATCAGTAATCAGTTTTTGCATCACTGACCATTGAAGATGGGGGGATTGGGATCCCCCAGCTTCCCAGTGACAGAATGTCATAGAACACTCAGGTCAAGTTGACTTGATTTCAGCAACGAATGAAATATATGGTAAGATGTAACATACTTAACTTGCCAGTCTTACCTCTCCTCTCTGCCAGGACCTTCACACACACACACAGCCACAATTGGTGAATATCCTGGTTGACAAATTCTCAGAGGAACTGTTTCCTTCTGAGGATGCACAGGACTCACCCATACCACCCCCCATTCCAGATACTCGCACTGAAGTAGTTCCAGCTAGGCGGTTAGTTAGGATTTCACCTGGTGATTCACAATTCACAAGTAAGAAGAGCAGACAGTGGTGGCAAGGGCAGCTATGGAAAGCCCATATCAGAGGGTGCACCCTCCCCAAGCGCTGTTCAGAGGGACACAGATACTGTACCCAAGGGGCCATCGGTGAAAAGCATAATCATTCAGGGGCAACAGAAAATCTGCAAGGTACTGGCAGGTCTTCGATGCACACTGCCCATGATTGCAGAGAGACTGGAGGAGTCCAGCTCAAACATAAGCGTGTTGATGTTGGAGGGCACGGCGAGAATGTCTTCTTCCATGGTTATTGTGGCCAGCTCTGTGGAACATCAATTGCAGCAATCAAATGTAGGCCTTGACCATAATCATGCTGACTCTGGAGGTCAACATGTTTGGAGGCTTAATACATGATTTGCACCAAGCTATATTCCAAAAATGAAGTGTGCTTGGTCAATGAGAAGGATATTGGTGAAAGGAAACATGGAAGTGAGAACTCTATTCGAAGCACTTCCACTTCGCATCTATCGTTTCCACTCAGTCAGTATCTGCCTTGTTACCTGGTCTCCCTACCTGGCGCAGGATGGGTAGAATCATAGAATAGAATCAGAGAATGGTTAGAACAGAAGAGGAGACCTTTCAGGCCCATTGAGCCCATGCAGGTGCTCTACAAGAACAATCCAGCTAGTCCCACTCACCTGCCCTTTCCCAGGCTCTAACACCCAGAAGTCATCGGTCAAGAGCGTCTCAACAATCAGAGCAGGGCTTTGAGCAGCCTACCTCTCCTCAACTGAAGCTACACTGGTTGCTGATAAAGGAGAAGGAGGAAAAGGAAGAGTAGCTCTGCAGTTGCACATGTATGCATATGAGAGTTTGAGAAATGCCAGAAGAAACTGGATGGGTTCAAATGGGTGGTTAATAAGTCAGGAATCTGAAAGAGGAACACAACCACCCTGAACATGGCCACCACCTGTTTTAAAAGGGCAGTTGACCAACCACTCTCAGGAGATGGTTAGTCATTTGAATATTTTATTGAGGCTTTGTGACTTCATTTTAACAGTGATATGGTTTGTTTGGCCTTAGGAAACCCAGCAAAGGAGGTGAGAAGAGCTGGATCCGTAAAGTAAGGATCTTTAGAGCACTTCTTGTGGGCCGGGAGGAGCAGGACTGTTTCTTTCAGGTCAAACAGCTGTCCTGTAAACTTTCAGTGCCATTGGTCTGTGAACCCCATTGTGACCAAACCCCGCCACTCTCCCCCAACTACCATCTCTTCCTCTAAACACAGTTGTTTTAATCATTCATGGGATGTGACTGTCGCTGGCTAGGCCAGCATTTATTGCCCATCCCTAATTGCCCTTGATAAGGTAGCAGTGAGCTGCCTTCTTGAACCGCTGCAGTCCATGTGGTGTAGGTACACCCACAATGCTGTTAGGAAGGGAGTTCCAGGGTTTTGACGCAATGTGAAGGAACGGCAATATATTTCCAAATCAGAATGGCGAGTGGCTTGGAGGGGAGCTTCCAGGTGATGGTGTTCCCATGTGTCTGGTCCCTTGTCCTTCTAGATGGTAGTGGTTGTGGGTTTGAAAGGTGCTTTCTAAGGAGGCTTAGTGAGTTCTTGCAGCACATCTTGTAAATAGTGCACAATACTGCTTCTGTGCTTTGATGGTGGAGGGAGTGAATGTTTGTGGATAGGGTGCCAATCAAGTGGGCTATTTTGCCCTGGATGGTGTCAAGCTTCTTGACTGTTGTTGGAGTTGCACCTATCCAGGCAAGTGGAGTGTATTCTATCACACTCGTGACTTGTTCCTTGCAGATGGTGGACAGGCTTTGGGGAGTCAGGAGGTGAGTTACTCGCCACAGGATTCCTAGCTTCTGATCTGCTCTTGTCGCCACTGTATTTATGAGGCTAGTCTGCTTCAGTTTCTAGTCAATGGTAAGTCCCGGGATGTTGATAGTGGGGGATTCAGTGATGGTAATGCCATTGAACTTCAAGAGGTGATAGTCAGATTCTGCTTTGTTAGAGATGGTCATTGCCTGGCATTTGTGTGGCATGAATGCTACTTGCCACTTGTCAGCACAAGCCTGGATATTATCCAGGTCTCACTGCATTTGGACATGGACTGTGTCAGAATCTGAGGAGTCACGAATGGTGCTGAACATTGTGCAATCATCAGCGAACATCCCCATTTCTGACCTTATGATGGAAGGAAGGTCATTGATGAAGCAGCTGAAGATGGTTGGGCCGAGGACACTACCCTGAGGAACTTCTGCAGTGATGTCCTGGAACTGAGATGATAGATCTCCAACAACCAGTACTATCTTCCTTTGTGCTGGGTATGACTCCAACCAATGGAGAGTTCCCACCCTGATTCCCATTGACTCCAGTTTTCTTAGGGCTCCCTGATACCACACCTGGTGAAATGCGTCCTTGATGTTAAGGGCAGTCACTTTCACCTCACCTCTGGAGTTCAGCCCTTTTGTACATGTTTGAACCAAGGCTGTAATGAGCTCAGGAGCTGAGTGGCCCTGGTGGAACCCAAACTGGGCGTCAGTGAGCAGGTTATTGCTAAGCAAGTACTGCTTGGTAGCACTGTTGACGAACCCTTCCATCACTTTACCGATGATCGAGGGTAGACTGATGGGGCAGTATTTGGATTTGTCCTGCTTTTTGTGTACAGGACATACCTGGGCAATTTTCCACGTAGCCGGGTAGATGCCAGTGTTGTCGCTGGGCTGGAACAGCTTGTCTCGGGGCGCGGCAAGTTCTGGAGCACAGTTCGTCAGTACTATTGTCAGAATGCTATCAGTGCCCACAGCCTTTGCACTATCCAGTGCCTTCAGCTGTTTCTGTATATCACATAGAGTGAATTGAATTGGCTGAAGACTGATATCTGTGATGCTGGGGATCTCCAGAGGAGTCCGAGATGGATCACCCACTCTGCACTTCTGGCTGAAGATTGTTGCGACTGCTTCAGCCTTATCTTTTACATTGATGTGCTGGGCTCCCCCGTCATTGAGGATGGGGATATTTGTGGAGCCTCCTCCTCCAGTGAGTTGTTTAATTGTCCACCACCATTCACAATTGGATGTGGCAGGACTGCAGAGCTTAAATCTGCTCCGTTGGTTGTGGAATCAATTAACCCTGGCTATCACTTGTTGTTTATGCTGCTTGACACGCAAGTAGTCCTATGTTGTAGCTTCCTCTGGTTAGCACCTCGTCTTTAGGTATGCCTGGTCTGTTCCTGGCATGCCCTCCTGCACTCTTCATTGAACCAGGGTTGATTCCCTGGCTTGGTGATAATGGTAGAGTAGGGGATATGCCAGGCCATGAGGTTACAGATTGTGTTCGAGTACAATTCTGCTGCTGCTGATGGCCCACAGTGCCTCATGGTTGCCCAGTTGAGCTGCTAGATCTGTTTGAAATCTATCCCATTTAGCACGGTGGTAGCGCCACACAACATGATGGATGGTATCCACAATATGAAGATGAGACTTTGTTTCCACAAGGACTGTGTGGTGTTCACTCCTACTGATACCATCATGGACAGATGCATCTCCATCAGGCAGGTTGGTGAGGATGAGGTCAGGTATGTATTCGCTTCTTGTTTCCCTCACCACCTGCTGCAGACTCAGTGTAGCAGCTATGTCCTTTAGGACTCAGCCAGTAGCATTGCTCCCGAACCACTGTTGGTGATGAACATTGAAGTCCCCCACCCAGAGTACATTATGTGCCCTTGCCATCCTCAGAGCTTCCTCCAAGTGTTTTTCAACATGGAGGAGTACTGATTCACCTGCTGAGGGGGGATGTGGTAATCAGCAGGATGTTTTCTTGCCCATGTTTGACTTGATGCCATTAGACTTCATGGGGCCCAGAATCAATGTTGAGGACCCCCAGGCAACTCCATCCTGGCTGTACACCACTGTGCCACCACCTCTACTGGGTCTCTCCTACCTGTGGGTCATGACATACCCAGGAATGGTGATGTGTTGTCTGGGACATTATCTGTAAGGTGTGATTCCATGATTATGGCTATGTCAAGCTGTTGCTTGACTAATCTCAGACACCTCACCTACTTTTGGCACTAGCCCCCTGATGTTAGTAAGGAGAACTTTGCAGAGTTGACAGGGCTGAGTTTGCCTTTGTAATTTCCAATCCCTAGGTCGATGCCAGGTTGTCCATCCAGTTTCATTCCTTTTAGACTTTTTTTTGCAGCTTGATACAACTGAGTGGCTTGCTAGGCCATTTCAGAGTCACCCACATTGCTGTGGGTCTGGTCTCACATATAGGCTAGACCAGGTAAGGACAGCAGATTTCCTTCCTTAAAGGGCATCAGTGAGCCAGATGAGTTGTTATGTCAATCGACTATGGTTTTAAGCTCATCATTAGACTTTTAATTACAGACTTTTATTGAATTCAAATTTCACCATCTGCAGTATCAGGATTCAAACCCAGGTCCCCAAAGCACTATCCTGGGTCTCTGAATTACCAGTCCAGTGACAATTCCACTACTCCACTGCCTCTCTATTCTACCTTTTACCCACCTGGCCACCATGTGCTCCCCCAGTGATCAGATACCCTTGCATAATCAGAACCCTTACACAATCCCCCTTCCAGCACCCTCTCCACAATTCCCACCCCATCCACTACACTTACCTGCAACATTCCCCACCTGACAAGTAACCAGCGAAAAAGTTGTAGAAAAAAAGTGTCAAGATGTCCTGCAGTTTAAAACCATTTCCTGAGCCAATCTCCAAACTGTTATGTTATTAAGTTTTAAATGTATTACCTTGCATCACTCTGTTGATCATTTTACGTTACTGGGTGGCAACTCTTTTCAGCTGTATGTTGATGAATGGAAAGGTATGAACTGATGGGGATCAATGGGAGATAGTGAATGGTTGATTATGGGAGTGCATTGTATCACTGGGATGAGTGATAGACTGACTCCAGGGGGAGAGTTGATCTTGGTTACATTGGTCCAATGAGAGTGACTAACTGAACCTTAGAGCTATTAAAGGATTCTTGGTACCTCAGGCAGCAATGTCAGCGACTGGTTCTGTCTCGGGGCACCAACTGCATCTTCCATCTCCTTCCACTACCCCGTCTCTTCTGATGGCTTGCTCAATGACACATCAGGTGGCCATGTCCATACATGGGCTTCATCTTGAGCATGCCAATCCATTTCTCAATGTCACAGAAACTCAGCCTCTGGCTGTAAACACTGTCAGGAGCAATGCTTCCTGCAACTTGACTTCCCCGTTGCCCCCTTCTCTGCTACTCCTCTCTGCTGGCTACCTACAGGTCTTTCCATAGCCATCTAGTGTTGCTGCTCATTTTTATCCTGCTCCTCACCAAGGTCCAATTTAAGGCAGCCAAGATGCTACCCATCCACGATGCTACCCAGCTTGAATTTCAATAACTCCAAAATACAAACTAAGCCTCTCAACACATGTATTCTCAACAAAGCCTTTCCCAGTGGACGGTAAGAAGACAACTGTGAGCACTGACGATTGTTGCATTTTTCTGCCTTATATTGTGTTCTGTTCATTGTCTGTCAGTCTTCTTGTCTTGATTTCGATGGTGATTTATAGAAAGCCTGTGAAACCCCTGCATGTACTTTAAATGTCAATGCCAGTTAAAATTTCCTTGAAATACACTTGTTTAATTATTCAAATCACAAACCAGCCTCACCAGAGGGTTTAAGCACAAGAACTGAACTTGCCCAAGTTAAGCCCATAAGTTGGAGCTGGCTTCCTGGTGCACTAATGTTTTTGTTGCTTTAAGTACCATCTACAAGGCACAAGTCAGGAGTGTGATGGAATATTCTCCACTATCCTGGGTGACTACAGCTCCAACAATACTTAAGAAGATCAACACCATCCAGGACAAAACAGCTCACTTGATTGGCACTCCCATGGACACACAGTGGCAGCAGTGTGTACCATATAAAAGGTGCGCTGCAGCAACTCACCAAAGCTTCTTCAACAGCACCTTCCAAACCCACTACCTCCTACCACTTCGAAGGACAAGGGCAGCAGATATATGGGAACCATCGCTCCCCTCCAAGCCACTCACCACACTGACTTGGAAATATATCGCTGTTCCTTCACTACCACTGGGTCAGAATCCCGGAACTCCTTCCCCAGCAGTACTGTGGGTGTACCTACACCACATGAATTGCAGCGGTTCAAGGAGGCAGTTCGCCATCACCTTCTCAAAAGCAAATAAAGATGGGCAACAAATGCTGGCCTGGCCAGCAACCCTCACATCCTGTGAAAGAATAAAAAGATCCTTCTAGCCACACATATGCCCATGTGTTCTTCAATGTTAAATTTTCCGTCAATTCGGGCATTATTCTCACAAGGGGATCAGGAGCAGCTTTGAGGGAATTCCCAACCCAGTCTAATGTTCTGGGTCGAGACCACTTGCAGAACAGAATTCACCTAGCTTTTTACCTTTGAGATGCTGCCAGAGATGCTGTGTACTTGTGGTGGTTTCTATTTTTCCTTCAGATATCTGCAACATTTTCTTTTGAAATCTTTTGTTATCCATTTAGTTCTGACCAAAGGTAGATGCTTTTTTGCCAGTTAGTCAAATAGTGTTTGCAAATTCCAAAGAATCTGAGTAATAAGCCCCAAATAGCCACCACAGGGTATTTATTTCTCTTGATTTCTATCCCTATCCACAAATTAATCATTCCTTTCAATCATCTTTCTACACATAATCTAGCACAGGTGTTACAATCATAAAATTGTGAAGTACAGATATAGACCCTTCAACTAATCAGGCTGGTAGAGGTGTATTTATCCTGGTGTAATCGTATACTATTCACCTTTACCTTTCAGAAGTTCTTGAATTTGTACATCAAGATAAAGAACTCAACTCTGTTTCCTTTACATTTCATCCCCTTTGCATTTGTCCCCAAACCAAATCCTCCCAATCACTATAACTCTGAATCTTAATTTTGCTGCACTTTCACCTCCATTAACCTCTTCATATTCATATCATTTATGAGACCGGCCTCTATGAGCAGGCTACAACCCAGGCTTGAAGACCTAGTTGAGACTCAGAACCACCAACTCAGCTGGCATGCCTGATCTAAATTTCTGTACCAGCCACCAATCTCTGTTTAATGTATGATAGGCCAGGGTTGTGAAAACTCCCAGTCTGGGAGACCCTCCTCCCACACTTCATCGTTGGCCTTATTTAACACAGTGGGGAGGCTCTTCTCTCACAAGGGCAATTGCTAGCTCTGACAGAAGGCTGGGATTCAACCACCTTATCCAGATTCGAGCCTAATTTGTAACCTTTCCATCACATTTTTATTGGAGTGAGAGTGGTATACACTGGAAAGGACAGCAATTTTCATCATCGTATCTTTTAATGGAATAGAATAACTGGGCAGCTACAGCGACACAACTAGCTAGCAGAATAGACAGGCAGACACAGATATTGTGTCACCATTTCTGAAGAAAAAGTGATTTTTAACCTTTGCTGCAAATAGTCACTCTATTCAAACTTCTCTGTTAAAGTGGGGCACTACCTATGATTAACTAAAGTGTGACTTTAAACTTTTCTTTACATTGTCTATGCTTGGCTTGTTCTTTTCAAAAAGAACAACACTCACTCTATCCCTGCAGGCAAATTGCTTTTATTTACCTAACCCAACTTGTAGAGCAGTAATTTAATATCAAAGATGTATGCATGTTTGTTCTTCCGCGATGTTTCTTCTGGCATTAACGTCCAGTCTATGCAAATAAGAGCTGCATTGCTATGTCCCTCTGACAGTTAAGCCAGATTCCATGGTTCAATATTTATTGAATTACTCACAGCACTAGGCTTCAGTTTCCACAACATAAAGATATAAACTGGCTTCATTATTCTACTATTTAACTTCACACATGACACATCTTCAGCTATTATTTGCTGGTGATATGGAGAGGACACCTTATTGATTTATTTACTTACACTAGGACTATCAAAAGGTTAGAAATTTTAAGGTCAGTTTGACAGGGTAACCTCAGCTTCTAAATTTTGGATTTTGTAATGTCTCTTGACTGCAATTCAGGATGGCTTGCCACGAGAGTTTGAGAAGATCGTTGGAATCGGAGTATGAATTTGAATTTAGAGGCACAGTTTTTATAACCCTGAATCTAAAGTTGGATGCAGTGTTCCACCAGTTCTCTATAGGATATACATTTGGTTTGTTTCAGGGCATGCAGTGGAGCTTAGATAATTTGAAGCCAAATTTACCTCAGCTGTCCATGTGTGTCATAGAAACAAGAACAGATCAAAGCTTGAGAACTGCGAAATAAACCAAATTTTCCTTGTTCAGATTTAAGCTTGGGACTCAGCCCTGATCTCCTATGCAAGCCCTGTCATATTTCACGCCAATTCATCAGTCAGATATTGCTTCTGGCTAGAAAGACTGCTACAAAACTGGAAAATAGTCATGCACACCAGCTGCAGAACAGGTGGTGCCAGCATATTATTTTTTTCCATTTTATGTTTTACATTAAGGTATAGACCACTTTTAACAGGAAAGCTATCCAGGGGACCACTACACTTAACCTTACACCATATGCCATATGATTAGATGTTCTCTTGAAACCCACAGCACCATTTGAAAAAGAGCATGGGAGCTCTCCTGGTGCTCTGGCCAATATTTACGTCTCAACCAAAGCCAATAAAACAACAGACCTGATCATTTATCTCATTCCTCTATGTGGGACCTTGCTGTGCATAAGCTGGCTGTTGAGTTTGTCTACAAAACAACAATGACTGTACTCTAAAAGTAACTCATTAGCTGTAAAAGTATTTTGTATCCTGAGGATGTGAAAAGGTGTTACATAAATGCAATTTATTTCATGTTTTGCAAGGTAGAATTTTCATTTGCTTTGCATTTGATGAAATGGCTCGCTGGAAAGCTATTCTATCGGTCATCATTGCAGCATTCTGGCACAAAAATAACAAAATAATTTTAATCTAATTTAAACTAATTAATTAGCAAGCTAATGTTTGTGGCAGGAGAGGCATATGTTAACTTATAGAGACTCCCACATTTCCAACTTATACTCCATCTTTGAATTTGTCATAAATTTAACTCTTACAATTTGAACTGACTCAGTGGTAACACTTGCACCTCTAAGTCAGAAGGTTGTTGGTTCAAGTACCACTGATGACTTGAGCATGTAATCCAGGCTGGCACTTCAATGCATTGTTGTGGCAGTACTATTGTGGAGGACCCTTTATCAGATGATACATTAAACTGAAGCTCCATCTGCTTGTGGTGGACGTGAAAGAGCTCATGGCACTATCCTAAACAATCCCTCCTTCCTGGCAGGGGTTGACTTTGTTTCACCATACAACCTCACATTGTTAGTTTTTCATATGATGAAGAAAACTGGTCCTCATATTTTATATTATGTGTTAAAAACATGTTTTGCCCCCAGTCACTTTGGGCTGACCTGTTTTTTTAATTTCTCTAATCCAATATATTTCAAAATCTGAACATTGTTTTAGCGATTTTATTTGCTTCTGCTGATTTGTCCTAGATTTGATCAGAATCTTATAGTTTAACAATATAGTTTTGACTTGGTGCCTGGAGGGTGAAAGGATTGAGCTTGGAAAGTTCAAACAAATCAAACTACTAAAACCCATAGTTGGGGTACACATATGCTGTGCATACCAGTTTTACTGTACTCCTAAATCCCAAGCCACCTTTCATAGCAATCTCAGTTCATCATCATCTCTTTGGTTAGAAATGAGTGGTTCAACTGCATTTGTTAGACAGGTTGTACTGAGCTTAAGCTTGCATAGCTTCACATGCTCAAGCAGAAATTTATATTTTGTAAGTTATTTTTATATCATTCATATATAGGTGCTAAGGCCACAGAAGCTTTTGGTTGGATGACAGAGATAATGCTAATCAATATTAATTAGTGGTATTTTCTGAAAGATGTTCTGCCAGACTATGAGTTCATCTAAGCAAGGAAAACCATTTGTAGACCAACAGTTCAGCTTGACACAGGGAGAGGGAACTCCAACATTTTTGCCAAGAGTTATTGTAGTAACTAGATTTATTGTTTCTCCCTCCTGTCTATCACTGATCATGTGATGCAATTACGGAGGCTTCAACCAATAAGCTTATTGCGTGGCTAATCCTCTGGGTGGGGCTTCTGATGGAGAGATTGTGTCTAGCGTGCAAGCACCTCTACATGTCTCCTAAATAAAGTTTAGCCTTTTCTTCCTTAAACCTGCGGCTCCATCAAATTATCACAGGTATGTTTTAGGAGCATCTTTGTAACCGTGTGATGTTATTTGGTTCAAATAGAAGCAATGGCTTCAATTCTGCAACCATGTCTCATACTATTGCTGACCTCGCTTCACCTCCAACCATGTTATCACTTGTGGCAGAGATCAAAATTTACAACAGTGGCCACTTCATATGGTCTCTTAGATCTCTGATCAATAGGTTGCAAAAAGGTAATGCCTATTTGTATTGTTAGGAATTGAAATCAGAATAAGGAAAGACTTACATTGTCTCGTACACTGTAGACTCGTATCTCAATTCTCCTAGGTGTTTTCAAAGTGTTGAAATCATAGATAGTCTGCCCGTTTTGTTGCTTTCTTTTTGTCAAAGACTTACACGTCTTTATAAAAGCAAAATACTGCAGATGCTGGAAATCTGAAACAAAAACAGAAAATGTTGGAAAAACTCAGCAGGTCTGACAGCATCTGTGGAGAGAGAAACAATAGAGTTGACATTTCAAGTCCATATGACTCTTCTTCAGAGCTCCGAAGCAGTCATTCGGACTCAAAGCGCTCACTCTGTTTCTTTCTCCACAGATGCTGTCAGGCCTGCTAGGTTTTTCCAGCATTTTCTGTTTTTGATTTAAACATCTTTGTTGATTTGTTTTTTTACAATTCTCAAAGCGAGTAGGCACTAACTTAAGTCTGCAAGCTTGAATTATGCACCCAATAAATGATCATGGTAAATCACACAGCATTTGAAGCCCACTGCAGATACCAGTAAGCTCAATTGGAGTAAAACCTTAGAAACATGGAAATGTAGAAAGATTTCTAACACAAAAGGAGGTCATTCACCCTATCAGCCTGGGTTTTCACCGAGTTGGGCTGACTTGGAAGTCCTAAGGAAAAATGGCAGGTGGTCCCTGATTCATGAAAGGGAAATCATGTTTGACAAACCTACTGGAGCTTTTGAGAATGTAACTAGTAGAATAGATAAGGAAGAACCAGTGGATGCGGTTTATTTGGATTTTCAGCAAGCTTTTGATAAAGCCCCACATAAGAAGTTAGTGTGCAAAATTAAAGCACATGGGATTGGGGTAATATATTTGCATTGATTGAGAATTGGTTAGCAGACAGGAAATAGAGAGTAGGAATAAATGGGTCTTTTTTCAGAATGGCAGGTGGTGACTAGTGGGGTACCACAGGGATCAGTGCTTGGGCCCCAGTAGTCACAATATATATCAATGATTTGGATGAAGGAACCAAATGTAATATTTCCAAGTTTGGTGACAACACAAAACTAGGTGGGAATGTGAGTGGTGAGGAGGACATAAAGAAGTTCCAAGGCAATTTAGACAAGGTGAGTGAGTGGGCAAATACATGACAGAAGCAGTATAATGTGGATAAGTGTGAAGTTATCCACTTCAGTAGGAAAAACAGAATGGCAGAGTATTATTTAAATAGAGATAGATTGGAAAATGTTGACATACAAAAGAGACCTGGGTGTCCTTGTACACCAGCTACTGAAAGCAAGCATGCCGATGCAACACGGAGTTAGGGAGGCAAATGGTATGTTGGCCTTTATTGCGAGAGGACTTGAGAACAAGAGCAAGGATACCTTATTGTAGCTGTACAGGTCCTTGGTGAGACCATACCGGGAGTATTGCGTGCAGTTTTGGTCTCCTTACCTAGCAAAGACCATACTTGCCATAGAGGGAATGCAGTAAAAGTTCACCAGATTGATTTCTTGGATGGCAGGATTGTCGTATGAGGAGAGATTGAGTCAACTAAGCCTGTATTCACTGGAATGTACAAGAATGAGAGGAGATTCCATTGAAACAAATTCTGACAGGACTGGACAGACTGGATGCAAGGATGATGTTTCCCCTGGCTGGGGGCTCTAGTACTAGAGACACAATCTCAGGATGTGGGGTAGGCGATTCATGGCTGAGATGAGGAGAAATATCTTCACTCAGAGGATGGTCAACCTATGGAATTCTCTACTACAGAAAGCTGTGGAGACCAAGTCACTGAATATGTCTAAGAAGGAAATAGATTTCTTGACACTAAAGGAGTCAAGGGGGTATGGGGAGAGAGAGCAGGAGTTTGGCATCGAAATAGAGGATCAGCCATAATCATATCGAATGGCAGAGCAGGCTTGAAAGTTTGAATGGCCTATTCCTGCTCCTATTTTCTATGTTTCTAATCTGGGAATCCTGCCCCTGTTCCCATGTTGTGCGATTTTTGGGAGTGCCTTTAAAGGATACAGGCTACTTCCTGTCAGAAGCTGGCATGTGGCACCCTGACCTGGCCTACTCCACTGGGGAAACAGGCATGTCATGCTCCTCCCCAATTTTCATGGAGTTGGGCCAGGTTTTTTTTTAAAAAGGGTCATGGTTCATGTGCCCTAGTGTGCATAAGGGGACCTTTTAAAAAGTAACTTTAAAAGGACCTCATTATGCCCCAATGCCATGTTTCAACCCACCTCCCACTCACCCCTCAGGCCCCTCATGTCCCCATGCCAAGCTCTGCCCTTCCACCAAACCCCTATGTCCATCATGTCTCCTATGCCAAGCTCTGACCTTCAACCCACCTCAAGTCACATTATGTATGCTTGGCTGAGAGTCCAGGCATCTATTAGAATAATAGAACACCTGCTCCCCAGAGGAAACATTGTTTAATTGACAGCTCAGGCGCTCTGATCTCTGTGGTCAATTTCACTATGTTTGTTGACATAAATGAGTGGTTTCAAATGTTTGTGGTTTTTGAAACTTCAAAGAGTCTGGATGAACAACACTTTTATAAGCATGTAATCCAGACTTTTTGCCCAAAGGAGAAAGTTATCAGCCGATTCCATTTTTCAGAGTTTTTTATTAGACATATCACTTTACACTGTGGCAAACATTGGTTTTAGAAAGCATACAGTGGGTCAATGGGCATAGAAGTGCCAGATCCTGGAATGGGGGGTATGAGGGGACATGGGGATGGGTGAAAGGGCAGGGCCTGGCATAGGTGGCATGAGGTTGTATGGATAGATGAGTGTTTCGAGGGTGGAGGGTGTAAGGGGTGAGGGCTGAAGGGCCCTTTGTGCTTTTCTTCATGGGACAAAGTCCCACAGCACGGAGACATGTCTTTTAAACCTTGGCACCTGGCAGCCTGTGGCTGGCTCTGCACTTGTTCTTGGGCCTGCTGACCTGACTCCAGCCCGCACCCGACCCCCAGCTATGAAGATCTCGCCTTGGAAGCCACTTTCTCCTGAAGGCTGAGCTGGGAATTTTCCTGACTCCCCCTACCTACCTCAAGGATGAAAATCCAACCCATTGTGTCTATGCTGGTCGAAAAGACCAATCCTACCTTTCAGCTCTTGGTGCATAGTCCTGTAAGGTTTGACACCTCAAACGCATATCCAAGTATTTTTTGAATGCAATGAGGGTTTCTCCCTCTATCATCCTTTCAAGCACTGAGTTCCTCACAACCACCAGCCTCTGGGTGAAAACATTACTCCTCAATTGCCCTCTAATCCTTCCACCAATTGCTTTAAATAAATGCCCCCTGGTTATTGGCCACTCTGCTAAGGGAAATAGGTCCTTTTGATTTACTTTGTCTAGGTCCCTCATAATTTTATGCACTTTAATTTCATCTCCATTAAGCCTCCTCTGTTCCAAAGAAAAAAATCCCAGCTGATCCATAGTTAAAGTTCCACTTAGCTAAAATTTTATATTCCTGACAACATCCTTGTGAAGCTCCTCTGTACATGCTCTCGAAGCGATCACATCCTTCCTGTAATGCAGTGACCAGAACTGTACCCAGTACTCTAATTGCTGTCTAACAGTTCTAGCATAACCTCCTTTCTCTTATACTTTAGGCATTGACCAATAAAGGCAAATATCTGCCTTCTTGACCACCTTTTCTACCTGTCCTGTTACCTTCAGGGATCTAAGGACATGCACTCCAAGGTCCTTCTGAGACTCAAAACTTTAAATATCCCTTGCACAAAATTTAAAGGATTTAGCTAATTAATTTTGCATGGCTTCATTTGAAGATTGATAATGTGATCCTATATTGAGGAAAGTAATCAATTGTTAAAATTTTGACTGTACAATTCAGGTTTGCAGTCCAGACAACTGTAACCAGTTTAAGTTATCAGTCAAGCGCTTAGATTGTTTTCTGAAAATCTTGTTGTTTCACTCCTAGAAAGAATACCCAAAGGCAAGCAATATCTTGAATTCATTATGTGTGTGAATGGCATGAACCCTCAAAGAAGAAAGGCTTCTGTTTCTAATTTCATATTTAGGCAATGCATTTTCCAAATGCTTTGAAACTTAACCTACATAGTCATTTAAAGAACTTTAAATTACCTGAGATAAATTAATCAGCTGTCTTCTAATATTAGTGCAGATAAATTGTTGATTTCTACATACAATTGTATTTTCAGTGCTTTAAAGCTCCAGTTTATGGTTGTTTTTGTAATAATTTTCTAATTGTCAGTAACTTCTGAAAAATGAAGCAATATAACATGTAACTTTTGTCAACCTGTACAGATTAAATAAAATTGATGCACCTCTACTTTATTACTCATTATGTTGTCACAAATGTTATTTTGTAGCTGCTATTGATTAAATGGTGTCTTGCAAAACACAGCATTTTTATCAATGCTAATTATACCAGTAGTAATGGCTGGAGATTGAGGGACGGCCTTCCAGGTTTTTGACGGTACTATACAACACTTGCTTTTGATGAATAAAACAAAAGCAGTTGTTTTTTCTTCTGAAAGATGACTATCCAAAACAAACATAAACTCAGTCATATATCATTCTTCTTTGGAAAGACATAGTTGAAGGAGAAGCAACAACACTGTTTTTCATCTTAGTACTCTGAACACAATGAGAACTAAGTGACAACAGCAGTGCAAATTGCATCTCATTTAATGTTTTCTGGTTGAAACCTCTAATTAAACATATTAACCCAATTATGCAGCTTAGCCCAAAATATTAAAAGGGGGAATGTATTAAATTGTTCACTTCTCTTTCCCAAACCCTAAATGTAACATTATCAGTATCTATGAGGTGGCTGGTACCCCTGAGATACTAATGGTCCCCCTGAGAAATGGGTCCCCCTGTGAAATGATTTGCTGAGAAACAGGTAGGGGGAAACCGGTACTTCTGAAAAATATAGATTTTCAAACTAGGGAATTTGGATTCTCAATTGTTCAAGATGGTCAAAAGAAAAAAAAACGAACTAAAGAAAAAGATAATGGTAAAGGATAAGTGCAGGGAATGGGACTAATTGACTCATATATTCAGAGAGCCAGCTCAAGGACAAATCCTTGATTTGTGCTGAATTTCGTGGCCACAATTTTTTAATCTCATAAATGCTGAGTGGCTCATCTTGTCCTTTACCCTCCTCAAATGAAGAACAATTCACTGAGATATGTTCATGAAAACTCCATCCCTTCAATATCATTCCATACATAATAAATATTTGAAGATTGGTTTTCTTAAAGTAATGCATGTGGACTCTGAGTGTATGATTATCTGCTTAAGACAGGATAATATAGCCATAAGGAAGTTAGAAAGATTGTAACTTTCAATCTGTGAATAATAGCAAAATGTAGCAGCTATTGTGGTACTTCTTTGTCACTAGCAATGGTTCAAAGGTGAAATTGTATATGTTTATAATTTTAAAAATACATGAAAATCACATTTTAACAGATCAGCCATTCAATCATGTTTATTAGTTTTTGACAAAATTATCCTAATGTTACAAAGTAATTCTTACCTCTGGGCACTGTCTTTTCCATTGGTAACATCATCTTCAATCTGTCATTAAGTTATTTAATATAAATTAAGCATTGAGATAAAAAAACAAAGCAAGGATATTATGTAGACCATCAAAATTAATGTCTGTGTAAAGTACAGTGAGTTTTCGTAATACATGAACAGTTCCAAGTGTCCTACTGTACTGTGGACTATACTTTGATTTTTGTGAAATAATTAATTTCTTACATTAAACAGGGAAGAACTCCAGATTCCTGCTGTGCAGTTAAGGATTAATTCATAAGAAAATGTAGTCAGGTCATTTGTAAAACAAAAAACAATTGTGCTTTTCTATGTTGAATAGGAAATTAATTTTTATAGATTCAAATTATTATTACATTCTGTTTCCTGAACCAAGTCTAAATCTAGGCCTCTCACCGTAATAGTTTTCATTATGTATAACAGTAGGGGATTGTGTCACACATAAGCATTAGGACGGGAAATAAATTTGAGCTGCATGTCAAGCTGTGCCTCACAATATCTGAGAATTTACTGCTTTTTAATTGTAACTACAAGCTCCCAATGTGGGTTTTGGGAGCAGCCACTAGAAATAGTGCTGCCTAAAAGTAAATTAAATTACAAGTTTTTGGCTAAGTAACACATGTCTTCATTACATTTTCCAGGAGATGGCTTCCTGTAAGCATACCTCCTACAACTGTTTAGCTATATGCTATACATCACCTTTCATTAATGCACAAAGAGTATTAGAAACTGTATTTTGCAGATCTGTTGATTGATTAGTGGCCAGAGACATTGTTCAGCTAATTATTAAGCCACATATAATCAGAATATGAGTATTTCTGACAAAGCCAACATTTATTGCTCAGCCCTAGTCGTCTTGGAGAATGTGGTGGTGGGCCACTTTCTTGGAGCTCTGCATTCCTTGAGCATAAAGCCCTCATATAATGGTGTTAGATAGAGATTTGAGAGTTCCAGGATTGAGAGTTATCAATGATGAAAGAAGGGCAAATATGTCTAAATCATAATTGTGGGCGACATAAGGGGAAATCTGAAAATGTTGATCTCCCCATGCACCAGTTTGCCTTTCTAGGTGGTGGAGGTCAGAGGCTTGTGAAGCACTGTAGAAGAAGCTTTGGCGACTTGCTACAGTGCCTCTGTGACACTTCCGATGCCCTACATCACTTCAACAGTTTCCAATTTCCTGGCCCTAACCATTCCCTCTTTGCTATGGATGTCCATCTCTCTCAGCCTCCATCCCGCACCATGATGGTCTCACAGAGACCTGCGTCCTCCTCAACCAACCAGGCCCAACCAGTTCCCATTCACCATCACCCTCCTCTGCCTGGCTGAGCTTATTCTCCATGTGAACAACTTCTCCGTCAACTCCACTCACTTCTTCCAAATAAAATGTGTTGCTATGTGAACCCACAAGGGTACTAGCTATGCCTGCCTTTTTGTGGAATATGTGAAAGATTCATTATTCCAATCCTACTTGGGCACTCTCCCTCATCTGTTTTCCAGTACATTAATGACTGTATTTGTGCTGCTTCCTGCTCTAGCTCTGAACTGGAAAATTTCACTCACTTAGTTTTCAATTTCACCCCTTTTCACGCCTTCACCTGGTCCATCTCTGACTCTTGCCTTCCTTCTCTGTCTCCATTTCTTCTCTGTCTCCATTTCTGGGGATAGGCTATCAACTAACATTCACTACAAACCCACGGGCTCCCACAGCTATCTCAACTACACTTCCTCACACCCTGCTTTCTGTAAGGACTCCATTCTATTCTCTCAGCTTCTCCACCTCCATTGTATCTGTTCCGGTGATGTAATCTTCCACAGCGCTTATGAAATGCCTGTCTTCTTCCTCAATCAAGGATTCCCACCCAGCATTGTTGACATGGCCCTCGACCAATCGATTTTCACACACTTCTGCTCTTATCCCTTCCCCTTCCTCCCAGAAACATGATAAGCTTCCCCCACCAAACACATCTTCCCCTGCACTCCCATTTCTGCATTCTGAAGGGACCATTCCCTCCATGGCACCCTGGTCCACTCTTCAGTTATCTCAACACCCTGCCCCTTTCCCTTTGGCACCTTTCCATATAGCACAGGGGATGCAAAAGCTGTCCTTTCACTATCCCTTCTCACTATGCAAGACCCCAAACACTCCTTCCAAGCAAAACAGTGAGTCATTTGCACTTCTTGCAATTTAGTATAATGTATTCACTCTTCACAATGTGGTCTGCTGTATAGTGGGAACACCAAACATAGGCTGGGTGATGACTTTGCGGAACACCTCAGTCTGCAAGCATAACCCCAAGCCGACTGTCGCTTGTCATTTTAATTCTCCATCTTGGTCCCACTCTGATTTTTCTGTCCATGGCCTGTTACAATGTTCCAATAAAGCTCAAAGCAAGCTCGAGGAACAGCATCTCATAATTTGTCTCAGCACTCAACAGCCCTCTGGACTCAATATTGAGTTCAACAACTTTAGATCATAACCTCTGCCTCCGTCTTGTTTCTGTGTGTTCTTTGCTTTTTTTTGCTGGCTTGATTCTTTCTGTGTCCCTTCATCTTGCATTCAGCTGGCTTCTATATAGCCATTCATACCTCATCTGGACACAACCTTTATTCCTTTATTATACCCATAACCACTCTCCTTGGCTTTTGCATCATGAAATTTTTTGCTCTTTAGTCTCTCCTGCCCTCCACCCTATCACAGACCTTCTTTCTTCTTCCTCCCCACGGGTTTAAAAACTCTTGCATTGCCAGCTTTCTGTAGTTATGATGAAAAGTCATTAACCTGAAACATTAACTCGGTTTCTCTCACCATGGATGCTGCCTGACCTGCTGAGTATTACCAACCATTTTTTTTAAATTTCAGATTTCCAGCATCCACAGTGTCTTGCTTTTGTATTAGTGTTCTCTTCTCTTCTGCCTCTGATCCATCTTCCTGTGTCACTGCAGCCCAATGCAGACAGCAACTTTAGCCACCAGGACTGGGAGCAGGTGGTGAAATCAGAGGTATTTCAAAAGCACACTCCTTCTAGAGGTTCGGTCCCACTCTCTTCTGGCTGAAAGAACCTCTGTGAACTCTTCAAAAAACACAGTCCTTCCACTAACTCCACAGCTACAGTCAAAAGTCAATAGTCAAAAGCACCACATCTGAAAGTTGGATGATGATGTCTTTAAGTAGCGCTGGTGGGAAACACTCATACAACTGAATGCATGTTCAAGTATGTGTTCTAAGAGAAAGTATTAACAGGATCAGTGATGTTGAAAATGGCAGGACAGACATCAAATCAGAATTAAACGCTGACTAATGTCACAATTGTCTTAATCTATATATTCCTGGTGTAGCATGGGACACCTGCGCTTTATTGCCCTTCAAAACATGGCAGATCATGGACGTGGTTGGGGACAAAAACCCCAACATTATTTTTTTCCCTGAACCACCTCCAGTATGTCTCTAACTATCAGCACTACGGAGCTCAATTTTGCAGTCAAGATTTTTAAATATCACAAGGCACAAAGCCTAAGTGATGGGGTTTCAAAGTATATACGATGCACAAATTTACAAATAACAATATTTACTATATAGTCACCAATTTGGATGTTTACTCTTTCCTGGAATCTTTGAAGAAAACAGTATTCTTCAAAGAAAAATGATACCTTGAGAAGAAGAGACTCACGTTTCTCCGGGGCATTGCAGTTTATGGCAGGAGGGATCTGGATCAGAAGCGTTTGCCAAATGAGAACACAGTTGTCAACCTTGCTTGATTGCCTTTGGAGTCATTGTGGAATGGTGAGGCTCTTTCCAGAAATTACCAAACATTTTCTTTGAGGAGTAAGCATTACTAGTGGTTAAGAGGCCCATGCAAATGGTTTTGCAATCTAAAAGATGCGGTGACCATTGATGAGTTCATATGTTCATATTTGATCCTGTTTATATATCAACTAATGAATAATTATGAATGAATAATTTCAAGGGGAGGCTGTGGCGATGGCATTGTGGAATTGTCGCTGGACAAGGAATCCAGAAATCCAGGTTTGAATCACACTATGGCAAATGGTGAAATTTGAATTCAATAAAAATCTGACCATGAAACCATTGTTGATTGTCATAAAAACCCGGCTCACTAAGTCCCTTTAGGGAAGGAAATCTGCTGTGCTTACTTGGTCTGGCCGACATGTGACTCCAGACCCACAGAAATGTGGTTGACTCTTAAGTGCCTTCTGCAATGGCCTAGCAAACCATTCAGTCGTATCAATCTGCTAAAAAGTCTAAAGGAATGAAACCAGGCAGTCCATCCAGCATCGACCTAGGCACCGGAAACGAAAATGGCAAACTCAGCCCTGTCGACCATGGAAAGTCATCCTTACGAATATCTGGGGGCTTGTGCCAAAATTTGCACAGCTGTCCCACAGAATAGTCAGGCAACAACGTGACATTGTCCGTAAGGAATGTTTCCGTGAGTATGGCTGTGTCCCAGACGCCACCTTCACCATCCATGGGTTATGCCCTGTCACACCCAGGACAAACCCAGCTGAGGTGGTGGCACAGTGATATACAGTTGGGAGGGAGTTGTCCTGGGAGTCCTCAACATCAGCTCTGGACCCCATGAAGTCTCATGGTATCTGTTTAAACATGGGCAAGGAAACCTCCTGCTGATTCCCACATACTGAACCCCCCACCCCCACCTCATCCCCTCAACAGGTGAATTAGTACTCCACCATGTTGAACGCTAATTGGAGGAAACACTGAGAGTGGCAAAGGCACAGAATGTACTCGGGGTGGGGGACTTCAGTGTCCATCACCAAGAGTGGCTCTGTAGCTCCACAATTGACTGGGTTGGCTGAGTCCTAAAGGACATAGCTGCTAGACTGGGTCTGTGGCAGGTGGTGAGGGAACCAACAAGAGGGAAAAACACACTCAGCCTCATCCTCACCAATCTGCCTGCTGCAGATGCATCTGTCCATGACAGTATCGGTAGGAGTGACCACCATGCACAGATTTGAAGAGACAAAGTCTTGTCTTCACATTGAGGATACCCTCCACCATGTTGTGTGGAACTACGGCTCTACTAAATGGGATAGATTTTGAACAGATCTAGCAACTCAACACGGGCAACCATGAGGCACTGTAGGCTATCAGCAGCAGTGGGGTTGTATTCAGCACAATCTGTAACCTCATGGCCCGGCATATCCCCCACTCTACTATTACCACCAAGTCAGGGGATCAACCCTGGTTCAATGAAGAGTGCAGCGGGGCATGGCAGGAGCAGCACCAGGCATACCTAAAAATGTGGTGTCAAACAGGTTAAGCTACAACACAGGACTACTTGTATGCCAAACAGCATAAAGTAGCAAGGGATAGGCAGGGCTAAGCAATTCCACAACCAACAGATCAGATGTAAACACTGCAGTCCTGCAACATCCAGTCATGAATGTTGGTGGACAATTAAACAACTCACTGGAGGAGGTGGCTCCACAAATATCACCATCCTCAATGATGGAGGAATCCAGCACATTAGTGCAAAAGATAAGGCTGAAGCATTTGCAACAATCTTCAGCTAAAGTGCCGATTGAATGCCAATTGTACTGAAGACTTGTGCTCTAGAACTTGCCACGCCCCTAGTCAAGCTGTTCCAGTACAGCTAACACGCTGGCATCCTTCTGGCAATGTGGGAAATCCCCTAGATATGTCCTGTACACAAAAAGCAGGTCAAATCCAGCCTGGCCAATTTTGACCCCATCGGTCTACTCTCCATCATGAGTAAAGTGATGGAAGGTGTCTCAATAGTGCTATCAAGCAGCATTTGTTTAGCAATAACCTGCTCACTGGTGCTCAGTTTGGGTTCTGCCAGGGCCAATCAGCTCCTGACCTCATTAGAGCCTTAGTTTAAACATGAACCAAAGATCTGAACTTCAGGGGTGAGGT
Organism: Cetorhinus maximus; assembly: GCF_964194155.1. Lineage (NCBI taxonomy): Eukaryota > Metazoa > Chordata > Chondrichthyes > Lamniformes > Cetorhinidae > Cetorhinus > Cetorhinus maximus. The sequence goes on along the minus strand of NC_135881.1, from coordinate 148,183,825 downwards.
GAGAGTGACTGTCCTTGACATCAAGGCAGCATTTGACTGAGTGTGGCATCAAGGTGCCCTAGCAAAACTGGAGGCAATGGGGATCAGAGGGAAAACTCTCTGCTGGCTGGAGTCATACCTAGCACAAAGGAAGATAGTTGTGGTTGTTGGAGATCAATTATCTCAATTCCAGGACATCACTGCAGGAGTTCCTCCGGGTAGTGTCCTCGGCCCAACCATCTTCAGCTGCTTCCTCAAAGACCTTCCCTAACAGCGCTGTATGTGTACATATACCACACGGACTGCAGCAGTTCAAGAAGGAAGCTCACCACCAACTTCTAAAGGGCAATAAATGCTGGCTTAGCCAGAAAAGCCCAAATGCCTTGAATTAATATAAAAAAATAAAAATCAGAAGTGGGGATGTTCACTAATGGTTGCACAATGTTCAGCACCATTCACAACTCCTTAGATACTGAAGCAGTTCATGTCCAAATGCAGCAAGACCTGGAGAATATCCAGGCTTGGGCTGACAAGTGGCAAGTAACATTTGTGCCACACAAGTGTCAGGCAATGACCATCTCCAACAAGAGAGAACCTAATCAATGACCCTTGACATTCAATGGCATTGCCATCACTAAACCCCCACTATCAACATCATGGGGGTTACCATTGATCAGAAACTAAACTGGGCTATCCATATAAACACTATGGCTACAAGAGCAGGTCAGAAGCTAGGAATTCTGTGGCTAGTAACTCACCTCCGACTCCCCAAAGCCTGTCCACCATCTACAAGGCAAAAGTCAGGAGTGTGATGGAATATTCTTGACTTGTCTGGGTCAGTGCAACTCCAACAACACTCAAGAAACTTGTCACCATCTAGGACAAAGCAGCCCATTTGATTGGCACCCCATCCACAAACATTCACTCCCTCCACCACTGACACAGTGGCAGCAGTGAGTACCATTTACAAAATGAACTGCAGGAACTCACCAAGCCTCCTTAGACAGCACCTTCCAAACTCAAGGCTTCTACCATCTAGAAGGACAAGGGCAGCAGATACACGGGAACGCCACCACCTGAAAGTTTCCTTCCAAGCCATTCACGATCCTGACTTGGAAATATATCGCCACTTCTTCACTGTCGCTGGGCACTGTGGGTATACCTACACTACATGGATTGCAGTGATTCAAGAATGCAGCTCATCAACACCTTCTCAAGGGCAGTTAGGGACAGGCAATAAATGCTGGCCCAGCCAGCGAAACCCACATCCCATGAATGAATGAATTAAAAATATATGTACATCAACTAATGGATAATTAAAAGTGAATAATTTGAGATCTTTGCCTTTATTTATTTTGATGCCTTTTCAATATACAATTTAGACATATCTTTTATTCTTTTTGTTATACGAAAGAAAGGAAATAACACTTCATTTGGATTTGTTTTAATAAATATTATGTTTGTTTGCTAACTTAATAAGGGGCAATAGACATGCAAGATATCCCATTTTCAGGCATTTTGTTATTGTGTAAATTGCAAGGTTATTGATATAGCTTCTTTTCTGACAGTACACAAAATGATTAATGGTGGAGTCCACAGCTTAATCATCTCAGCTCCCATCTTGGTTTCCATCATGGTTAATTAAATGAAGGTCACTGTCACCTTATGCACTGAAGCTCCTTAACATAATACATCACTGATGCGGTTTAATAAAAAAAACCACACAATGAAGGGGAGCATGTAATAGGAAATTTAATTTAAAGAATGCAACCAAATATCGACAGAAATATAAATGTTGTAAATAGTTCTCTAACAACAGGGCAGCTAAAAGATGGAGTTTCAGTCTCACCTCTTCCAAGTCTTGAAAGTTAAAATTTATGGTTTGACTATAACTTGACTTAAGTGTTTTTTCAGTTTTCAATTAAGGTAGCACAAGGAGAACGAGCATTAATGGACAATATGATCTGGAGATGGGCAAGGAAGAAAGTGGCAAGGACTTGACCCACTCTCCCAAAACACAACTCCATCAAAGAATCACGGAATAGCAGCCTCCGAGAAGCTTATCATCTAAACTCTGCTTTTCCCTCAGCTAACAGAAAAAGCAAAGAAATGATAATGTCAAAACTGGGACTGAGGGAAAGTGGAAAAATATTCATTTGTTGATTCCGTTTGGTTGAGCTGTGCTTTTTTTCTGACAATTTTAACCTGGAGGAGTATGGAGGGTTTAGGCACAGGTAGTGGTGAAAATCCAGCATGTCAGAAAGCCAACTGCAACTCGTGTCTTCTTTGTTTATCTTGGGCGTGTTAGGCTGCAGCAATCCTCTCAGGTGAGGTAGATTTAGCGTATGCTAATTACACAATAGAACAGGATTTACGGCATAGAAACAGGCCATTTGGCTCCACTAGTCTATGCCAGTGTTTATGCCCCACTCAAGCCTTGGAGCAATATTTTGACACACTTTTAAATTTAACAGGGTTAAATCCATGGGTTTCCCTGAATTCCTGATACTTGCCAATAAAAGCAACGTAAGAACATAACGGAAATGGAGAGGCTGAATCAAACTCATGGAAATTCGGCAATAAATAACTCAGTATTCACAGCTGCTTTCTTACCTACAAGTAGAAAAGGGCATTTACACAATAATTTTGTTTTTAAGCTTACTTTCCACAATTTAGAGGATTTCTTAACATCAGATGGTGGGCACCATGGCCGTTTTAGATGGGACCTCAGAGAAGGTGCAATATGGGCAGCACCAGTAGAAGAACCAGCCACAACCTTCTTTCAAGAGACCTGCAACTGGACAGCAAAGAAGTCAGCAATACAAAGGGAAGCAGCAGGGGAGTGCAGCTCATAGGATAGACAACATGTATCACAGGGTGTAAAAGCAGTGCATGAGAGTCCTTGACATGTCGGAACAGCAGAGTTTCAGGAGGCTTAGGTTGTTGCATCAGATTGTTGCAGACATCTTATTTTTATACATTCACAGGGTGTGGGCATCTCTGGTTAGTGATGTTAGTGAGCATTTATTGCCCATCCCTAATTGCCCTTGAGAAGGTGGTGGTGAGCTGTCTTCTTGAACCACTGTAGTCTGTGTGGTGCAAGTACACCCACAGGGCTGTTAGGGAAGCAGTCCCAGGATTTTGACCCAGCGACAGTGAAGGAACTGCGATATGTTTCCATGTCAGGATGGTGAGTTACTTGGAGTGGCTGTTCCAGGCGGTGGTGTTCCCATGTATCAGCTTCCCTTGTCCTTCTAGATGGCAGCCGAAGGTGCTGTTTGAGAGCCTTGGCGAGTTCCTGCAGTACATCTTGTAGATGGTACACACTGCTGCCACTGTTCGTGAGTGGTGAAAAGAATGAATGTTTGCGGAAGTGGTACCAATCAAGTGACCTGCTTTGTCCTGGATAGTGTCAAGCTTCTTGAGTGTTGTTGGACACTGCTCATCCAGGCAAGTGGAGAGTATTCTATCACATTCCTGACTTGTGTTTTGTAGATGGTGGACAGGCGTTGGGGAGTCAGGAAGTGAGTTATTCACTGCAGGATTCCCAGCCTGTGACCTGCTATTATAGCCACAGTATTTATATGGATAATCCAGTTCAGTTTCTGGTCAATGGTGATCCCCAGGATGTTGATAGCGTGGCATTCAGTGATGGTAATGCCATTGAATGTCAAGGGACGATGGTTAGATTCTCTCTTTTTGGAGGTGGTCATTATCTGGCACTTGTGTGGCACAAATGTTACTTGCCACTTGTCAGCCCAAGCCTGGACGTTGTCCAGGTCTTGTTGCATTTGGACATGGACAGCTTTAGTATCTGAGGAGTCATGAATGGTGCTGAACATTGTGCAATCATCAATGATCACCCCCTTATAATGGAAGGGTGGTCATTGATGAAGCAACTGAAGGTGGTTGGGCCTAGGACACTACCCTGAGGAATTCCTGCAGTGATGCCCTTGAATTGAGATGATGAACCTCCAACAACTACAACTATCTTCCTTTGTGCTAGGTATGACTCCAACCAGCAGAGATTTCTACCCCACCCCCCCCACCCCCCCCCCGATTCCCATTGATTCCAGTTTTGCTAGGGCTTCTCAATGCCACACTCAGTCAAATGCTGCCTTGATGTCATGGGCAGTCACTCTGACCTCATCTGCAAATTTCTAGAGGAAGGTCTGCTCCATGCTGTACCTGATGGTCACACCTTATCAGTAGCTATCAAAGTCATCACCACCATCAGCTCTTTAGCCTTCGAATCCTTTCTGGACTCTGCTGCCAACTTTTCCAGAATCTGCCAGTCGCAAATATATAAGACAGGTTATTTTCCAGGGCTCTTATCCTGGGCAGTCCAAGTTGCTTGGCTCTTTGGACCCACAAGCAAAGTACAATGGTGGCTACAAGGACCCTTGGGGGGAAGCAATGGCGTAGTGGTATTGTCGCTGGACTTTTATTCCAGAGACCCTGGGTAATGCTCTGGGGGCCCGGGTTTGAATCCCACCACAGCAGGTAGTGGAATTTGAATTCAATAAAAATCTGGAATTAAAACTCCTATGATGACCATGAAGCCATTGTTGATTGTTGTATCTGGTTCACTAATGTCCTTTAGGGGAGGAAATCTATTGTCCTTGCCTACATGTGACTCCAGACCCATAGCAATGTGATTGACTCTTAAATTGCCTAGCAAGCCACTCAGTTGTAACAAGCCACCGCAAAGACACAAAAAAGGAATGAAACCAGATGATCTGGCATTGACCTAGGCACTGGAAATAACAACAGCAATCACAGCCCTGTGAACCCTGCAAAGTCCTCCTTACTAACATCTGGGGGCTAGTGCCAAAATTGGGAGAGCTGTCTCACAGACTAGTCAAGCAACAGCCTGACATAGTCATCCTCACGGATAATGTCCCAGACTCCTCCATCACCTGCCATGGGTATGTCCTGTCCCACCACCAGGACAGACCCAGCAGAGGTGGTGACATAGTGGTATACAGCCGGGAGGGACTTGCCCTGGCAGTCCTCAAAATCAGCTCCGGGCCCCATGAAGTCTCATGATATCAGGTCAAACATGGGCAAGGAAACCTCCTGCTGATTACCACGTACTGCCCTCGCTCAGCTGATGAATCAGTGCTCCTCCATGTTGAACATCACTTGGAGGAAGCACTGAGGATGTACTCTGGGTGGTAGCATCACTGCTGGCCAAGTCCGAAATGACATATCTGCAGCAGGGGGTTGAGGGGAACCAACAAGAGGGAAAAACATACTTGACCTCATCCTCACCAACCTGCCTGCTGCAGATGCATCTGTCCAAGACAGTATCAGTAGGAGTGACCACCGTACAATCATTGTGGAGGTAAAGTTCCGCCTTCACATTAAGGATACCCTCCAACGTGTTGTGTGGCACTACCACCATGCTAAATGGGATAGATTTCAAACAGATCTAGCAACTCAAGACTGGGCATCCATGAGGTGCTGTGGGCCATCAGCAGCAACAGAATTGTACTCAAACACAACCTTGTGGCCTGGCATTATCCCCCACTCTACCATTACCATCAAGCCAGGGGATCAACCCTGGCCCAATGAAGAGTGCAGGAGGGCATACCGGGAGCAGCTCCAAGCATACCTAAAAATGAGATGTCAACAGGACTTCTTGCATGCCAAACAGCAGAAGCAGCAAGACAGAGCTAAGCAATCCCACAACCAACGGATCAGATCAGATCTAAGCTCTACAATCCTGCCACGTCCAGTCGTGAATTGTGGTGGACATTTAAACATCCCACTGGAGGAGGTGGCTCCACAAATATCCCCATCCTCAATGATGAGGAGCCCAGCACAGCAGTGCAAAAGATAAAGGCATTTGCAACAATCTTCAGCTAGATCTGCCAAGTGGATGATCGATCTCGGCCTCCTCTGGAGGTCCCCAGCATCACAGATGTCAGTCTTCAGCCAATTCAATTCACTCCATGTGATATCAAGAAACAGCTGAAGGCACTGGACACTGCAAGGGCTATGGGCCCTGACAACATCCCAGCAATAGTACTGAAGAAGCTCCAGAACTTGCCACACCCCGAGCCAAGCTGTTTCAGTGCAGCTACAACACTGGCATCTACCCGGCTATGTGGAAAATTGCCTAGGTATGTCCTGTACACAAAAAGCAGGACAAATCCAACCTGGCCAATTACTGCCCCATCAGTCTACTCTCCATCATCAGTAAAGTAATGGAAGGGGTCATCAACAGTGTTATCAAGCAGCACTTCCTTAGCAATAAGCTGCTCACCGAAGCTCAGTTTGGGTTCCACCAGGCCCACTCAGCTCCTGACCTTGTTACAGCCTTGGTTCAAACACGGACAAAGGAGCTGAACTCTCGAGGTGAGGTGAGAGTGACTGCCTTGACGTCAAGGCAGCATTTGACCAAGTGTGGCAACAAGGAGCCCTAGCAAAACTGGAGTCAATGGGAATCAGGGGGAAAACTCCTCTGGTTGGAGTCATTCCTGCCACAAAGGAAGATGTTGTGGTTGTTGGAGGTCAGTCATCTCAACTCCAGGACATCACTGCAGGAGTTCCTCAGGGTAGTGTCCTAGGCCCAACCATCTTCAGCTGCTTCATCAATAACCTTCCTTCCATCATATGGTCAGACGTGGGGATGGTCGCTGATGATTGCACAATGTTCAGCACCATTTGTGACTCCTCAGATACTGAAGCAGTCCATGTCCAAATGCAGCAAGACCTGGACAATATCCAGGCTTGGGCTGACAAGTGGCAAGTAACACTCGCACCACACAAGTGTCAAGCAATGACCATCTCCAACAAGAGAGAATCCAACCATCGCCCCTTGATGTTCAATGTCATTACTATCACTGAATCCCCCACTTACAACATCCTGGGCATTACCATTGACCAGAAACTAAACTGGACTAGCCATATAAATACTGTGTCTACAAGAGCAGGACAGAGGCTAGGAATCGTGTGATGAGTAACTCGCCTCCTGACTCCCCAAAGCTTGTCCACCATCTACAAGGCACAAGTCAGGAATGTGATGGAAAAATCCCCACTTGCCCGGGTGAGTGCGGCTCCTACAACATTGAAGAATCTGGACACCGTCCAGGACAAAGCAGTCCGCTTGATTGGTACCACATCCACAAACATTCACTCCCTCCACCACTGACGCACAGTAGCAGCAGCATGTACCGTCTACAAGATGCACCGCAGGAATTCGCCAAGGCTCCTTAGATAGCACCTTCCAAACCCACGACAACTACCATCTAAAAGGACAAGGGCAGCAGATAGATGGGAACACCGCTACCTGGAAGTTCCCCTCCAAGTTACTCACCATTCTGACTTGGAAATATATCGACATTCCTTCACTGTCGCTGGGTCAAAATCCTGGAACTCCCTTCCTAACAGCATCATGGGAGTACCTACACCACATGGACTGCAGCGGTTCAAGAAGGCAGCTCACCACCACCTTCTCAAGGGCAACAAGGGATGGGCAATAAATGCTGGCCTAGCCAGTGAAGCCCACATCCCATGAATGAATAAAAAAAACTTGGCTGATGACATCAATCTAAAATTTGACCAATAAAGCCCAACATTGCTACAATAAATACCATAGTACCACCAGATGTGTCATTGGACAAGCCATTGGCATACTGAAGATGCACTTCAGCTGCTAGGCAGATATGGAAGTGCCCTTCAGTATTCATCAACCAGTGTATTCCAAATGTTCATGGTCCTGCTGCTCAACATTGCACAGGATCAAGGTTTAAACCTGCAGAAGGAACGAAGTGCAGGTGGGCCTCAGATTACAAGGAGGAAGAGGAGAAAGGCAAAGAAGACGAGGAGGAGAAACGTGGTGATGACAATGCACCAACTATTCACAATGCTGCCAGGGGTGGCCTGATTGATACAAGGTTCATTCAGTATGTCCACATCAGGACTATATGCAACAGCCACTATTCTTGGCACCCCATTCCCTGCCACATACCAGTGACCAACAAAATCCTACAAACAACCAATTACCCCTTGCACATCCCCTCATGGGTCCGCATCACTTCATACCTTTCCATTCATCATCATACAAGTTAAAAGGCAACTTACGACCCAGCAACAAAAATTGGGCAAGACAAGAAAGTGGTGCAAATTAATAAAACTTTTTATTCTCCTGAAGAACAGAAACTGAACAGCATTGCACTCTCTCATGAACTCATGTGCATACCCTTGTGCAACTACACAACTTTATTCTTCTGTTCTTACTACTCTTATATGATGCAACCCCTGTGGCTTCAGCAAAGGTGGAGGCCGGCTGCTCAGGTCGCTGCTCTATTTTGTGAGGTGCACTTGGCTAACATCCTTTGGGTTTTGGAGTCCATGAGGGCCCTGCCAAAGATTACTCCACTTTCACTTGTGCAGGGGCAGATTCAGTTATCAGGATGTGAGGCAACACATATGCGGGTGTATATACTGACTGGGTGGCTGAGAAGTGGAAGCATACAGCAGAATGTCGGTCTTACATTTCCTGACTTTAGGGTCATTAAAGCGATTCCTGCACTGAATCCAGGAGTGTGCTATACTGCTGTTTTCCTCTGCCACTTCTTTGTGGCAACACCAGTGCACCAAAGTAACTGGGGCAAGAGAAGGCAAGCAGGGACAGAAAATGACTTGGAAAACTGTTCCACTGGCTCATTTTATACAGACATTTGATTTTTCGCACAAAGTGACATGGGCTGCAGGAAATACCTGCCCACTACTAGGCATAAAAACTTGAATTAAGGCACGATGGTGTTGCAATATCAGGTGTCACATTTTCCATCACTACACCTTCATTAATGTCTGACATAAGGGACGTGCTCATCAAACAATTGTTCCCGGCCATGCACCAGTCAAGGCAGAATTCTCTTCAAGTTGTCACGGTGGCGAATTTTAATGCTCCTGGTTGAAATATTGTTTTTAGACATTTGCCTTTGTTTTTATGAGCATTTTCTTTGAGGTGTGGTGTTTCTTCAACTTCTACCTTCAGGTGTGCTGATGTCTGATTTACTATTTGTAACTTTACCTATTTTCCCTCCTTGGACGTTACAGAATTTCCTTTGGGGATCCCGCTGTACCTAACATAGATAAATAATGGAGGAGGGGCAGAGGGAAAAACATTGTGTAGGTCAGCACAGGAGGCATCTGGCAACAATCTAGCAGTGCCCAGCCTTCAGAAGGTGCTGAACCCATGGGATCATTCAAGGCTACTTCAGACTATTTCTAACATTTCCCAGTTTGCTGCCCACAGATGCCAGAGATAAGTCTCTGAAGCCTTTTTTTGTTCAAGTAAGCCAGTCCATTAAATTCTCTCTGGGTGTTCAACATCAATAAGAGGACCGTGAGAATTGTTAGAGAGGCCAGATTCCAAGGGGCCATAAATGGAACTCACATTACAATGCATCAGTTCACTTTATCAGTCCTGTGGCTTACATCAACAGAAAAGGTAGCACTCCTTCAACGTGCAGTTCTTTTATATTAAGGCAGCCATTGGTCCCACGACTCTCTCAAGATAGGACACAAGGGTCTAACGGGAATAGAGGGTCCCTTCTGCAGCCTTGGGGAAGCGTACAGGCGTCATTAGCCAACAAACAAGCAGAGCACAACAGGGTGCATTCTGCCACCAGGAGATCATGAAACATTTGGAAGGAAAAGCAGTAGCCAACGGGGACAGCTATACAAAGCAACAAAGGGATTCAATGAAAGTAATAATCCTTATATAATTTTATACACCTCAATTATATTAACCCTAAATCTACTAAATTCAATAGAATGTAACCCAGGTTAATGCAACAAAAACAAAAATTGCTGGAAAAATTCAGCAAGTCTGAAAGCATCTGCAGAGAGGAACACAGTTATCGTTTCGAGTCCGTATGACTCTTCATCAGAATTAAAGAGAGATAGAAATGTGGTGAAATATAAGCTGTTTAAGGGGGATTTGACAGGTGAAGCTGGATAGAGGACCAGTGATAGATGGAAGCAAAGGAGAGATTGCCATAGATGTCATAAACAAAAGATCAAAGGGGTTTTGACGGTGGTGATATTAGCTACAAGATGTGCTAATAGTGACATTAAGGGTGGAAAGCAGGATGAGCAAGTGACTGATGCCCCTAGTGGGGGTGGGGTGGGAGGAAGGGATCGAAAGAGACCAAAAGGTGGGTATAAAACAATGAATGGAAATAAATTTTTAAAATAATAATAGAAATTGGTAGGGAAAGAAAAATATATTTTATATATATATATATAATACAATAAAGATAAAAGAAATAAGTATAATAATTATTAGGGAAAGGGGGTCAGAAAGGGGTGAGGATGGAGGAGAGAGTTCATGACCCGAAGTTGTTGAACTCAATGTTAAGTCCGGAAGGCTGTAAAGCGCCTATTTGGAAAATGAGGTGCTGTTCCTCCAGTTTGTGTTGAGTTTCACTGGAACATTGCAACAGGCCAAGGATGGACATGCAGGCATGACAACAGGGTGGTATGTTGAAATGGCAAGCAATAGGAAGGTCTGGGTCATGCTTGAGGACAGACAGAAGGTGTTCCGCAAACCCAGTCTGCATTTGGTCTCTCCAATGTAGAAGAGACCGCATTGGGAGCAGCGAATGCAATAGACTAAGTTGAGGGAAGTGCAAGTGAAGTGCTGCTTCACTTGAAAGGAATGTTTGGGCCCTTGGACAGTGAGGAGGGAGGAAGTAAAGGGGCAGGTGTTGCGCCTTCTGCGATTGCATGGGAAGGTGCTATTGGACGGGGTTGAGGTGTAGGGGGTGATGGAAAAGTGGACCAGGGTGTGCCGGAGGGAATGTGCCCTATGGAATGCCGACAGTGGGATGTGAAGGGAAGATGTGTTTGGTGGTGGCATCATGCTGGAGTTGGCGGAAATGGCGGAGGATGATCCTTTGAATGCGGAGGCTGGTGGGGTGATAAGTGAGGACAAGAGGGACCCTATCATGGTTCTGGGAGGGAGAAGAAGGGGAAATGAGGAGAGGAAGGGGAAATCAGATTTCCAGCACCCGCAGTATTTTGCTTTTATCCAGGTTAATGCAACATGTCTTCATAATTTAGCTAGTCCTTTAAGGCTGTGTAACATTCTGGGGAACTTAGATTGGCTCTGAATGGGGTACAGTGTATCTTTCATAAGTACAAAAAATGAACTTTGTATTCCAGATGTGGTCTGACCAAGGCTCCAGACATTTCTCTTCCACTTTTGCTTTCTAACCATATCAAAATAAAGGTAATCGTTCCATGAACCTTTTTGATACACTTTTTGTACTAGATTTTTGTAATTTGTTTATGGAACACCCAAATTCCTTAGCTCCTCCACAGTTCCTTGCCTCTTCCCATTAAGGAAATACTTTGATTTGTCTTTCTTGAATCAAAGGTCGATGATCTTACACTTCTTCATATTAAAATCTATTTACAACAGTTTTGACCACTCGTTTAATCAATTTATGTCCTTTTGCAACGCCCTGCGCCCATCCACATAACTTACTGTGCCTCTAAACTTAGGGCACAAAGTTAATCTCCGTAGTGTCAACCTCCCTCCAAATGGAACGTGCTGAGCTGGCAGCCACTTCTGTTGGAGCTGTGCAGCCTGCCATCTGGAAAAGGGTGCCTGCATGGGTGTCCCTGTGTGTACTGGAAGCAGCTGAATCAGTGCTATCTTGATGCCACACTGCCCTACTGGCTGATCTGAAACCACTACTCAAATTTGGAACATGCAGGTCCATGGGATGAATTCTTATCTCACTCGACCAGGATCAGGCTTTCAGCTGCAAAAGGATCCCAGCACTCATCTTACTGAAATCGTTAGGCACCCAACTTGCAAATAAGTGACTTTTAAGAACTTATGTTATTGAGAAGTGTCTGGATATACCAAGGAGTGTTGTCATAGGTGTTGTGGTGAATTCTTGGACTTGGAAGAGAGTGTTGTTGCATCTTCATGAGGGGGGCAGAGGATTAGATAACCTGTTCACAGGTATGGGGGCTATAGTTGCAGTGCCTCTGCGTCTGCAGCATGACAGGGATTTGGAGCAGAGGGCAAGCGATGCCCTCTTCCAACTTGACAAGGATCCCCCTCATATCCCAATCAATGTACACGGTTTCTATCCCTACTCTGTATCACCTACCTCCAAAACAATTTGTAACCCATTTCATAAGGTTACCCCCAATTCCATGTGCTCTCATTTTTACTAATGATTTCTTGTACTGAATCTTATCAAATGCCTTCTAACATAGACAGCACCCATAAACACTCCATGTCCACTATGTTAGTGACCTGAAAGAAATTGACATGTTTAGTCATACAGGACTTACCCTTCACAAAATCTTGTTGACTTCCTATGATCAGCTGGTATTTGCTGAATTGCTCACTCACTCTGTCCCTGAAAATAGACACTATTAACTTCCCCACAACTGGAGTTGATTGACAGGTCTGTAGCTTCTTGATTTCTCCCTCCCTTCTGCCTTAAATACAGCAGAAGATTCTCACTGAGAATCTACAGAAAGAGATTCAGGCATCATTTACTCCTTGGTAGAAACTGGGTGGTAAAATTCCCACCAGTGTAAACCCCATCCCCATTTCCTCCTTTGCATTAAATTGTTCTAAAACATTGGGTACAAAGCAAATAGGATTCTCACTGTGTTTTTCCCCATTTTACCATCATCTTTTCTTGGACCAGTACCACATCATTCCTATAAATCTGTGGCAGGCTAGCTTAGTGCAGATCAGTGATACTTTGTAAGGCCATCTGTCATCCTGTTTAAGATGGCAGGTGTGTTAGTATTCAAAGTCTACTTTGCTGTATTAATGGCCAGCCAGGACTTATTTGGGAACTTTGAAGTTCAATGGAGATATCCATTGATTCCATGACAGACATTCTCACAATTTCCTGTGCCACCAACACATTTGTGGTTGAGTTGAACTCTTCCATCCTTTCCACTATTGTGCTTGGTACATCTCTCAGTACTGGCTAAGTTGCTGGTAAATCTCCAGCACTCTCTTTTTCAATGACGGCCCCCAGGATCCTGCATCTGTGTTCGACTGAGCAACGTTTTGAACGGATTGCGGCCTCTGATGCAGACTCTCCACAGCCATTCCTACCATCAATGGCTGCCATGCTCTGTGAATCACCATGTGAAAACCCAAATAATTTCTAAGTACAAGAATCTGCACTGATGGACACTGTAAGCCCTGTGACAGGGCACCCTCAGAAGGAATGAGGACCTATCTTTTGTCCTGTCCTATTTCTCATCTACATGCTGCCCCTTGGTGACATCATCCAGGAAGATAACATTAGTTTTCCCACGTACGCTGACAACCTCTGTCGATTCCTCCACTTTGTTAAATTATCAGACTGCTTAACCAGCATCCAGCACTGGATAAACATACATTTCCTCCAATTATATGTTGGAAAGACTGAAGCCATTGATTATTGTCGCCACCCCGAACTCCATTCACTAGCTATGGACTCCAAACCTCTCCCTGTCAACAGTCTGAAATTAAACCAGTTTGTTCGTAGCCTTGGTGTCACCTTTGTTCCGAAATTAAGCTTTCAAACTTGTACTTGTGCTATCACTAAGACCACCTATTTCTACGTCCATATCATCGCCCAGCTTTGTCCATGCCTCAGCCATTGGCTGCTGATGCCCCTATCCAAACTTTCATTACCTTTAGACTTGGCTATTCCAATGCAGTCCTGGCTGGTCTTCTACATTTACTCGTATAAAGTTGAGATCATCCAAAACTCTGCTGCCCATGTCTTAACTTGCAACAAGTCCCATTGGCCTATCACCTTTGTAGTCACTGGCCTACATCGCCTCCTGGTCAAGCAATGTCTTGATTTGTGTCTCCCTTTCTCTGTAATCTCCTCCAATCCCACAACCATCTGAGATATCTGTGCTCCTCTAATTCTAGCCTCTTGTGTATTCCCAATTATAATTGCTCCAAAACTGGTGGCTACGCCTCCCATTGCCTAGTTGGCAAGCTCTGGAATACCCTCACCACACCTCTCTGCCTCTTGATCTCACTTTTCTCCTTTAAGACACTCCTTAAATCATACCTCTTTGATCTAACTTTTGGTCTTCTGACCTAATATTTCCTTACGTGTCTCGGTGTCATACTTTCTTTTAGAATGCTCCTGTGAAGTGGCTTGGGAGGGATATTTCATTACATTAAAGGTATTTATAAATGTAAGTCATATTGTTCTTGTTTTTGTTGTTGAAACAATGTCCCTAATTGTCCCTCCTCCTCCTCCTGACTGTACCCAGCAGTAATTCCATGGATGCATCATTAAACCTGGGAGCTGCCCATTGCTTTCTGTATATCCACCCCAAACCACCTCCTGGCTCCTCCATTTGCATTTCTACATTGTCCCTTTTAATCTCGCCCACAGAACAGTTTGGAGATATGAAACCCAGCAGTCAAAATTGTCATGGCATTGGATCACAGCTCTGGGTCACTTATGGGCATATTGAACTCTTTGAGGAAGATATGTGTTTTTAAAAAGGACATACAAGCAAAAGCTGACTGAGACAGTAAAGTAACCACATTCTGGAAAATTTCCATGTGGATTATACTTGACCAACTAGCCCAGAGAGCATTAGGAAATAGAGATAGTTTAAGTAAGTTATATTTGTATTTGTGCATGTTAGGAATGAGTTTTAGCTTTAATGCTTAAGTTTGACTTGTATTTGTGTATCTGTGCTTTACAAAAGGTCAAATTGAGTTTTCGTTTCACTTTAAAAGGTGCCTGCATTTCTAATGAGAGTTTTATAACTCTAAGTTAAACAAACAAGAGTAAAAAAACCTGAGCTGTTGCTTAGCAACAGGAGTCCAGAGAGACAGGTCCCTCCCACAGACACACACAGAAGAAACTAGAAACAAGAGTTTGATTTGGAAGTGGTTTGAGTTCAGTTGGTTTTGAAAGTCGCTGCCAGGAGAGACTGGAAAAGGCGACAGATAGCCAGTCCCAAGCTAAAGAAAAGACTCCAAGATCCAGGGGAGTGGAACAGGACAAACCCCCAAGAAGACCTTCTAGTCAAAGGAAGGGTAGGAACCTGGAAAAGGTCCTGTTAAGTGAAGTTACGAGTGAGGGGCAGAGACAAAGGCTCCAAGCTTCATGTTTAAAGAGACAAAGCTGCAGATAGCAGATTTAAGTGAGAAATGCTTGCAAGAGGCCAGAAGGTCCAAAGAGATGGCTGAAGGTCTTTAACTCTTTGCTGTGGGCATATGAAGCAGTGGTACTGTTGAGGGCTGAGTCAGAGAGAGAGAATGCATGGAAGACAGCTTGAATGCATGTGGTGACCTAGGGGAGAGGAATATTGGAAGGAGAATTCAAAACCCTGGAGTTGAACCCTTACAGAAGGCATCTGAGAGAAAGTGTCTGTTTGGGAGAAGATTCCAAAGCTTGTCCTTTGAGAGTAGAGATTGGAAACTCTTGTGTGAAAGACAGTTCAGTGAGACCAGTTGGCTCACGGTGTGAAAAGCATCTGGAGTAAGTTGATGAGAGATCCATAGCATCTGTCTGGGTTGACATCTGTCACTTGGTTTCAGATTGTGGTGTGCCTGACCACAGGTTGCCTATTGGTTTACATGGATTGTACTTACTGTGAACATTAGGGTATAATATAGCTTTTGTAACTTGTGTTATCCTTAGAAATCTGTATATATTTGTAAAAGTATAGTTGTGGGTGAAGGAATATTGCAAAATAGTTCATCTTTTCTTGTTTAATAAATGTTTCATGCTTTTGTTAAAAGTTCATTAGCTGACTTCAGTGAGTCTGTTCAGTAGCCCCTCTCCATGTATCTAAACTAGTAAATAAAAGTTAGGATCTATCAAGTTGGGTTCCATCCTGGGGCCAGACTTGTCCAGTGGCAACCTCAGCTGGGGATCATAACAAAAGGCCCTGGAATGTCACACCTAAAAAGGTGTCAAGGCCCACTTCAGATAGAGATACTTGAAAGGGAGAAATGCAATGCAAAAAATTGAACTTTAATCCCCTGTGGTTGCAGGGGCAATGGAGACTGATTACCATCTCAGCAGAAACCATCTCCTGTTGAGTTATGTCTCAGAATGTGGGCATGATCTGAGTTGAAAGAAAGCAGACTCTGAGCGAAAGGCATGTTTGTTTTTCCATTCCTGGAATACACAAGAAAATGGGTTAAAAAGCCAGCTGTCACCCGGATTGAGGTGCTCTAGTTCTGGTGTGCTAGTGTGTGCTGTGAATAGATAAAGTCTCTCTCATCTCTCTCTCTCTCTCTCTCGCTGTTGCTGGAGGTAAGTCACAAGGCAGCAAAGCCACAGTCTAAAAAGAAACAGGATAACTCCTTCAGCTAACCTGCAGAACCAAGTGTCTCCAAACCCACTGCTAAACTGCCAAAGACAGCTCTACTGGAATCACCCAACTTAACGGCTGCAATGTTTTGCCATCCACTCCTCACGGACAAGCCAAAGACTGATTCACATATCAGTTTTTAAACTTTTTTTGGAATCAGCTTCTCATTTCTGATCTGTGTGTATGTGTATTGCATTTTATTATTCTTTTCTCGTGCTTTTAATAACTAATAAACTTGTTCTTTCTTTGATTCAAGAAAGCTTGGCTAAATTGGCTCCTTCTAAAACATAAATACATTTAGACTGGGAAAAGGGTTCCTTGAGGGAAGGGATCCTTTTTAAATTAACCTTGTTGTGACCAACCAAGTGGGTTGAATAAAGAAATGGGGGGGGGCAGCTCATTCCTCCTCACCTGGAAGCATAACGAAATTGAGGTCCCGTTTGAGAAGATAACAATTTTGGGTATCTCGTCCGGGATCATAACAAATTGCAAGACCTTGCCCAGGGACCAGACATAACAAAATTTATTGCCTCAATCAAGCTGAAATCGAAGAATCTGACACACTGACTTTACTTCTGGTTTTACCCACACAATTCCCTGCCCTGCACATTGCCCAGAAGATGCCATCACTTTGCCAAAGCAGCAGTTACATCTACACTATACCTCCTCACTGACTTCAATCTCATGAAAAAATGTTATATTTTACATGGATTAGACTTCCAAATATTTATATTTAATTGCAAATGTGACCAGGAAATATAACAACATAAATTTTCCAGCATGATGGAACTTGTATACATCTCCAGTTGGGCAGGATTTCCACCTCACATTGATGTGCCCTGGGCCCAGCTGACTTCTGATTTCTGCATCATTTCAGTACTGGAGGCAAGATTCAGTTTCCAATGGGTAGTCATGCAGGATTTGGGAAGCATTTTGCTGCACTAGGGTTTGAAGATCTGCTAGCATATAGTGTACAGGAGACCTGTGACAACACATAATTTGAGCTGAATTTACCCCCCATCGGGGGGAGAGGTTGATGGGCAGGCGCGCACAGGCGCACTTCCGATCGGTGCCCCTGATAGGAGGCGCAATGCCATTTTATGTGGGTGGGCCAATTAAGGCCCACCCAGCGTGACGTCCGCACAGAAGCACTGTGCACTCCCTGTGCGGGCTGGGTGGGGGGGATTCCCAAAAGCAAGAGTGCGCTCTTTCGCATATGCACACAAAAGAGCGCATTCATCTCCCTGAGGCTAAGTGCAGCCTCAGGGAGATTGGCTCAAAATGTACAAAACCTAAAAATAGAAAACTAAAATTTCCCTAACATGTCTTCTCATGTGACAATGTCACATGAGTTGGGACATGTCCATAATTGTCAAAAAAACTTTATTAAAATTTTTAAAATCCTACATGAAACCTCATGCCGCCCGTGGATGAGGTTTCATGTTTTCTCTATTTGCTGCCGGGGCTCCTGGCTGACCCGCCAACCTTAAGGTTGGACGGGCAGGTCATTAAATTACATAATTGACTCTGTCAATGGCCTCAATTGGCCATTGACAGGTTGGCGGGCATACAGCTGATTTCACTGCTCTCCCGCCCTCCTGAAAATTTAAATGGGGTAGGGTGACATCGAGAGTTCCCCCAACCGGGCCCCACCCCAGCTCGCTGCGCGTAAAATCCTGCCCTTTGTTTTAAAAATGAGTGAATTTCTATTTTAGCCTGTGCAAACTACCAGTGTGACAATAATATCATGAACCCTGCAGCCAAAAACAAAAATCAGGGGCAGAATTTACCCCATGTTGGGCAGGAAGCTGATTGCCACCCTCAATCAGGGTTGGATCGCGATTTCACGCTGACAGGCCAATTAAGGCCCGCCCAGCGTGAAACGCAAGTCGCAGCGCTCAGCGCTGCCCATGCAGAGGTATGGGGGAGGAGGGCGAGCAGGCCGAACTTCGTGCATTCACACGAGTGAGCACTTGAAAATCTCCCTCAGGCACGGAGCTGCCTCAGGAAGATGAAGCAATTTTAAAAAAGGAAATAAAGAAAATAAAAATGTAATAAAACATGTCGCCTATGTCTCTGTTGTGTGAGCAGGGGCATGTTATTAGTTAAATTTTAAAACTTTTATTTTGTTTTTACTTGATTTTGGAAACCTCATCCCGGCTGTGGATGAGGTTTCTAAAAAAATGAAAAGGCTGCTTGGCCTTTTCGTCGGTCCGCCAACCATAAGGTTGGATGGGCAGTGAAATATTTAAGTTAATTGATTATTTAATGGCCTTAACAAGCTTTCTAATTGTCGACTGAACTATTGTGTGAATGCGCATTGAAGTTGGCATGCTCGACCAACATCAATGTGTGTCATTTCATGCTCCAGCGAGTTGGGCGTGCCCCTGCCGAGCTAAAAATTCTGACCCAGGGAGCTTACTTTGCACTTTGGGTAATTGGACTGTCTCCCAATAACAGTCAGGGAGGAGAAAATAGTAGGGCTCACATAGTAAAACAGAAATGTGGCACAGTGTGTCTGAGCAATTTTCTAGCTGGTACCCAGAGCTACCAAAACATTGGAGGGGTGAGGCTGGGGAAAAATGAAAGTTAACAGTTTTAAAATAGTGTGCAACCATATATTAGACCTATAAGTCCCAAAATTCTACAAGATGAATGTGCTGCTTTTACGCCAATAAGAAATTGGTTGTGCCTGCCGATGGCTTGAAGAGCTGTGTACATCAAAAGTTTATTCATTTGCATGTCCACTGGATCAATCATTGATATAAATGCTGTTTTTTAAAAAACTTTTGTGATTTTGCTACATATATGATTCATAGGGAATCTCGCCATTGTGTTTACAGTATTGTTAGTGCACAAGGGCTGATTTTCCACTGGTGAGCATTTGCCATGTGATATGCTAAACTGGGAGCAGAGAAGTGGAAAATTACCCATTAATGATCAGAGGAAGCCTTTCCTCCTATAACTGTAATATCAGAAAAGCGCCCCATCCCATAGTATGTATTTTTCACTTCTGTCATAGTTTCTATGGCCTGAACTTTCAGCTCAGCGGGCCCAGGAGTGGTCAGGAAACTAACCACTGACTGCTATTGGCCCAATCGTGATTTCACGCTGCCTGGCCAATTAAGGGCCAGCCAGCGGGAAGCGCACACTGATATGATCAGTGCTGCTTGGGTTGGGGATGGGAGGAGGGCGAGCACTGAAGTCAGCGCGGGTGCAGGGCAGTGTGGAATGAAAGCTCCATGAACCACCTCAGGGAGCTGAAGAATTTAAATACAAAAAAAATAAAGATTTTAAAAACCGGAAAAAAATTCCCATGCATCAGAAACAGTCACTTCACATATACAACATGAAAATTCTATCCAAACGTTTTAATTTTTAAAAATTTAATGACGGAAACCTCATCCTGCCCTTGGATGAGGTTTCCTGAAAAATGCAAAGGCTGCCTGGCTAATTCGCCCACCTGCCAGCCGTAAGGTTAGGTGGGCAGCAGAAAATTTTTAAAAATTAAAACGTTTGGATAGAATTTTCATGTTGTATATGTGAAGTGACTGTTTCTGATGCATGGGAATTTTTTTCCGGTTTTTAAAATCTTTATTTTTTTTGTATTTAAATTCTAATTGCGCCATTAATGGGCTTAATAGCTCCCTTAATTGCTGGCAGGCGTGCTTCTGACTTCAGTGCATGCCTGCCAACCGAAATATTGTGCAAGTGCACGATGATGTCGGGACGCTCACCCGATGTCATTGTGCGCTATTTTACACTCGAGCGTGTCCAGCATGTGCCTGCACGCTGAGTGAAAAATTCTGCCCATGTGTATGATCATCAATTTAATACGAGTTTGGGTACAAGTTTATGCTGAGGGTACTATAAAGGACCAGTTTGAGGTTTCGTGAACACATTTCAGCTAAAGGAGAAACCGAATGTGATTTGTTGAAAGTTATCCCCTTATTCTATATATTATAAAAATAGGTACAGAAGAGTTTTCATTGACATCTTTTAAAAAAATATATCATTTTATTGCAGTTATCACTCAATTCCTCAAATCAGATCTTCCTCTTTATTAGGTAATTTTAATGACATCATAGATGCCACTCAGTGTGGTTCCTTAGTAAACAAGAGAAACTGCAACTTCAAACCAATGTGAGAGCTAATCCCCAGTCACTTCAGGAAATCCTTTTACAAATCAGGAACTTGGCATGAGTTGGCACTGATTAATTTGGTTTTCCAGGGTCATGTAGCTCTAAATTTAATCTCACAATGACTTGAAGTCACAGTTCCTAATGTTTCATACAGAGCCATTGGAGGACAGATGAGCTACTCACTAGAGCAGGCTGTCAAGGAAGAAATCCCTAGTTAAGGGTCTCCAGGCTGAAATTTGCATTGATTTTTTTTAGAAGATCAAAAAAGATCTCTTGGGCTAATATTGCATTCCTTTACAATACAAGAGAAACAAAATATAGTCCGCTTGACTCTCCCCTTTAAGATCCTTTTTGTAGAGAGACAGGCAACCATTGTGAATTAGATATCAGAAAAGCCAGTCAGCACTGTCACTTAGTTTCTTCATACTATTGTATTATTTAATAGTTTTCGGGAAGTAACTTATTATTGCCATATCTTAGGTCCAACTAGAAATATCTTCATTAGAATATAAGGCTATCTCAATCATAGGCTTCTTCCACCACACAAGAACCCTTACTCTATTCTTAAATATCACATTTTTTGTTTGTTCATGGGATGTGAACATGGCTGGCAAGGTCAGCATTTATTGTCCATTGATAATTGCCATTGAGAAGGCAGTGACAAACTACCTTCTTGAGCCACTGAAGGCCATCTGATGTAGGTACACCCACAATGCTGGTATGGAGGGAAGTTCCTGGATTTTGAGCCAGCAACAGTGAAGGAACGGTGATATAATTCCAAATCAGGATGGTGAGTGGCTTGAAGGGGAACTTGCAGGTGGTGGTGTTCCATGTGTCTGCTATCCTTGTCCTTTTAGGTGGTGGAGGTCACAGGTTTGGAAGGTGCTGTCAAAGGAACCTTCTAGATGGAAGGTGGAAGGCATCTTCTAGATGGAAAACACTGATGTCACTGTGAGCCCATGGTTGAGGGAACGAATGCTTAAGGTAGTAGATGTAATGCTGATCAAACAGTGCTTTGTCCTGGATGGTGGGTGTCACACTTCTTAAATGTTTTTGGAGCTGCACACATCCAGGCAAGTGCAGCTTGAACCTCCCTAATGTTTATTCCTCACAGTCCTCTACCCTGTTTAACAGCACAACAATCAAGTGAGAATTTTTTATCAAACTTTCATTTAGTGTCACGAGTGCAGTATCATTAATAATGGAGTGCAACGGTTCAAGAAGGTGACTCAGCACCATGTTCTCAAGGGAAAATATTGATGGACAATAAATGCTGTTCTTGTCAGCGACACCCCCGCCCTGTGAATGAACAAAAAAAATATAACAGCAAGGGATAATTTCAACTTCTTTGATTCAGCCATATAAATTTTCAGAGTACATCTTTCATCATATTGTTGAAACTATCCATGCTATTTGACAGAGAATGTGAGGCAATTTAGCAAGTGTTCTTGATTTCCAGCATCATGTGATTCCGGTAAATGATAGATTACTCAAGGTACTTTGATCATTTCAATGGTGTGGGAAATATACAAACATACAAATTATTTATTTCACTAAGACAGTTAAAACCTTTTCTTTTTCATGGGATTTTCTTCTGTTTCTCTGATGACATAGCATAAGAATATGCTTGTGTCCTCTGCTGATCATTTGCATGGAACCTGACACTCACTGGGATCATCCTGTGCAATAGGATTTCAGCAGTCTTTTTCTTTTTCTCTAATGTACATTTGTCAAATGCCTTGCATCACCTTTCAATGCTGTAGTATTTATCCTACACTTGCAATGGGAACTTTCATTCAGCATGGTCCCAGATGTTTCAAATGTTGACATTGATCAGCTCTTTTCCTTTGCATACCTGAATAAATTACAAGCTACCAGTATAATTTTGAGCAGCAGCTTCATCCCATCAATAAGAAAATCCGCTTCTCATGTAACGTTGCACCCACACCCGATATAAATTTATGGTCAGGCCATTTGGTGAGATTTTAACACTTGGTTCCTTTGCATTTTGTGATGCCCTAGATATTTGCTATTGGTATCTCCTTCCAATGCCGACTAAACTTTACGTAGGTTGGAATTGGTTAATTTCTAGTTGGCTTTATTGAGGCATCTGGCATGGGTTTAAAATTGTCATTGCTTGATATACAGCTACTGATTCAAACCTGAGCTATCAGTGATGCATAACTGTGAGTCTTGACAGGATTCAAAGGGTTTTTATCCTTTTCATTATGTGGCTGTTGCTGTTCTTTCTCTTTGGCTTTTTTGGCAATGCTTGCAGTGTGCACATGACCTCAATGACAAGCCATCAGCATTTTTATGCTGATTTCTGCAGAATGTCAAAGTTATATTCTCCTAAACTTCTAATCCAGTGGGCCATCCATCCTTCTAGATTTTTAACATTTCATAGCAAGTATAGGAATGCATGATGTGTCCTTATAAAATACTTGCATTCATTGGTATGAATAAAAATGATGGACAATAGCAACAATAGTCAAAAACTCTATCCTCACGACACAATACTGCTGTTCTCCCTTGGTTAAAATTTGATTATAGCAGCCAAATATCTTCTCCCTTAAACTATATTTATAAAAAAAAACTCACCATGAAAATGCCTCTTGGTTGTTTGCATCAGAGTAAAAGGATCTTCCTTAGTTGAGTACTTGAGTTACGATGTGCACAGGTGTCAAGGTTAAAGCTTTAATTTAGTGATCTGAAAATTCCATGATAGTAGAAATCATTTAAATTGGCAGTCCTTTAACATCAATCACTTAAAGAGCTGCTACAGAGGGCAGAAATTTACCCTTGGTGAGGGTGCTCAGTGGGGGCAGTCAGGAAGCTGACCGCCGCCTGCAATTGGCAGTGCAATGCAATTTTACATGGGCGGGCCAATTAAGGCCCACCCAGCATGAGACGCAGCCTGTGAATGAGCGCAAAGGGGTAGACGGGGGCTTAATGTCCACCAGGTCCAATGGCGTCCTGGTGGCCAATTCAAATGCTGCCTCAGCAGCCCCTGGAAGGCTGCCACTGAAGGACGTGGATGTCCTGTGCATGGAGCTCGTAGTGGGTGGACACGGCAGGCGAGAGGGCAGGTCGGCGGGACAGTTGGCCCCGTGTTTCTCAGATGAGTGCCTCGCTGCCGTCCTGGTGGAAGTGGCAGCAAGGAGAGTAACACCTGTCCCCAGGGATGGGAGAAGGAAGCCCCCGCACCTCACCAAAAAGGCCTGGGAGGAGGTGGCATCCAGGGTCAGCAGCCACAAAGTGGCGAGGCGCACATAGGTGCAGTGCCGGAAGCGCTTCAATGATCTCCTGCGATGGGGAAGGGTGAGTACCGACTTGGCATGAGTCACTTTGCAGAACAGTTAAGAGCTGCCCATCCCTCGTGGACCTCAGATGTGTTAGAGTATGAATGGCAAATGTCAATGGGGCAGCACCTGGCCAAGCGGGTGAGCCCTGGCTGCTTGGACTGAGTGCCTTGTGGCTCCAGGGTCACGAGTCGGCTGAGCCCTGCGAAGTGTTCCTCAGGTGGGATTGGCCAGGCTGCAATGGTGCTGCAGGTAGAGAGTGGACTAATCAATGCTCCTCTGGCCATTCAGGAGAAAACATTCCATAATGTTTTTGCAAATTGTGGCCTGCCCACCTGCCCGTTTTGTCCGTGCGAAGGCTTGAAAATCACAGGGGCTACGTAAAGTCGGAGGCAATTTGTCTCTCAAGGGCCTTAACTGGCCATTTAATTAATGACGGGCGTGCCCCTGTCTTCATCTTGCGCCCGCCTAGCAAAATATAGCGAGAGTACACGTTGAAGTCAGCACGCTCGGCCATACCCACACATCAAGGGTAAAATTCTGCCCATAATAAATTACAAATTAGTTATCAGATGAACATTGCTGATTTAATAACTATATTAAGTGTCAGCCAGTTTGTCACAGCATCAGTGTTTTGTTTGATCATTCTTCAGCCCTTGGTCAATTACTGTCCACTATGTAGGTCTGAAACAGATAATACTGATTTACGTCTAATACAGCAAGCCTTTATGAATCACTTGGTGAATCACTGTTTCCAGAATCCTTCCGATAAATAAATTTAAACATAACAAGCATTTCGATATAAGAGCATGCAGAGAATCATTGTCTACCTTGTGAAAGTTTTTTTTTGACAAAGAAGCATATGATTTTGTTAAGTGAGGCAGTGAGGATTGTGTAAGTACCATCAATGGTGCTGTAGGATGTAGTTTTGCTCTGAAGTCTTTCTCTGTTAAGCATGGATGTGTGAATTTTGTCTTTTAACAAAAAAGTGTCCATTTTACTCCCTAATTAACGACCTACCAAAGAAATTGCAGAGACATGCATTTCTGAAGCATATGGGGTTAGATTTTCTCCTGGTGCACATATTGAGTGGTTACCTTAAAATGGAACACCAGTAAAACTGTGGAATAGGAGTACTGATCATAACTGTTTTCTTTCCTTCTGGGAACCTCTGAGCCAAAGTGTGGAGAGATGGTGGCATGGTGATAATGTCACTGGGCCAGTAATTCTGAAGCCAAGTTAATCCTCTGGGGCCATGGGTTCAAATCCCACAGCAGCTGGTGGAATTTAAAGTCAATTAATAATAAAATCTGGAATTGGAAGCTAGTCTCAGTAATGGTCACCATGACAGCTATCATCAATTGTCATTTTTTTTAAAATCCCGTCTGGTTCACTAATGTCCTTTAGGGAAGTAAGCCTGTCATCCTTATCTGGTCTGGCCTAAATGTGCTTCCAGACCCAGAAACAATGTGGTTGACTCTTAACTGCCCTCCAACATGGCTCAGCAAGCCACTTAGATCAAGGGCAATTAGGGATGGGCAACAAATGCTGGCCCAGACAGTTACACTCCCATGAAAACAATAAATTACGTCAGCAACATAGACATATGCCATCATTTATCAGGGTGGTGCTGCCCTATTTCTCCCAAGCAGAGGGCCACCAAATTTATGTGATTTCTGACAATGTCTTTTTATCTGTGCATCATTACAGTGAAGTAAGCCAGGAATTTTGTTTTTAGTGAAAGAGGAATTGCTCTCTTGGAGCAGATAATTTTTACTTACTGTATAAGTGAAGAATGAGAGTTAAACATATACCTGCTCTGCGGTAACAAACATAAAGATAGAAAACTCTTATCTTCTGATCAAAAAAGGTGCATGGGAAACATCAAAATAAGAAGAAAGTTTCTTGCTGTTGTCACAGACAGGTATTAGAGTTATTTCAGTTTCACTTTTAGTCTTCTGTAGCCTTGCCAGGCCAAGAATTTCTGCATTAACGTTCTTTTGCAGTGTCAACTCTTTTGGTAGAGTCATTCCAGCCTCTTTCTTGAAAGTTACACGACTGGTAGAATCTTCCCCCCCCTGCCACCATGGCGAATTGGGTGGCGAGGGAGTTTTAATCAGATGGGTGGATGCGGACCCCGCCAACTTCCCACCCCCATCCTGTTTAAGATGGTGGTGGGAAGGCCCTTGGACGGCTTTCTAGCCCTGCTGCAAATTTACGCGTTTGTGTGGGCAACTAATGCCCAAATAAGGGCCTCATCCCATCGCCACTGGTATTAAGACAGTGGTGGGTGGGGCACTTGCCATGCAGGGAGCATGACAAACAAATCATAGCATGTTTGCCTGCGGACTCCTGGGGGCTGACAGGGATAATGGGGGACAGTGGCATGGGGGGGATCTCTCATTCAAGGGCACGCCATGCCTGATTGAAGGACCCAGCAACCAGAAGGGGAGGAAGCCACTGAAAGTGGCCCCCCCAGTCCGCCCTTGCTTCTGACCCCTTTCCTGTGACCCCTTCCCTGTGACCCCCTTCCTTTGATGGACATTGAAGTCCCACAATCAGTCACCTATGCCTGGGTGTCTCCTCGATCCAGAGCCTCGTGTAGTACTGGCAGCAGTCATTATCTCTATGGTGGCACTGCTGAGTACAGAAGAGCTTCTGGCCTCTGATTGACCGGGAGCTCTTGGTTGGTGGGACTTCAGTTCCCAGTGTCCTTGATGCCAAGGGAAAGCCTAGCGCTAGCCTGTTAAGTGCCTGACTGGCACAAGTTGCAATGGGCCTTCCCAAAAAGAGGTAATGTGGGCATCTCACTAGTTCACCAGCATAACTCATGGAATCTCTTCTTGACTTCCTGCCATTGGCTGGAATTGGTGAGCATAGCATTCTGGTGTCAGTGATGGTTCATTGGATATCACTTTTACCTTTGAATCACAATGTTATGGGTTCAAGTTCCATTCTAGAAAACTGAGTGTAAAATTTAGGTTGACATTCCGGTGCAGTACTGAGGAGGTGCTGCAATGTGAGAGGTGCTGCCTTTTGGTTGTGCCACTAAACCACTGTGCCACCACCTCTGGTGGGTCTATCCTGCAGGTAGGACAGAACATAACCACAAATAGCAATGGAGAAGTCTGGGGCATTGTCTGTAAGATATAATTTGGTGAGCAGGATTATGTCAGGCTGTTGCTTGACTAGTCAATGGGACAGCTCTTCTGGGTTTGGCAGAAGTACCCAAATGATAGTGAGGAGGATTTTGCAGGGATGACTAGCCAGAGTGTTCCTTTATCATTTCTGGAGCCTAGTTTGATGCTGGTTAGATCGAAAATCTATCTAACTTGGCCTTGAAATATTCAATCGCCCAGCCCCCACTTCTATATGGGGCAGCGGATTCCAAAGATTAACGACCCTCTGAGAGAAGAAGATCCTCCTCATCTATGCCTTAAATCAGAGACCTCTTATTCTGAAACTGTGGCCCATAGTTCTAGAACACTCAGGAGTGAAAACATCCTTCTTTTTTATTTATCCGTTCATAGGATGTGGGCATTGCTGACTCGGTCAGCCTTAATTGCCCATCCTTAACCCCCCTTGAGAAGGTGGTGGTGAGCTGCCCTCTTGAACTGTTGCACTCATGTGTTGATCACTCACAGTGCTGTTAGGGAGGGAGTTCCAGGATCTTGACCCAGCAACAGTGAAGGAATGATGATATGGTTCCAAGTCAGGATGGTGTTTGACTTGCAGGGGAATGTCCTTGGGGCACATGCATCTCTTGCCCTTGCCCTTCTAGGCAGTGGAGGTCATAGGTTTGGAAGGTGCTGATGAAAGACCCTTGGTGAGTTGCTGCAGTGCATCTTGTAGATGGTACACAATGCTGCCACTGTGTGTCAGTGTGGAGGGAGTGAAAGCTTAAGGTAGATAGGGTGCCGATCAAGTGGGCTGATTTGTCTTGATTTCTCCAGCTTCTTGAGTGTTGTTGAAGCTGCATTCATTCAGGTAAATGGGGAGTATTCCATCACACTCCTGACTTGTGCCTTGTAGATGGTTGAACCAGGAGGTGAATTACTCTTTGCAGAATTCCCAACCTCTGGCCTGCTCTTGTATTCTCTGGCTGGTTCAGTTCAGTTTCTGGTCAATGGTAACCCCCAGGATGTTGATAGTGGGGGATTCAGTGATGGTAATGCCATTGAATGTCAAGAGGAGATGGTTAGATTCTCTCTTGTTGGAGATGGTCATTGTCTGGCACTTGTGTGGCATAAAGGTTACTTGCCCAAGCTGAATATTGTCCAGGTCTTGCTGCATTTGGTCATGGGCTACTTCAGTATCTGGGGAGAATGGTGCTGAACATTGTGCAATCATCCGTAAACATTCCCACTTCTGTCCTTATGATTGATGGAAGGCCATTGATGAAGAAGCTGAAGATGGTTGGGCCTAGGGCACTATCCTGAGGAACTCCTGCAGTGATGTCCTGGAGCTGAGATGACTGACCTCCAACAACCACAACCATCTTCCTTTGTGCTAGGTATGACTCCAACCAGTGGAGAGTTTTCCCCCTGATCCCCGTTGACCCCAGTTTTGCTGGGGGTCCTTGGTGCCAAACTCCATCAAATGCTGCCTTGATGTTAAGGGCAATCACTCTTACCTCACTCCTGGAGTTCAACTCTTTTGTCCACATTTGAACAAGGCTGTAATGAGATCAAGAGCTGAGTGGCTCTGGCAGAACCCGAACTGAGCATCAGTGAGCAGGTTCATGCTGAGTAAGTGCCGCTTGTTAGCACTGTCGATGATACTTTCCATCACTTTACTGATGATTGAGAGTAGACTGATGGGGCAATAATTGGCTGGGTTGGATTTATCCAGCTTTTTTGTGTTTGGATATACCTTGGCATTTTTCCATATTGCTGAGTAGATGCCTGTGTTGTAGCTGTACTGGAACAGCTTGGCTACTGGCGCGGCAAGTTCTGGAGCACAAGTTTTCAATACTATTGCTGGAATATTGTCAGGGCCCATAGTCTTTGCAGTATCCAGTGCCTTCAGACGTTTCTTAATATCATGTAGAGTGAAGTGAATTGGTTGAAGACTGACATCTGTGATGCTGGGGCCTCAGGAGGAGGCTGAACTGAATCATCCCCTCGACACTTCTGGCTGAAGATTGTAGCGAATGCTTCAGCCTTGTCTTTTGCACTGATGTGCTGGGCTCCTCCATCGCTGTGGATGCGGGTATTTGTGGTTCTTCCTCCTCCAGTGAGTTGTTTAATTGTCCACCACCGTCCACGACGGGATGTGGCGGGACTGCAGAGCTTAGATCTGATCTGTTGATTGTGGGATCACTTAGCTCAGTCTATCACTTGCTGTATATGCTATTTGGTATACAAGTGGTCCTGTTTTGTAGCTTCACCACATTGAAACCTTATTTTTAGATATTCCTGCTGTTGCTTATGGCATGCTGTCCTACACATTTCGTTGAACTACGGTTGACCCCCGACTTGATGGTAATGTTAGAGCGGGAGATATGCCGGGCCATGAGGTTACAGATTGTGGTTGAGTACAATTCTGCTGCTGCTGATAGCCCACACCACCTCATGGATGCCCAGTTTTGAGTTGCTAGATCTGTTCAAAAACAATCCCATTTAGCACGGTGGTTGTGCCGCGCAACATGACGGAGCATATCCTCAATGTGAAGGTGGGACTTTGTCTCCACAAGGACTATGTGGTGTTCACTCGTACCAATACTGTCATGGACAGATGTATCTGCGACAGGTAGATTGGTAAGGACGAGGTCAAGTAGGTTTCTCTCTCTTGTTAGTTCCCTCACCACCTGCTACAGGCCCAGTCTAGCAACTATGTCCTTTAGGACTCGGCCAGCTCAGTCAGTAGTGGTGCTGTTGAGCCACTCTTGGTGATGGACATTGAAGTCCCACACCCAGAGTACACTCTGTGCCCTTGCCATCCTCAGAGCTCCCTCCATGGAGGATTACTAATTTATCAGCTGAGGGGGGATGGTAGGCGGTAACCAGCGGGAGGTTTCCTTTTCAATGTTTAAACTGATGCCACGAGACTCCATGGAGTCCAGAGTCGATGTTGAGGACTTGCAGGGCAGTTTCCTCTTGACAGTGGGATAGGATATACCCTGGGATGATGATGGTGGTGTCTGGCACGTTGTCTATAAGATATGATTCCATGAGCATGACTATGTCAGGCTGTTGCTTGACTAGTCTGTGGGACAGATCTCCCAATTTTGGCACAAACCCCTAGATGTTAGCAAGGAGGAATTTGCAGGGTCAACAGAGCTAAGCATCTACCCTGTCAATGCCCTTCAGAAGTTTTCATGTTTCAATACGATTACCAGCATTCCTCTAAATTCCAATGAATATTGGCCCAATCTACTTAACCACTCCTCA
This sequence comes from Cetorhinus maximus, assembly GCF_964194155.1. Classification (NCBI taxonomy): domain Eukaryota; kingdom Metazoa; phylum Chordata; class Chondrichthyes; order Lamniformes; family Cetorhinidae; genus Cetorhinus; species Cetorhinus maximus. The sequence continues at coordinate 148,153,657 of NC_135881.1, read as the reverse complement.
TAAGACAACCCTCCAATTCAAGGATCAAAATATAGTGAATCTTCTTTGAACTGCCTCCAATGCAAGAATACACCTCCTTCACCTGCTTTAGACATAGCCCCACCAGCGCCCTGTACAGCTGGAGCAACTCTTCCATACCTTTGTACTCCATCCTCCTTTCAATAAAGGCCAAAATTCCATTTGTCTTCCCAATTACTTGCTGTATCTGCATACTAACTTTTTATGATTCATGCATGAGGATAACCAGACCCCTCTGTACAGCAGCATTTTGGGGTATCTCTCCATTTAAATAACATTCTGCTTTTCTATTATTCCCACTAAAGTAGATAACCTCACATTTTGCCACATTATACTCCATCTGTCAAAGTTTTGCTTGCTCACTTAACCTATCCATATCCCTTTGCAGATTGTTTGTGTTCTCCTCATAACTTGTTTTCTCACCTATTTTTGCATCGCCAACAAATCTGGCTACAATATATTATGTCCCTTCATCAAAATCATTAATATAGATTGTGTATAGTTGAGGCCCCAGCACCGATCCCTGTGACACTCCACTAGTTACAGGTCCCCATTTATCCCGATTCTCTATTTCCTGTTAGTTAGCCAATCCTCTATCCACAGAAATATATTCCCCCAACACCGTGAACTCTTACCATGTCTCACAACCTTTTACTTAGCACCTTGCTGAACATTGTTTGGAAATCCAAATACACTACATCCGCTGGTTTTCCTTTATTCCCCCTGCCTTGTTACATCCTCAAAAAGCTCAGAAAAACTTGTTAAACACCAATTTCCTTTATAAAACCCATGTTGGGTCTGCTTGACTGTATTATGCTTTTCTAAATGTTCTGCTACTACTTTCTTAAGAATGGATTACAGCGTTTTCCAAATGACCGGTATTAGGCTAGTTGGCTTACAGTTTCCTGCTTTCTGTCAACCTCAAACCCTGGAGCTCCCTCCCTAACAGCACCATGGGTATACCCACACTACATGGACTGAAACGCTTCAAGAATGCAGCTCACTATCACCTTCTTAAGGGCAATTAATGCTGAGCTATAAATGCTTGCCTTGCCAATCATGTTTACATCCCTTGACCTAATAAAATAGTGACTGCACTTCAAAAATCTTTCTGATTGAATCTGTTCTGATGAAGAGTCATATGGACTTGAAACGTTAATCCTGTCTTTCTCTCCACAGATTCTATCAGGCCTGCTGAATTTTTCCAGCAATTTTTGTTTTTGTTTCAAAAGTCTTTTATTGGCTACAAAGCGCTTTGGGAAATTCTGAGGTCATGGAAAGCATTGTTTTTCCTCTATTGACCAATTGACTCTCCTAGGTTTACATGGTTGCGTGTAGAATATGGCTATCTGCTAGAGCTGAACACTGCTGCCCAACTGATCTAAACCTCTTGCACAATAAAGTTAATTCTTCAATGAGAGTTATAAGAGGGAATTTAAATGACAAGCAGAGTTTGGGTGAATGGGGAGACATACAAATGTATAATAATATAATAACCCAATGTCAGTGGCATGCAGCCCAGGTCATTCTAACTCCCTGGATACCCCCATCAACTGTCCACCGAAATCATTGTGGCTCTATTAAAGCTGGAAATTGGTGAAAAAATCATTTGTTAGGGTGCCGAAAGGCTCTGATCTGGTTGATTGCAATTTTAAATTGCAGGCTGCAGGGACCATGGTGGCAAGTCTGCGCAGCCTTCCTGAAAAATATGCAGATACAACTTCTATGAGCTCAAATCTGCTGGGAGCAGCAACCAGAGTCGAAGAGGCCCAGCAAAGTAAGGTTTAAGTTTATTCTTTTAGTTTACAAGAGCAGCTGGTATGATCCTCTGGCCCCATGAAAAAAACTTGGGATTCTCCCCTAGTCTCCCAACTGGGATCACGCTCTTAGAACATTTACCTTGTGCCATGAGCTGTAACCATTGGCCAGTAAGCAGCATATAATGAGGACCAGGTATTAAGATCAGCCAAACCTGCCTTCTGCCACTTACAGCTGTGTACTGTGCCTGCTTTAACACATTTCCATCTGGGAGTTCAAATCAAACACATGGGCCTGAATTTTCCCGTTGGCGATTTGGGGGCGGGGCCAGCTCGCCAACAGGAAAATGACGTGGGATGACGTCGGGAGGAACCCCCGAAGTCATCCCAGTCCCTTTAAATTTCCAGGAAGGTAGGCGGACAGCACAATCAGCTGTCCACCCGTCGGCCTGTCAATGGCCAATTGAGGCCATTGACAGGGTACTTAAAGTGATTAAAGGACCTGCCCATCCAACCTTAAGGCTGGCGGGCAGGCCAGGAGCCCCTGCAGGCTTCTGATAATACATGAAACCTCACTCATTGGCGGAATGAGGTTTCATGTTCCTTTTTAAAAACTTTAATAAATATGTCATATTTATTAACATGTCCCATCTCATGTGGCATTGTCACATGAGGGGGGACATGTTAATAATATTTTTATTTCTCTATTTTTTACGTTTTTTAAACATTCATCGCTTTCCCTGAGACAGCACTTAGTCTCAGGAAGCAGTGCGCTCTTTCATGTGCACGCGTGAAAGTGCGCACTTTGACAGCTGGGGAATCCCTTCACCCCCACACAGGAAACGCATAGCACTTCCTGTTGGGCAGGCCGCTGGGCACATTGACCCGCCCACTCAAAATGGCAGCGGGCCCCGTTTCGGCGGCGGGGGTCGGCCGCCCGCCGCAGAGCTGGTGGGGCCCGCACGCCCACCAAGGGCAAAATTCTGTGGAATTTTTCTCAAAGATAGAATGGCTGCCTTATGCTGGACTCTGCAAATTAATTACTCTTCTGAAGGACATGAATGACTATGAAACTTCCCGAGAGAAGCAAAATACTGCGGATGCTGGAAACCTGAAGTAAAAATAAAAAGTGCTGGAAGTACTCAGCAGATCTGGCAGTATCTGTAAACAGAGTTAATGTTTCTTTGACTTCACAAGCAACATTTCCCTTGCCTCTAGATAAACCAATCATTGTAAAGAAATAGGAAGCTAAAGTTTTATCCCAATGCATCTGTGGAAGTAGATGTGAGTGCTTTACTGTTTAGCTCCCTGTCATCAACACAAAATGGAGCCTGTTTCAGTCACAGACCTTGGAAACTTTTACTTCAGCCTTTGCCAGTGTGACTGGTGATGCACTTCCAGTATACATTGTGTGCCTCCCCACCACAGCCCCCAGCCCCACCCCAACCATATTAAATGCTGCAGCACCTGTTGGCGCCTATAAACCAGGTGAAACATCAATGAATTTCTAGACCATTATATGTGAAGGTGGGCATAGGGTTATCGGAAAAATTTGCTCTCCTCCTTTCCTGAATATTCTGGCACTGAGTGCCCAGTATTCAAGCCTAACACCCTTTACCCAAGTGACCAAAAGCATTTCTGTGGTGGAATGCTGTCTAAATTAGCTGGCAGCTAAACTGCAGTGATCCAGTACTTGGCTCTGTGACCTTTGAGCCATGTTGCATGTAAACCCACATGAAGCAAATTATGGTGCTAGGTGTTATTTGGCAAGAATGTCCATCATCATTCACATTTAGTAATCTTAAACTTGATTCAGGCAGCAGCCCTGTATAAAACGTGACATAATAATTTCAATCAGTAATGTAGGTCAACCTGCTGGAGGCAGATTAAAAATACAAACGATATGCACTTATGAAAGCTAATTATTTACATCCTGAAACATTTCACCTCAAATTTGGGGCCTGTATTGGCTGTGCTGCTTGTGCATGGCTTTACCATTCTGTAACTTAAAATGAATAAAAGGGTTTTTATAATATTTCAGAATACAGTTGGAAAAAAATGCACTGAACATTATCTTATCTAGTTAAGGTGTGGGCCAATTTCCCACTGTGTGGCCCTGGCGAACAATGCTCGGTGCCCAGAGTGTGCACTTGTAAAATTAGTCCTCAGAAGTTTATTTCGGTGCACTGATTCTTTTTCTGACCTTCCAATACTGACTTGCAGCTCCTGGGAATGTAACGCTTTTCTCAACTCCATTCTCATTACTTCCATTGGTACTGCAGGCTCCTTTCTGATGTCTTGGCTCGGATTTTCACAGAGGCAGGAAGATTCTGTGGATCTTTAAAAATGGGCGGGACCAGGTTGTGGAATTCCTGCCAATTAATGCTAGTAGAAGTAAGGGTGTGTTTCACACTGGAGGAAAACTTGAACTCACCAGGTCCAAATGATCTTAGTGCTGAGTTCAAACTGACCCAATTTTGGCTGTTGCAAGGGCCTTAACCCACAATGTGGGAGTCATAAATTGATGGTACTGATGTAAACACTCTTGAAGGGTGGATAAGGGTTTGGATAACTGTCATGATCTGAAATTTTTAAAATCCCCTGCTCTTTGAACTTTAAAAATATTAGGCTTCAGCTGTCATTGAGAGTTTTAAAAAAGCCCTTGGCTGGACTGCTTTGATCGACAGGCCATCTGCTGCAGGTTAGGAAAAACACCCAACAGCTGGTTGTGTCATTTAATTAGAGTTATTTGTTGACATTCTCCCAAGGGCTATTATTAGGTCATTATGAAAGTTTGGCTGAGTTTTAAAAGCTACAATTATCTCAGCAGGGAGGATCTGAGTTCACAGTTTGATTGACAGTTTAAAGAGGCTATTAAAGGGTTAGCTATCTTTGATATGGGGTTTGAATAGAAGTTTCTTTTTATAAGAGGTGAACCAACTGAGATTTAAAAGCTTTGAATTGGTTTCATGAAAGGGAGTTTTTTCACTCTCAAGTGTGTAGGAGCCAGAGCTATATTAGATTGTCCACATGGCTCCTGAGGTCTGTCCATGGTGGACATTGGGTTAGTGGCTATGGAGATGACATGGGAGGTTTGTGGGGCCATGGGGGTGGGTAGGGTCATGAGTTGGCATTCAGTTGGCATCCAAGATATGAGTGGCCAGGGGGAGTAGATGAGGGTGAAGGGGTGAGAGGAGTGAGGGTTAGAGGATCTAACAGCTTCTGAAACAATTGGAATGAAGTCCCAGAGAACTGAGGTGGGCCTTCTAATCATCTCACCTCGACACTCACCCAGCTCCTTGGCTGGCTATTCGCTACTCCCAGGATCAGTGGGCCTAACTCCAAACTATACCCGCCCCAACCCACTCCACCAAGCAAAAATTGCAAGATTCAGGGTGCGTTTCACTGAGGCGGCTCTGGTGAGTCAGGAAATTTCATTAATTGAAACTTAACGGCATAGTTAATCTACTTTATGACCACCACACCAGTCCAATGTTACCTTGTATACACTGAAATCTGCTGCTATAATCCAGTTTTGCCATTCAAATTACTGCTGCTTCATATCAAAAAAATAAAACCCTGAATATGTCACTACCTTCCTATTGTTCTTCTCCGACCTGTCTACCCATATCAGGTGGGTGTAAAATATCCCATGGCAATATTCAATATTTCATCAGTCTTTCTTTCTCTCTCTCTTTCTTTCTCTTTCTGTCTCTGTCTCTCTCTCTTTCTTTCTCTCTTTCTTCCCCTCTCTCTCTTTAAAAAAAATGAAAAGTATTAAGTATTATGACAAAGTAGCACTTCATGGCAGCAGTCAGAGTGGTGTGAAAGAAGCTCATGAGCTTAAGAAGGAACTAGCAATGGGAAACTGAATATTTGAATTGGTTCAAGGTTGATACTTGCCTCTGTGGTGTGTATAATTATTCAGGCGTTAACCTGAATGTCAGTTTAGAACTAGAATGTCAGCTATTTATAACCTGTCATTCTGTTGCCAAAATGAATAAGGCTCATGATAAACTCTTTAATATTAACTAACAAATCTGTTCCAGGGAGTAACTCTGTCCCTTGAAAGCCAGGGGCCACTGACAACTGATTGCACTGCCTTAGGGGAGTTATACTCTTGGGTAGTAAAAAGGATAGGGCCCTATCTAGCTTTGCAAACAAAGTTTTGCCCTCATGCTTTTGGCAGTTTATTTGCTTGATGGCCCTGAGTCATACAACTTCAGGATGAGAACTGAGAAGAAGCAAAGCTAATCTAGTTGACATAAGGGGGCACTAATTATCTGTCCTAAGTACTATTGACTTACTAAAGCTAAAGATAGCTCAGAATAATATCTATGGAGAGAAGAAGATTGACTGCAGCTAGAAAGTGCAGCTGAGTACATCTAAAGCCTGAGTACAGACTCCCCCACAGCACTAAACCATCAACAGGGTAATAAGGTGGGGGTTCAGGCAGGGAGAGGAGAAAGAATGCCATCCACCTCAACTGCGCAATGCCATTGGTCAGGATTGATTTTAATGTGTATTAATGTTAGATTGATACACTGTGGGTTTCACTGGGAGAAATTTCAGTTTCTCTTTCCAAAGGTTTTAACTTAGATTATTTGTCTCAAAAGGTTAAACAACATCAGGGAAGTCCATGACAATATAAAGAGATCATACGTAGAACTTGAAGAAGTGGGTTTAATTGACTCAGCAGATACTCTAATTTTATGTTCTTAAAGTAACTTCTCATGAAGCTCAACACAATCCAGGACAAAAGCAGCCTGCTTGATCAGCACCCCAATCATGACCTTAAACATCCATTCCCTCCACCACCGATGCACAGTGGCAGCAGTGTGTACCACCTACAAGGTGCACTGCAGCAACTCACCATGGCTCCTTCGACAGCAGCTTCCAAACCTGTGACCTCAACCAGCTAGAAAGACGGGGGCAGGAGATACATGGGAACACCACCAACTGCAACTCCCCTCCAAGTCACACACCATCCTGACTTGGAACTATGTCACCATTCCTTCACTGACGCTGGGTCAAAGTCCTGAAACTCTTTTGACATAAGGAATGGATCGAAGTTGCAGTCTCAGTACCACCAGTATTCTGCCCCAAAGATGAGAAACCTGTCCACATTGTTTAGTTTTAAAAATAAAAAAAAAGCCTAAGATAATGGTGACAGCTTGAAGGTATTGGTGAAGTATGCCAAACATAATTTTCAAGAGCTGATTATTTAAAATTATTGCCATTTTAATATGAAATATAAGTAGTAAGATGCCATCACTGTCTGATTTTACTCATTCTCCACCCTTATCCTACTCATCCAGCCTAGTATCTTTACTTTAAGGCAAATAAGAGCAGAGGGTGTGGGTCAACAGTAAAGCACTGGTTAACTCAAAGGGAGGGGCCTATGTCAAATATCAATCAACTTGTTTCCTCAGATTAAGTATTTATGTTTATATATATTTATAATAAGTATATTAAGTATTTAAGCATTTGTCCCTTGGTGAAGCTGCTATGTAGAGGTCCACAAGGTAGCAGAACATTCCATCTTAGGTTGAGATAATGAAAATGCTATTGGGGCCGGAATCTGTGCGCAGCATTTTCGGGTCGTTGGGCGGGCACAGTGGGCAGGCCCGGGACCGGCTGGGAAACGGTCCGCCACCCGTAATCAGCCCCTCAACCACGATTTCACGCTGGCTGGCCAATTAACGGGCAGCCAGCGTGAAGTGCACGCTGAAAGGCTCAGCACTGCCAGGTGGAGGCGGGAGGAGGGCGAGCACTGAAGTCTGTGCGCACTGAAAGCTCCCTGATGGCAGGGAGCTGAACAATTTTAAAATCAACGATGAAGACTTCTAAAATCTGAAAAGGTGTCCTGACATGGGACCAACACAATAAAATGAACAGAATAAAAATTCTGCCCAAATGTTTATATTTACCTTTTATTTAATTATGCTAAAAAATCGAAAGGCCGCCTGGACAATTTACCCGCCCGCCAACCGTAAGGTTGGACAGGCAGTGAAAAATATGCTTAAATTAATTGATTAAGGGCTTTAATAGGCCTCTTAATTGTCGCCTGGCGAGCTGCCAACTCTCGCGTGTGCCTGCCGACCAAAATATCACATGAGGGCGCGATGATGTCAGGACGCTCGCCCAACGCCATCGCGCACTATTTTAGGCCCGATCAGGTCAGGAGCGCGCCCGCCCTTGGGATGCAAAATCCTGCTCCATGTGCAGAGCTGTACCTCTTTAAAGTGATATGTAGACAAGACTGTGAACTGGTCCATCTCATCTTCTGGTCGAATGATGACAACAGAGATGATCTAATGGAGAAAATACACACAAAAAAAAGCTGGAGACGTATTTTCACTGCATCTTTTCGCATTAGAGATGTAATTTTTGAAGACAACCACACAGTCATTAAGAAATGACTTGCTACATTTTAATATCTGTACATAAAGATTTTAAATGTAGAAACCTGTCAAGGAATACACAAGCCCAGCTGCTGAAATTTAAATTTAGACTTAAATAGTTGGGCTGTATACTCCTTTCAATGTTATAACGATGTCCTGAGAAACAGACTATAAGAAAAATAATCAAGGGAATTTCCTGCATTTAATTATAAACAACATGCCAGAAAATCAAAACCTGCAAATGCCTGTAATCGTTCTTTTTGACCACAGCGTCTACTTAGCTAACCTAAAATAAAATGAATTCAGCTGCAACTGAGACACTGGGCAGGATTTTTCAGATGGTGGGTTTTCTGGCTTGACACCCAGAGTCAGTGGAGAATGCATCCTCACCAACCAGGGCAGCCCCACAGCGATTTAATGCTCCATGGAACGTTAATTGATTGGATACCTGACTTCCACGCCTCACTCGGACAGAAAGCCCACCTCAGGGAGTTATCGGCCATCCTTGTAATCCCAGCAGCACTGCCGGGAGCAATGGCCAGGGCTGGGACTGTAAAAAGTCCCTAGGTTCTAAGCACCGGAGTCCAGGATTAGGTAAGTTCGGGGGGTCTCATGAAGGAGAGGGAGGAGGTGAGGCCGGAGGTGGGTGGCGGGTGGGGAGGGAGGGGGCTGGGGTCCTTGCATGAGCCAAGGAGGATTGATCAACCGCAGGGGGTAGGCCTTGAGGAGGCGTGCCTGATAAGGAGAGGGGACCTTTGAGGGAGGAGCCCCCCTCCATGCAACCCCCCTCTGCCCCCCCACCACCCTTCCTTCCTTCCTGAGGCTTGAGCAGGCCTGACCTGCCGGCCCCCTGCCCTTGAGCCCCTCCTGCCAGCCTCAGAATTGAGCCCTGGCGGGAAGTGACTCTTAAGTGGCCTCAGTTGGGGTGAGAGTGGAGGAACCACCCTAGGCCTCGCTCCCCCCACCCCCCCTCCCCATAAACCTGTGGTCAGGTCAGGGGCAGCTGGGGAATTCTACAGCCACCTCCCCCCCACCCACCCCCCACCCCCACTCCCACACACCCTCTCCCACACACCCTCCCGCCACACTGCAAATCCACCAGTGGAGGATCATAAAATTCTGTCCACCGCTCTCCCACACAACCAGAGCAATTTGACATTTTTCTCCAACATGCTTTTCAGAAACTCACACAGATAGAATGAATGTACATAATTTCACTGAACAATTCAATTACTGCTCGCTGTATCCCAATACTTTTGATTAAATGATGGGAAGAGCTCAGCTCCAGTCTTCACAGACTCAGGTGGGTCAGATAAGTGAACTGTGGTCAAAGCTTTTTCAAGAAGGCAATTATATTAATTTTACGCAGTAGACAAATAACTGTTTAATTTGCATTCCTGTCTCTATGGAAGGCCTAGGGATACTGTTCCACTCTGCTCTTATCACTGAGTAACATGCATACCCCCATAGGACTTACTGCAGCCATTTGGCTATTGATATAATTGAACGGGGTATTAGCTGTCTGATACAGCAATGGTGCTGCTCAGAAAGCATATGTATCCTGTGCTCTCAGAACAATGAAATTTTAGCAGCCTTTTCTTTGTTGATAAATTTCAATTGCACTAATTGCCAAGAATTCAATGATGGCACTTTGAGACGGGGAGAGAGGGGAGAAAGTAATAATAACAACCCTTGGTCTAGCAAGGTGCAACAACAACAACAAAAATTGAATTTTCTAATGGGAACGTTACCATTTTTTTACAGAGCTTAACAAGATTTTACAAGCTGTACCAATTTAAATAATTCTGTTTTACAATTGTTTGTTTCAATTCATGGGGCTAGAAAACAAAACAAAATTCAAGTCAATTATGTTGTTTTTTCTTTTGGGATGAATTGTTAATTTCTTTGCTTTTTTTTTATTTGAAAATACATTGTTCAGGAGTGGAACAGATTTTGAAACTAAATGTAAAGGCAGCCTTTTTGGTATGCTCTGGTAACTCAGAATCTGGTAAATTCAATACTTTCCTTGCCTTCAGTATAGCAAGTTATCCTTGTATCTTTTCTCTTTAAAACACAAATGAATTCTATTACATTTCCAAGTACTGTATTTTTAGTCAGATTTTCTATTCTTTCTGTAATAAAAAATGCAATAAAATACGAAGCAAAATATTTCAGAGCACGAGGAAAATAATAAATGCTTTTCACATACCTTCATGTTATTCGATGAAAAATTAAAGTATGTTCTTGCTATTTGACAAGTTGTGGTCTAACACAGCTTCAAAGATTGTAGGGTTTATAAACTTTTCCAAGAATCTAGCCTCCCATTTATGATTTGTAACAGTTTAACCTTATTCTTCCTCATAGTGTTTATCATAACATTACAGAATATTGTGTTCCTGTCACAGAATGGAAAATACCTTTTGTGTCTGCAATGTACTGCCAGGAGATGAAAGGGTGAAAGGTGAGTTTAATATTCATAGGATTAATTCATCGGTTCTGCTTGTCCATATTTTAATATTTAGTTCAAGATCAATAATTTACAAAAATGCCTGCTATTTAACAAAACGAAAAGGCTGGTTTCAAATGCTTACCCCGGCTACATCATCAAGCATCAGACCTTTTATAAGCTACACTGTTAAGCATCATTTACCAAGATTTTTTTCCCTATGCTATTTGTATTTAATTGTTTATCATGCTTCACTTTTGAAGCAATCTGATCATAGAAGCCAAACTAACATATTTGCTTTGCTGTTCCATTGTATGACATCCTAAAGTATCAGAATTTCTCTGATTTTTATATTATAGATAAAGAGGATTGATAACATCCCTGCATTACTGGCCATTTTCAATCTGCATTTTGTTTGGTATTTTGATGTTTTCACTGATATTTAGAGATAGGAACCCAACAGATTATTAGATCTAAAGTGATTAATAGGATTCATAAGACACAGGGGCAGTGTCTCAGCTTTTTGATTTTCATACTGTGATCTTTCACACATCATAAATCTGTACATTTTCTGCATTTCCCTGAACCTTTCCTTGAATAATATGTTGGGTCGATACCCAATATTTATAAATCTGCTCATGATCTTTTCCCATGTGCTGAACAGTGTAAGTATAATTAGAAGTGCAATAGGTACTTTCCTAATTGAATTATATCTTGAAGGAAAATCGTTCGAGACACATTTCTGTAAATTTCTTGTATGCGAGTTTTGAGAGTTGAACAGATGTAAACATTTAAAATCACATTATTATTAAAAACAGATGTAGACTTTTCTAATGGCAGGCAAGGCTTCCAGAGAGCAGCAACGCCCTGTGAAAATGTCCTGCATCTGAAACCCCTGTGTTAAGTTAACTGAACTCACTAAGGGCACTGCAGTTACCCATTGCCACTGAAAGATTTTAATCCACATCGCTATCCAGCAATTCTTGCTGAAGGTGTGCATGTGTAGCTATTTGGGTGAGATCAGGGAGGTAGGATCCCTATGATGGTCCCCCATGGTAAAACAACCATTCTGGCTCACCATCAACACAATGATGGGAGTACAAGAGTGTAAACTGGCTGCCGAAGGGGAACTGTATCCCAGCAGGGAGTCAGTGACTTCAGGAAAGAAGAGGAGGAAAGAAAATGGAGAAGGAAGTTTAAAATAACTGGACCAGGTGGAGGATCCACCTCTTTAACAGTAGTGAATCAGTGTAGATACCTTTTTGGAGATCATGTGCAGCACTGGTATCTCTGCTCTCTTTTAACACAACAAATGCAAGGGGTAAACTAACCTCCCCCCACCAAATCCAGTATGTTAAAAAATATTTGGATCTTGACACCACAGTGAATTTGATGCAATCAATGAGACTCCATGTTCAAGAGGTATGCAGGTTTGAAAGAAGGTTATAATGCTACCTTCTCACCTGGGTTCCCTCTGATTGCAAGGCTAGTGAAAATTTACTCTAATGTTGCTGTCTTTTCTCAAACCTGCCCTCCCTTTGAACACAGCTTCTGTGCTGGCAATTTAAGGCTGCCCAAAAGAATGATTAAAACTTGGAAAATGATTCGGCTTTTATAATCGGGAGCTTTCCTGATTATAAAGCATCAGTAATTTCCCTTATTGCTCCAAACTGTGATCAGTATTTGTTCTGTTATGCCCTGTATTTACAGTTAATGTTCAAAGGGAAAGCCTTTACAGCTCTTTTACATAGTCTGACATCAATTAGCATGCGGGAGTGAATGCTATTTCTTCAAAGGAGACACCTCATCAGCAGGTTCAGTCCAAGGGTGCCATTAAACAATGATATTAGACAAAACCGAATTGCAAAATGCATCTCTTGTAATTGTGCTCTATTTGAAATTGTATACGGTAAACAATACCAGAGTAGCAGTGCTGCCTTTAATATGTTTCTTTTGGGAGGTGAAAGCATTTTAGATTAGCTTTTGTTACCTGGCGATATTGCAAATTCATGATTCATTTGGCTATTTATGTTAACCTTTTCAGTGATTTAAAAGTAATCTTTATTAAAGTCAGCAATTCATAACCAAAAGGTTCTCTCCAGTCCCCAGTAGATAAAGTTCCAGGCCGTTTAACTAAAGCTGATTTTATATACGGCAACAGTGCACTACATATGAGTTCTTATGTATCTATTCTGTTTTATAGCACACTCTACTTAAAAAAAATAAATAGCTCATGATGCTGATCAGCAACAAGGGACAGTGAATGAATGAGATTTGCATCAAGGTTGTAATTCTGTGCATTTATGTAAATAGAAAGAAAACCATGTTGGCTTTTGCGGTCTCATATCTTACTTGCTGATTGTTCTTTCGAAAAGAGAAGTGACAGCACTCTGGTTTCTTTTATATTATTCATGCCATTAAATATAAATAATTGAATAATTGAATATTAATATAAGCATTGACTAAAACCTAAGCACATAATGCACAGGATGTCTGTGGTTATGTTATGTTATGGTGCTGACGGCAACATTTATCCTGCACTGCCATCTGCTGTTCAGTGGCAACAAGAGCAGCCCCAGTGGGATGATAGGCACAAGTCTACTGGGACAGTTTCTCAATTAGAATCACTGAAACAGATATACCCAATTCATTTCCCACTAAAATTACAATGTGAAATTTATTCTGCCAAAAAAGTATTAGAATCAGTTTGTGTAAGAGCATTTAAAAGTCATTGGACAACTGCCAAATAAAGCTTAGGCATGGATGTACAAGCATGTATAAGCTATGTGCACGCTATGCTGTTTTATTGTGAGATGAGATTTGAAAAGATATTTTACTTGACATTCTCATTACTGATGAAGCTACTGATAGCTCGCATTGATTCTACATTGAGTATGTGAATGAAAATTAATTGTTCTCATCAGGAAGGGTAAAATGAAGATTGCTCATGTGCAGGAAGCTTGCCCTCCCTTAACCATTTCACTCCCTTTGCTACTCATCCTAGAATTTTGATCATCAATGGTTTCTGCTTAACAGGGGGAAAATAATTCTCTCTGCGCACTGTACACAGCAAACTCTGTAATCCATTTGTAAAGAACACTTTTGAAACAAATTATAACATATACCAGTTTGAGGAAATCTTCCCTCAGATTCTTGCATTGGAGTCTATCACTTCTCATTTCAGATAAACTACAGATTTGGAATTAGGCCTTAGTTTCAGTAATGATTTATGATTGCATGTGACTCTCAGACTAACATAATGACTATTTTTTTGTTCATTAAGAAAGCATTTCACTTAAGGTTGGCCCATAATATGTGGAAAATGTTCCCATGTGATACTGGTGCTGCGAGGAATTATGAAATTCTCAACTTCTGTGACTTGTCATCTTGAGAGAAAATAACTTAGACTGTTTCGTAATTTGCTGTCAATCCTCCTACAGCAATGGAATGCACAAGAAAAAAAACACCCATTTTAAAAACAATGCATGTTCTCGGCATTTATATATTTGTGTATACTTTCTTTATGTACTTTCCCCATGACATTTCCTGCTTCTCCCATATTAGTTTGTGACATTTGCCCTTTAGCACCATGACTTCAGTATCAAAATGGCACAGCCAGCCTTCCATTACAGCAAATGTGTTATTGTAATACCATTAACACTGCAAGATTGTTGCAGTTTTGGGAACACTTGCAAGCTATTTAAAATTGGGACAATGCTGAATTCTATAATATGTGTACAAGCCTGTCTGCATTTGAACAAAAATTATAAAAACACTGAACCTTTTGAAGATTTGAAACTTTTAGTGTTAGCATTAAAAGGTCAGTGACTGGAGAATATTGGCTATGGTACTTTCACCTCAGGTGGCCCCTTGGGCACCTTGGTTCTCATCTAATACTGACAACCAATGCAATGTTAGAGGACAGCTCACTGTTGGACACACCATACTTTGGAATAGGTGCTAATTAAGTATTAATGTGGAGTCATCTTTTCGAAAAGAATATTTGCCAAATCTTCCATTCACTTGCAGGCAAATACGCAACACTGGTTCTAACACATCGTTGTGGTTTGTGTGCAAAACATTATGAAAATTAAACGAATCTCTGCTGGGTCTGCATATATAAAAAAAGTGTGTTGAACAGATTTTTTTCAGGAGCGCGGTGCCTCTTTCAACTAAAGTCCAATCAACATGTGCTGCTAAGTAACAAAAATTCTCTTTTACCAACTGCAGAGAGTAGCTAAACTGAAGATTCAGTAATCATGATGCTCTGCCCAATATTTCCCCAAGAAAAAAAAAATCCTTTTGATATCTTGCTTTAATGTCAATGCATGTGCAAGCTCATCAGGCTTTTGTAGTTAAATGGATAACAAAATAAAACATATCACACGCTATCATTACAAATTTCCATTTGCTGTGGATTTTCTCCAGGTATAGTGTGAGTATATTGCCGACTTATTCAAATCATGACTCAGTTTGGAGTTCAACCTCCCATCTCCTGATACTTGATTAGAGAGGGCTGCTAGACCAATGTGATTTGAACCTGACTGGGGAAATAGGCTGATTCAAATCCCCAGTTACTGTCTGCCTCAAGGAAAACCACAGCTCATGAAGTTGGGTTAGTAATCTAATACTATCCGGTGCATGAACTGTGCCAGGATAGGCATCAGTGTAAATCCTGAGAGTGCCTACAGTTTAGAGTGAAAATTGGGATCAAATACATTTTAAAATATGCCCTCCTATGGGGAATTAATATTTTGCCTCAGTCTTGAGACCTCACACATGGGGCTGAATAATACACTCCCAGATCAAGAGTGATTCCCACAGTGCCGAATGTAATATCGGGCATGATGACATCAGGCAGTGTTTCTGATGTCATCACACTGGCTTGTAATAATACATTATGCAAACAATGCTAAAAGCCAGAAACCCACCCGCATTATTTACATGTTAATTAAGAATGCAATTTATGTCATTAAGGGCCCAATTGAGAGCCATTATACACTCTGAAGGCAATAATACGCTTTCAGGGTAAGAATCGCGCCATGTGGGGAATCTGTTTTTGAATGGCAAAGCTTGTTGGATGGGTTTAAAAGCTGCAGCTGAGACCAGAGTCTCAGGAAACACAGACAGAGGCTGCAAGTAAATTACTGAGAGAGTAAAAATGGCTGCAGTAAATTTTCCAATCCCATCTCCAGTCCAATTGAAAAATGATGCATGGCAAAACTGGCAGATTTTCCACTTACAGTGGCAAAGCTATGAAATTGCAACAGACTTAGTGAAAAAGCCTAAACCGATAAGAGTAGCCACACTCCTAACACTCCTGAGGAGGGACTGCTACAAAGTGTCTACCACCTAAATCTAACAGACAAGCCAAGAAAAAAGATGAGAGGGATTTTGAAAACCTTGAATGTGCATTTTGAGCCCCGGGTGAAAGTTACGTATGAACATTACGTATTCAATACTAGAGTTCAGAGTGAAAATGAGACCATTGAATGGTACATCACAGCAGTAATGCAGCTGGCAGAACCATGTGAATTTGGACAGCCATAAGATTACCTCATTAAAGATAGATTGGCCTTAGGCGTGAGAGACCCCCTCTGTGAGAGCAAGTCTACTGAAAGATAAGAAACTGACCCTAAAGAAAGCAATAGACATGAATCAAAATGCAGAAGTTGTGAAATATCAGCTAAAGTATATGCATGGCAGAGCAGACCAGGAGATAGGTTATGCTGAGAGACAGCCCAGAAGCAGTTGCAGATAAAAGGCAGGATGCAAAAAACTGCAGAGGACATCATGCACAGGGAAAGGAGGATTGTCCAGTATGGGGAAACAGTGTTTTAACTGCAATGAGCTAAAAGCATTTCACACCCACGTGCTTGGCCAGAAAAAAAAAACAAGCCTCTACAGATGGCCACTGTAGTGATACCAGCAGAAGAGTCTGATGAAGACTATACACAATACAACAGGTTGGTTCAGTCAACTCTATGGGCGACAAATGGTTTGTGACTGTTACAATGATGACCCCAGAAGGAGAGTATCAAGTGAACAAGAAGTGTCAGATAGACACTGGTGCATCATGCAACAGCATGACCTTCACAGGCCTATGTGAAGTAACTCAACATGGTGATCCAAAAATGAAGCCCTCAAAAGTAAGGCTGTGGCTATATGATGGCACGATACTCATACCCAGAGGACAAATTAGTCTGACAGACCAATGCAATGGCAAGAAGGAAGATCAAGTTCCAGATCATAGATGGGACACAATGGCTGCTCATTTCAGTCAGTCTAAAGCTTGGACTGATAACCCTGAACATGCCAGACCTTTGCAACATGTCACAGCACACACAGCCAAGGAAAGCAGAATAAGTACTAGAGAAGTACACAGATGTGTTTACAGAATTGGGATGCCTACCAAGAGAATATCATCCGGAAGTCGATGAGAGTGTAAGACCCATTCAGCATCTGCCAAGAAGAGTTCCAGATGCCCTCAAGTCAAATCTAAAAGATAGGATAGAAGAGCTGCAAAAGAGGAGAGTAATCAAGAAAGTGACAACTCCTACCAACTGGATTAGCAGAATGATAGCAGTTAAATAGCCTGGAAAGCTGTGAGTATGCTTAGATCCAAAGGATCTAAATAAAGCACTGAAGCGACCTCACTACCCCATGCCAACCATCGAATCAATTTTGCCGCAAGTTGCCAAGGCAAGTTCACTACCCAAATGCAAATGATGGATACTGGCAAGTGAAGCTGGATGAAAGCAGGAGCTTTCTAACAACATTCAGGATGCCATTCAGGAGATTATAGATGGTTGTGCATGTTGTTTGGCATTTCCATGGCTCCAGAAGAGTATCAACACAGACGGCATGTGGTAGTCAGTGATCTTCCCAGAGTGGAAGTCATAGTGGATGATCTACTAGTCTATGGATGAGGAGACACAATGGAAGAAGTCATAGCTGACTATGATCAGAATTTAAGCTGAACAAGGAAAAATTGCAACTGAAGATGCCTAATGTCAAATACATAGGTCATGTACTAACAGCAAAAGGTCTTCACCGGGATCCTGACAAGATGAGAGCTGTAGCAGCAACTGACAGACATGAAAGCAATGCAATAATTTGTTGGATTTATGAAACATCTAGCAAAATTTTTGCCTAATTTGTCATTGGAGTGTGAATCATTACACAAGTTTACTGCCAAGGATGTGTTGTGGTATTGGGGAACAGAACAAGAAACGGTGTTCATTAAAATCAAACAACTAGTGACAATGATGCCACTGTTGAAGTACTATGATAACAATGGTGAAGTCATCTTGCCATCAAGACGGGTCTGAGATTAACTCTGCTCCAGCAAGGACAACCGGTTGTTTTTGCACCCAGGGCATGTATGCAAATGGAACGATGCTACGCTTAGATTGAGAAAGAGTGCTTGGTTATTGTTTTTGCCTGTGAATATTTTTTATCAGTACCTGCTTGTGAGAAACAAAGTAACAGTGGAGTCCGGCCACAAGCTGCTTCAAAGCATTTTTCGCAAACGGCTACTATCTGCTCCAAAATGACAGCAAAGGATGTAACTTTGCTTTCAAAGCTATCATCTGGATGTGACATACAAGCAAGGAACATTGCAGACATGCTGTTGAGAACAGCGCTCCTCATGAAGAAAGTTGAGGAGGCTACAACAGAATGTGAAATCTTCCAGATTCAACATGAAGCAACAACGATACATGATCTGGAAGCCATCAAACCAGCAGAGACGTTGAATCTGACGGACAAATGTCTTGCTCAAATTAAGTGAACTAACCAACAAAATGCAACTTTACAAGCACTGCAGGAAGTGATGATGAAAAGATGGCCTGAGAGCATCAAGGACACACCTGTGGATAGAAGATCATATTGGGCATACCGGGATGAATTGACAGCTCAAGATGGCACCTTGATCAAAGGAAATAGAGTCAACATCCCTAAGGAGATGAGAGGAGAGATGCTGAAGTGCGTCCATACAAGCCATCAAGAAATTGAACCAACTCTGAGAAAGGCAAGAGATGTGCTATACCGGCCAAACATGAGCAGTGAAATTAAAGACCACATTGGCCAGGGCAGTGCATGTAATGAGTACCAAGCTAAACAAGCACCAAGCTAAACAAGCTAGAGAGCCACTGACGACGCATGACATCCTGGACAGACAATGGATGAAGCTGGGAGTAGGCCTTTTCACTTTGGCAGGAACGGATCATCTTGCCACTGTAGACGACTACTCTGACCACTGAGAGCTCGACCAGCTGACTTCGGCGACAGGAGGAATAGTAGAATGCCTGAAAGCACATTTCAGTCATTACGGCATTCCAGACACTGTGATGAGTGACAATGGCCCTCAGTTCATGAGTGAAGAATTCAGCCAATTCACAAAGGATTGGGAAATTCAGCACTACAGATCGTCTCTGCACTATCCCCAGTCGAATGGAAAAGCTGAGGCAGCAGTGAAATCGCCAAAGGACTCGTCAAGAAATCAAGCAAATCTAGTGCTGACATATACAAGGTGATCCTTGAGTGGAGAAACATGCCGACTGAAGGTATGGAAAGTAGCCCTGTCCAAAGAATAATGTAAGGCAGCACACAAACTACTCTTCCAAAAGCAAAAAATGCTGCTGGAATCAGAAGTAGTGACAGGCATGAGTGAAAAGATCAAGGTGAAATGAAAGAAAGCCAAATTTCAGTTTGACAAGACTGCCAAACCATTGCCAGAGCTGAGCATTGGAGAGCCAGTCAGGGTGCAAACCGTCAAGACTCCCAACAGGAGTCAGCCCATGTGGAATCCTGTCACATGCATAGAGAAATTGCCACCTCGATCATACACAGTGGAAATGAACAACCAAATATACTGACGCAACGGCCGGCATACCCGAACAACTAGTGAAGCTGTTCCTTCACAGCAATTGGGTGGTCAGGAAGAAGGAATCTCACCAGCTGTACTGAGTACAGAACTACCATCAATCCCAGAGGTCCATGAGCCCCAAACAACAACAATGGAGCCACAGTCACCAAAGCAAAAAGTGCCAAGGGAACGACACTCCCCGGACAAGAAACGTCACCCAGATGAACAATCGATGTCAACGCACATGCATTCCATTAAGAGGCCTCCACGGTTTAAAGACTGTGTACAATGCATGTGCAGAGACTAACTGGTGGACCAAACAGTTGTCAATGCATGAGAACAGTGGCTATTTCATGGGTAATTCGAGCAACTCAATCACACAGGATCATGCATGCAAATGTGTCTTCTGTTCGCTGGGGGAAAATATGTTGCATTTTTTTAATATGAAAAGAGGGATGTTTGTATCTCTTTTTTATATGAAAGAGGGGATGCTTGGGTTTTGGAAATGCAATACTGTACTGACTAACTGGCTTGCCATAATCATGTGACTCTGCCATGAGGCACTCCCCCTCTGGGGGCAGACATCTTAGGTCAGATCAATAAAGAATCTCACTGGGTACACTCTGAAAAAGTACAGCTGTCCTTATACTTAAAACACTGCAGCCGGTGAGGTTCCAGCAGCTAGGTGTGCAACAAGCTCCCAGTCCCCCTGTCACCCTGACTCTGTGCCTCTGAGCTCCGAGCCAGGGTGATGCTGTGCAGGTCAGAACGCATCCCAGCAATTGTGTCTGCAATGTGCTCGGCTTGCTCCTCCAGGACAGTTGCCAGTCTGTCCATGGAGGAAGCTTGGTGCTCCAAAGAGTGGATGTGCAGTGCACATGGCCTGGGTGGACATCTCCACATTCTGGCCCAGAGCACGCTGCCCCTCTGGAATACCAGCCAAATCTCCAAGCATCTCGGGCTGGACATCCAGTGTCTGCTGTCTCATGGACGACTCCAGAGGCTCATCATCTGCCTCATAACAGGTCTCCAGATCACCCTGGACACTCCTCCAACTGCCCAAGGCCTACTCCACCACACTCCTCAGCAGCTGCACGTGTGAACGTGGGGTGCTCTCACTGGCGTGTGCACGACCCCTGTCTGGCACAACAATCCCTGCCGAGGTGCCAGTACCTGCGATGGTGCTCGGTGCTGAGAGAGGATGTGATGCTGTATCCTCCAAGGGTTCATCCTCCTCCTCCTTGGAGGAGAGTGGCAGCACAGATTCTCACAGAGAGGGAGTGGAAGAGGGTTCTCCTGTAACAGAGATACATCAGTAAGGGGGTTTTTGCGTATCAAAGATCTAGCCACATCAGCCTTATGATACGACTCTCATCAACTGTTTTACTGTCCAAAATGAGTAAACGGACTCTGCAGACACAATGTATCCTTGACCGATCATGTGAAGCTTCAGATTATGAAGCTTGTCATGGTTCCAATGTGTGAACTATATTCACCAGCCAGATTGGATAATGCCTACCCTGCATCATACCCCCACCAGCCCTCTCCCCTTTTCAATCAGTCTGAGTTTTTTGCCATCTCACCAGGCCCTCCTCCAATCTCACCTCTGTCTATACTCCTGGAGGAGTCAGGATCCATTAGCAACAGCATCTCCTCTTCACAAGGACTCAGGGCTTCCACGTTCGGAACTCTCCTGCCGATATGGGCTCTCTAGTGGGTGTCATGGACTCAACTTCTCCTGAAAAACCTGTGAGAGATCAGTCATCAACAATTTCAAAAACTCTTACATTATGCCTCCAACCCAATCTCAGTTCAATGTGAGCATGGAAGCTATGGTCATGCAGCATGTGCTCATCCTGCAAACCAGCCACCCTTTAACTAGGCCATTGCTTGATATGCACAATGGCATGGTTGAGGACAGCTGTGTCCTTGTGGAATCATCTGTCTTTGAGGAGCAGCCAAACTCAGTTACCTCCTGCACTCTCAAGTGCAGCCTATAGCACACTAGGCCAAGATTGCTCATATTGAGGCCTTATTCACCCAGGCCGACCTGATTGGGTCATTGAGCCTATTCTGGCACTGGAACTAAGTCCTTCTGACCAAGCCCACGCTGTTGACCACTTTGGCCACCTCCTCCCATGCAGCATGTATCTGGCTGGGCTTCCTCCTCTTGCCAGGAACTGGCATAAAGTGCTCACGTCTATCTGATACTGGATGCCGGAGGGCTCTAAATGAGTCCTCATTGAATCTAGGGGCTGGCTTGGCCCTTCTACTCGGCCTCTTCCCTCGCTCAGATGGTGCAGACATCTCTGTATGGAAACATGTAACAGATCTACAACTCCTCCATGCCAAGAGGTGGGGGCTCGCTGAAGTTTAAAAAGAATGCCACTGATGAAGAGTGACAAGGTTTGAAGACAATGACTGGAAATTAAATGCTCTCACCTTACAAGCCTGGAAACTGCACAGTTCCTGGACTTTCAGACAAATCTAGAAGAAGATTAATCTGCTGGGTCACCTGACACTGTCCCATGCCAGGGGGCCCTTTATTAAGGTGCTGGCCGTGACCTTGTTCTGAGCCATGGCCTATGACCTCAGAGACCAGACATCCTGCCTTCCAGCGCTCATTGGGCAGGATGAAGGCCTCTAACTGCTCTTGATGCTAATAAGCATCAATTTGCATACTCTCGGGTGTGTTCCAATAGCGGGCCCGGAAGTTGGAACGCCACCAACTTCCGTGTGTGTCACTCGCCCTCGGCGCATCGCTGTAATATTCAGCCTATGATCTTTAAAATACTGCCAAAGGAGAATGGGACCAAGAAGCTGTGGCTCTCTCAAGGTATTCTCACCATAGCCTGGCGGGAATGCAGTGTAAGGGCCTGAAAGTAGGCCAGGATCCAGATACACCAAACTCTAGTCTTCCCCATTGCTTTCTGTGGGACTTTGTAAGGGACAGAAGCTCTGCCCTCTGCAAATAAGGACTCCAACGAAAAGAATTGCCAGGTGTGGGGTTTCCCACAACAGGGATTTCCTCACATCCAACCTGGCAGAACATTGTGGGGCCTGGCGCTGAGAGAGGTGGAGATATACCAGCCTGCCAACCAGCAGGAATACTGGAAATCCAGTCTGGACAACTTAAGATATTTTACAAATCAAGATTTTTTCAGCAGCCGGAGCAAATACAGTATCTCCCCAGAGGAAACCTTGACACTGTTCTCCCACTTCTGGAGCAGGCAATCCCCACTATGTTTTATCACTTCCTTCTCTGCTGGCATCAAGTGGTGCACATGTTTCTCTGGCTTTTGTCAGTTGGACGACTGCCTGACCTTACATGCTTTGGTAGGATCAACGGACGTGGCCACTGATGGGTGCACAGGATCATAAAGATTCATAGAAAGACACAGCACAGAAGGAGGCCATTCAGCCCATTGTGCCTATCCTAGTTCTTTGAAACAAATCTTTGGCCTCCTTCTCTTGCTCAATCTGGGCACATGGGGCTTGATGGATGACCCACAGATCGTTAGGGCCACTGTAAACAATAAAGCCTCTTATGTAGAAAAATGTCTCGCGGCACCTCCCAGAGGGATAATCAAGAAAAAAAAACTCATGAGAGTAATAACAATACAGGTGTCAGGTTTGTCTGTGTTAACATGAGTCCGACAGTCGTGGGTGCTATCTTTCAGAAATTTTACATAAACCGAATGCTATTGTACCAATTGATTAGTGTCAGCCTTGACTCAATGGGAGCAGACTCACCTGTACGTCAAAGGTTCTGAGTTGAATTTCAAGGACCTTGGGTGGAATCTTTTTGAGGCATTAGGGGTCTTGCCTGCCAGCTGGAGGGCCAGCGAGAGACCTGCGCTGCCTCTTTTTGAGAAGGCCTGCTGAACTGTAGTATAAAGAGTTAACAGAAGGCATATGCTAATGTATGATGTAGATGATGATGTACCACTGACATCAGTCAGTCATGTGTTAGACTCTTTCTCGAGAGGTTGGGACCAGGCCTAGAACCAATGTGCCTACTCTGTAACCTGTTTAGATGTAATACTAATAAACAAGAATTACGCAGTTACCAGAGCATGACTACAGTTTGCCTGCTAAACAAGCCCTTGGCCTAGAGTCCAAGATAGAAAGGCGCACCTCGGAACATGGTGACAGCAGTGTAGACATCAGTGTAAAGAAAAACACAATGATGTTATCGAAGGAACAATAGAGTGAAGAAAACTTTGATAGCAGCTTGTAAAATATCAGCAGAAGAAGGAGACACACTGAAGAGATGTAATGATGACCATACCTGGTGAGCAGTCCTTGACCTTGCCCCGTCCGCTTGACTGCCTTGAGGGTCCGCAGAGAGGCCAGCAGTAGGAGTTATGGAAACTCCATTTTCTCCAGTACTGAGCAGCATCAGGCCTTCATGAAATGGAGCCAAAGCTTCAGGTTGGTTCCTTTCTTTACATGGTAAACCCAGTAGCAGATGACATTCTCCTAAGGCAGGGTTGCAGAAATTTACCATAGACTTTGTGTCCATTCTCAAAGCATATGACAGTTATTTTAGCCTGAAGCAGGACATAACATTCAAATGAGCACGTCTTGACCAGTGGTTGAAATGACCTGGGGAATCGATTGAATTATTTCTAACTGGCCTATATCACCCAGCTAGCTTATGCAGATACGGGGAGCTGAAAGACGAGCTAATCTGTGACCACATAGCCATTGGTGTCTGGGATGAAATTTGGCTATAATTCGGCATGACTCTGAGGTTTCACATGACTCAGTTGACTGGGTAGGCCCATTGGCAATGGCTGCACTCATAAGAAAGCCTGCCAAACCAAGCGAAAGGGCGGGAAACTCCACGCCGGCAGCCATTTTAAGATGCTTGTGTTGCGGCACGAAAACCCAACATAGACGCCAGGACTGCCCAGCAGGGGGCGCAGAATGCTTGCAGTGCTGCAAAACTGAACATTTCAAGGCCAAAATTTTTCAGTTGGTGGGCAGGCTCGGCTGGAGCGGGCGGGCGACTGGGTGCGCACCGCGATTTTATGCAGGTGGTCAAATTAAGGCCCGCCCAGCGTAATTCGCAGCTCCCAAGGTCAGCGGGAAGGGGTGTGCGGCAGCTGGAGGCCAGTGTCCGCTGGGTCCAATGGCGACCTTGCGGCCTATTCAAAAACGCCGCAGGCAGCCGTCCTAAGGCTGCCACTGATTTCAGCTAGTAGCTATATGATGGACAATGTCTTCGGAGAACAGGCCAAGCAAGAAGGCAGGCCGGTGGGGCAGTCGGCACTGAGGTTCTCCGATGAGTGCCTCGCTGCCCTCCTCGAGGAGGTGGCAGCATTCAGCAAGATCCTGGTACTAAGAGATGGGAGGAGGAGGATCCCCAACCTAACAAAATGTGCCATGGGGGAGGCGACATCATGGGTGAGCTCCCACGATGTGGTGAGGCGCTGCTGGGTGCGGTGCCGCAAGCAATTGAATGACCTCTTGCGATTGGGAAGGGTGAGTACCGTGTTGGCATGGGTCACTTAGCACAGCAATTAGGTTGCCCCCCCCGCCCCCCACCTCAGAATTTTGTTTTCGTATTCATTCATTCATGGGATGTGGCCTTCACTGGCTGGGCCAGCATTTATTGCCCATCTCTAGTTGCCCATGAAAAGGTGGTGCTGAGCTGCCTTCTGGAACCGCTGCATGTGGTGCAGGAACAGCCACAGAGCTGCTTGGGGGCGAGTTCCAGGATTTTGACCCAGCGACAGTGAAGGAACGGCAAAACATTTCCAAGTCAGGATGCTGAGTGACTTGGAGGGGAACTTCCAGGTGGTGGTGTTCCCATCTATCTACAGCTCTTATCTTTCTAGGTAGTGTTTGTGGGTTTGGAATTTCTTAGAATATGAGTGGTGATTGTGGTGGAGGCAGCATCTGGGCAAGGGGGTCAGCCCTGGCTGCTTGGAGTGAGTGTATGGTGGCTCCAGGGTCACGAATCGGATGAGCCCTATAAGGTTTTCCTCAGGTGGGAGTGGCAAGGCTGCAATGCAAAGTTAAAAGACAGGAAAGAATTTAGGAAACACATTCCATCCAAGAAATGGGAAGTCAAAAGAGGATGAAATTACAGAGTTTCTAGGGGAACTCGATAGTCTTAATCCAGACTACTGGTCAGTTCAAGGCTTTGATATTACTTTTAAAATCGATACTGGAGCTGCAGTTAACATATTAGCAGATGATGTCAACTGGTTTCAACCAATGACTCTTCATTCATCAGACATCAAATTACAAGGTCCATGTGGCATAGAGCTTCCAATTAAAGGCAGGATTATTGTTCCTCTTAGCTACAAGAAGCAGCAGACCATTGCTTCTCTCTATATTCTTCACAATCAAGGTATATCCTATTGAGTGGCAATGTTGGCATTCTTCTAGGCATCTGAGCAAAACCAGATGATGCTCACCATTAGAATGACTCACTCTCTTTTATGAAACAATCTTCAACCTTTCATGTGGAACCAGTGGAACTTCAGCCTTCAGAAGTTGAGGAAGTTTATATACTGAGCAGTAAGTTCCTTTCTTTCACAGAGACACCATCCACTAAACCAAGGGCAGACATGGAAGTTATGAGCCTCTCAATTCTTCATGAAGGTCAGAAGTGGTGGATATGTTTTGACTCAGGCAAGGCATTTCCTGTGGCAGACTCTTCACGGACAACAGGAGATAGGCTAAGCAATACATTGGTAGGTTCAGTGGAAGGGTGAGGTCACTGGTGGGCCTTCCCCTGGAATCAAGACCCCGGGGCAGAAGTCTTGCATAGCAAGACCTGCCGTCCAATCAAAGGCTGGCAGCTCTTGCACTCACCAGCATCACAGAGGAGGCCATGGTTTCTGTCAGAAAAATATCCCCAGAGCCGCAGGATCACCAAGCGGCCCAGGACTAAGTGAAGTGTGGTGGAGGGGGTGTGAAGTTTTACGGGGTAGGGATCATGAGGGGAGGGGTGTAGATGGTTCAGAAGCAAGGGCAGGAGGATAGCCCCTTCCCATTGTACAATCTCTTGCTCAGGCACTGAGCGCCATTGATCAAGGGAACCCCACGCCCCCAGCCCCCACCAGCCCAATGGTGGCAAGCTGCCTGAGGGTAGCAGTGCCGTGCAACTGGGTTTATACCAACAGTGGAAGGGTGAGGCCCTTAATTGGCCACTTTAGGGCCTCAATTGTTGGGAGGATGAGAAAGTCAACCATGGGCCTTCTCACCCAGAACTTAATTTGGGTGGAGGCAGGAAAGCAGCAGGGTTTGGGTACATCACCACCCTGCCTAAGTACATGCCCTTGCACCTCCAAGCTTGCCAATAGTGAGAGCACAAGATTCCACCCCTTGTATTACAATCCCCATGGAATTCCATCAGCCAAAAAACACAAATTTACAAACTGGCCCCCGAATGAAGAAATCTAACAAATGAGATTTCACTTTTTGTAACTTATACTTTAACACAAATCAGAATTAAGGTAAATTAAACAAATTAACAATCATATCACAGTCAATGCAAACTATAAATTACATAAGGAGTAGCAGATAACACAAAGACTATGGCCGGGGTTTTCTGGCCCCATCACGGGCGGGACCCGCCGTGGGGGAGGTGGCGCACCAGCCAGAAGTCCATTGACTTGCGGCGGGACCGGAAGATCCCGGCAGTGGGTGGGTGCAGAAAATCCCACCCTATCTCTCAGAATTTCTATGTAGTCCACTCAGCCTATATGGCCAGTATTTTCAGCAACACAGTTCTTCCGAGCTGAGATCTTCCTAGGGCTGTATTCCAGTCGCTTTACCTCAAGGGCTTAGCCGATTCTGCACAGGCAGCAGCTTCAGTTTAAAAAGGGTTCCACCTGTACAACCTTCCACACAATGGCGTACTTCTTCCCAGAACCTTCTCAACTCTCAGCTCCTGTCGGTCTTGGTAGCATGGATCTAGCAGAACCACTCTCCCCTTTCCTCTTTTCTGTCTGCCACACAGCGTCCGTATTTTAACTTCCTTCCTGTTGGCACTGCTTCCAGGTCACATGGACCAGTATTTCTTATCATCCAAAAGTTATATTGGATCCATTTACAATTGATACAAACTTGTAAAAGTCCTTCGCAAACATTTTTAAAAAAATTATAAATTCCCTAAAACTTTTAAAGTAATTACTACTTTTCCTTACTTTTACTGCTTACAGGTCAGAGGTTGTCACACTTTCCCCTGGAAAAAAGAGAGCTTTACCATAGTAAAGTTTTCTTTACACCATCGTTTGAAAGGCAGCAAGTTCTTAACATCATAAACACTTTAATAAATAACGTATTACATATTACACCGTTATCAACAATGATGCACCACATTTACAAATCAAACTTCATAAAAACATACAATGTTATTTTAAAATCTTATAAAACCCAATATGTTCACCTGACTTTGTTACTGTCTCCTGTTAATTAAACTTGTCAGAGGGTATCCACAATCACGTTGCTGCTGCTGGGCAACTTGCACAATTTTTACTGTAAATGGCTGTAGCACCAAACTCTACCAAAACTTTTGTTTCTTGGTTTTGAACTTTTCTAGGAACACCAGTGGGGTGTGGTAGTTATAGACAATGCCTCTCCCTGCACCCCCACATTATTTCACATTTCACCATTAAACATTTACCTTGGCAACATTATAAGTCTTAACCCATAACAATCAGCTGCAGATGACAATTATGATTTAAAGTCCAGCTTGTGTGAATCCCAACTCTATTACAAGCCATAGTTTATTTGACTAATGGTCATTTCACTTTCTTTCAATCTCTGCAAATCAACTCTTCATTTTGTGCAGTTAATATAGCTTTTCCATATCCTTGGTTAAAATTATCCCTGGTTGATAGCTCAGTTTCTCTGATCCATGCTGTCAATTGCACATTGTTTATTTATACAAGGTTAAGAGATTTTGAGTGCCCGCAGTTTCAGCTATTGAAGCTTTAAAGGGTCTGGATGATTTACACCTTTATTGCCTTGTAGTAAATAGGAGAGGTTTTTTTAAAGAAAGTTATCAATGAATGACTTTATTTAAAGCTTTTCTTTACACATACTGCTGTCACTACGGGGTTCATTGCATCTATATAGTGCACAGTGGGTGAAGGGACATGGAAATGCCTCAGTTTTACATGGGAATCATGAGGGGTCATAAGGGTTATTTTGTGGTATTGCCATGGCATGGGGGGCATAGGGAGTGCATAGCTTGGCATGGGTGGCATGAGGGACCATAGTGGGAGGGTGGGGGCATACCTTGGCAAGGGGTCAGAGATGGCATGGGTGGGTCATGGGCGGTGTTGGGTGGGTGAGGGCTGGTGGGCCTTTTTGTTTTTATGAAGTCCCACAGCACTAAGGTGGGTTTTTTAAACAGCCTGCCTCTGCACCCTACAGACCCACTGGCTCCAGCCTGCACCACCCCCACCCCCCGGAACAATGAAAATCCTGTCTTTGCAGGCACCTTCTCCTGAGGAAGACGGACCGAGTGGGAGTTTTCCTAACTCCCACTACCTACCCCAAGGATGAAAATCCAGGTCTTATCATCAGGGAAGGCCATCCATGGGCTTTCCCGCCATGGACTTAATTGGGATGAGGCAGGGAGTTGGCAGACACCCCCATCACCCACCCTCTTGCCTGATTAAATACCCCCTGCCACCAAACTTGCCATGTTCGCTACTTATTACTATGTTTTTGGTTTCTGGATGTTTTTCTATTTTCTTCTTTAGTTCGGATTACAGGTGTTAAGCTATTCGCTATAGTTCCCTGGACATGTTTTATCTCCATTCCTGAATATAAATCTAAAAATTAATAGTCTGTTGCCTGCAACTACACCTTTTTCTAATGAATTATTAAATATCTGTAATAGTGCCTCTTCTATCTCTTCCCTAGATTCTCTTAAAATGCGTGGATGCAATCCATCTGGATCAGAGGTCTTACCCTCTTTGAATTTGATTAGTCTATTTAATATTTATCTTTTTAAATTTTAAATACATTTATATCAATTCCAAAACAAAAACAGAATTACCTGGAAAAACTCAGCAGGTCTGGCAGCATCGGTGGAGAAGAAAAGAGTTGACGTTTCGAGTCCAACATGACCCTTCAACAGAACTGGGTCATGTTGGACTCGAAACGTCAACTCTTTTCTTCTCCACCGATGCTGCCAGACCTGCTGAGTTTTTCCAGGTAATTCTGTTTTTGTTTTGGATTTCCAGCATCCGCAGTAGCTTTTTGTTTTTATATCATTTCCAAATTTATCTTCCAATGTCATGTCCACCTGATCTGTCTCCCTGGCGAATATTGAAGCAAGGTAACTATGTAACATTTCTGCAGTTTTTGTCTTGCTGCCCGTGATTTTATCCTAACCATCCCTTAGAGACCTTGGACAGAAATTTCCAGTCGGCATGCAGGGGTAGGGGGGAGCAGACATGCCGATGCCTAAAATGGCGCACGATGATTTCGGGCATATGTCTCGATGTCATCACGCGCCATCGTGATATTTAATTCGGTGGACACGGGCCGGAATCGGTTGTGCACCCGCCGAAATGTAAATGGCCTATTAAGGCCTTTAAGGAATTAATTAAACCACTTGTGAATGCTGTCCGTCCAACCTTAAGGTTGACGGGCAGGTGAAATGCCCAAGCGGCCTTTGCATTTTTCAGGAAACATCATCCACGAGCGGGATGAGGTTTTTTGAAGCTTTTATTAAATAAATAAATGGGTTTTCATAAATATAAAAACATGTCCCCACTCATGTGACATTGTCACATAAGGGGACATGTTTAAATAAATTTTTACATCATTTCTTTGAATATGTTAATATCCATTCAATCTCCCTGAGGCAGCTCTGTGCATGTAGCATGCGTGACAGAGCGCTGGCCCTGACCCTCCCTCCTCCCCCCGCCCGCACAGGTAGCGCTGAGCGCTACCAATTGTGTATTACGCTTGGCGGTCCTTAATTGGCACACCCACGTAAAATGGTGGCGCAAAACCAATCGCGGGCGGCGATCGGCTCAACGCCCGCCCCCACCCACTCCAGCCCAGCCCGCCCACCATATGAAAAATCCTGCCCCTTTTTCCCATCATTATTTTTATGTAAAACAAAAACAGAATTACCTGGAAAAACTCAGCAGGTCTGGCAGCATCGTTGGAGAAGAAATCAGTTAACGTTTCAAGTCCTCACGACCCTTCGGCAGAACTATTTTTATGTATATGCTTGCAGAATTTTATTTTTAATTTCATGGCTTTTTGATGCTTTCCTAATTGTGTTTTTGGTCCTGCCCATGCCATGCTCTTCCAGCTGTACAGGCACTTAGCGCGAGCTGAATTTTAACTCACAAAATTTAAACAGTTGGGGTCATATCAGAGGTTAAAATGAAAGAAATCTGAAACAAAAACTCCACCTGCCTTGAACCTGCGCACTTTCCATCCTGACAGAGGCCGAGCGAGAACAGGGTGACCAAGCAACTCGCACAAAGTGGTTGTTCATTTAAATAATACACTGAGGCTGGGTGCCTTCATTCTAATAATCATTCTGTGTTTAACCACAGGCAGCTGGCTTTCCCAGGTCTTGGGAAAGCTTGATTCCATAAGGTACGTACCTTAATAGCGCTGTTTGTGGATAGCAAGACCAGCAGTCCTTCCTCTCTAGGCCTAACAAACTACTCTATAAACCTCCTTCCCAATACTATCTAGATCCCCTTCCCGTATTCCGGATCCACCCCAACCACAATATGGCCCCTCCCCTCAATCTGGACCCCCCTGCAGTCCAAATTTCCCCATGATATCTGGACACCGATGCAATCGCACCACCACCACCAATGATTCAGAACTCCTCTTATTACTTCCCTCACTACCCCACATACCTGCTTTCATAGACATCGGCCCTGTGAAGCAGGCTTCCCATCCAAACATTTTCCAGCCTGTCAATGAGCCTGCCTGTGGGTGAGAGCCACACTTCAAGGTGACTCGTAGTTAAATTCTGCAGAACAATTGGGAAACCCAATTTTTTGGGGTTTCCTGATCTCAAAATAACCACCTTCCCCCTTTTCCCACAGCACATGAAAACAATGCACTAACCCCCAGACTCAAGTCAAGGCCTGTATCTCTTTCCTTATCCTCAGTTTTTCTCTTAGATCTTTATTCCCTTTATTCCACATGGTGTCTCGTCCGTGTTTAGTATTTTTTAAGCAGAATAGATTTTTTTTCTGAGCCCTTTGGAACACTGTTTTAAATAGTTCCCTTTGTTGTTCTATGTCTTTGTTTACCAATATTGTTGTCTATTTTATTTTCTTAAACTCCATTCACAGCCGCTCAAAAACAGTTTATCTCCAATTTATTCCTCTGGGCTCTTTCATGCTTCTGTCCTTCTGAATTATGATCCGAAACCATATTATTTCATGGTTTTATATAGATGTTTCCCTAATTTTAGATTATCTGGATGTTATTATTGCTTGTTGCCAGGCTTAGCTATGTGCAAATTGGCTGACACATTTCCTGCATTACAATGGGCAGAATTTTTACCTCGTCAGGTGGGCGCGGCAGGCGGGCCCGGGAGCGGCCGTGAAACTGACCACTGCCCGCGGTCGGGCCTTGACCGCGATTTCACACCGGCTGGCTAATTAACGGCCAGCCAGCGTGAAATGCGAGCTAAGAGCCTCAGCGCTGCCGGGGTGGGGGCGAGAGGAGCGCGAGCGCTGAAGTGTGTGTATGCGTGGGGGTGCGCTCAATGAAAGCTCCCTGAAGTCACAGAGCTGCCTCAGGGAACTGAAGATTTTGATCATGACAAATAAAGAATCTAAAAATAAGGAAAACATGTCCCCACATGTGACTCTGTCACATGAAGAGGGACATGTGAAATATGAGCTTTAAACATTTTTATAGGTTTTTTTAGTCACTGTTCAAAACCTCATCCCACCCATGGATGAGGTTTTGTTAAAAATGCAAAGGCCACCCGCCCTATTCACTTGCCCCCTCCCCCTCCCCCACAATCAAATGGTTGGACGGGCAGCGAAAAATTCAATTAAATTAATTAATTAAGGGCCTTAATAAGCCATTTAACTGTCAGCATGCGCGCAGCCACCTCTGGCGCCCGCCCGCTGACCGTAGGATCGCAAGGGTGCGCGATGGTGTCTGAAAACTCGCCCGATATCATTGAGCACTATTGCACTCCTGTTCGGGTCGGGCACACGCCCGCCCGTGGGACAAAAAATTTTGCCCAATGCATATCTTTCAAAAACACTTCATTTTCTATAAAGCACTTTGGGACATCCTGAGGTTTTGAAAGGTACCATATAAATGCAAGCTGTTAGGCCATTTCCAGTTACAAATTACGGATATAAGAATGCTTTGTTCAACCCCGAGTAACATTACTTTACTAAATATTATGCATATACACTATATAATGAGCGGCCCTTTGTGTTATGCCTGAGGGAATTATTTCAGCCAAAAATTGGTACATTCATATCATTTGCAACTATTGTAAACAACAAGCCTAATCAGGAAGTTGCTCGAAATACTTAGGAACAGAAGGAGTAGATCATTCGGCCCCTCGAGCCTGTTCCACCATTCAACTAGATCATGGCTGGTCTCCTAACTCAACATCATTTTCCTGCACTATCCCCATATCTCTTGATATCTTTAATCTCTAGAAATATCTCAATCTCTGTCTTGAATATAATCAACAACTGAGCCTCCACATCCCTTTGGGGTCGAGATTTCCAAAGATTCGCCACCCTCTGAGTGAATAACTCTCTCCTCACCTCAGTCCTAAATGGCCTACCTCTAATCCTGAGACAGTGTCCCCTGGTTCCAGAAACCCCAGCCAGGGGAAACATCCTTTCTGCATCTACCCTGTTTAGCCCTGTAAGAATTTTGTATGTTTCAATGAGATCACTTCCCATTCTTCTAAACTCTAGAGAATATAGACACAGTCTGCTCAATCGCTGATCATAGGACAATCCCGTCATCCCAGGGATCAATCTGGTGAACCTTCATTGCACTCCCTCTATGGAAAGTATCTCCTTTCTTAGGTAAGGAGGCCAAAACTGTACACAGTACACCGGGTATGGTCTCACCAAGTCCTGTGCAATTGCAGCAAGACAACTTTACTCCTGTACTCAAATTCTCATTTACCTTCCTAATTGCTTGCTGCGCCTGCAAGTTAGCTTTCAGTGACTCATGAATGAGGACACCCAGGTCCCTTTGGACATCAACACTTCCCAACATCTCACCATTTAAGAAAATACTCTACATTTTTGTTTTTCTTACCAAAGTGGATGTATTCACGTTTTTCCACATTTATATTCCATCTGCCGTGTTTTTGCCCACTCACTTAGCCTGCCTAAATCTCCTTGAAGCCTCTTTGCATCCTCCTCACAACTCACATTCCCATCTAGTTTTGTGTCATCAGCAAACTTGGAAATATTACACTTGGTCCCCATTCAAATCAATGATATAGATTGTGAATAGCTGGGGCCCAGTACTGATCCTTACAGTACCCCACTAGCCACACCCTGCCAACGTGAGAATGACCCATTCATTCCTGCTCCCTGTTTTCTGTCCATTAACCAATTCTCAATCAATGCCAGTATATTATCTCCAAACCCATGAGCTCTAATTTTGCTTATTAACCTGTTGTGTGGAATGTTATTAAAAACCTTATGAAAACCCAAATACTCCACATCCACTGGTCCCCCCTTATCTATTCTGCTAGTTACAGAATCACAGAATCACAGAACCTTAATGGCACAGAAGGAGGTCATTCGGCCCATCATGTCTGCACCAGCTCTCCAAATGAGCATTATGACCTAGTGCCATTGCCCTGCCTTTTCCCTGTACCCTTGCACATTGTTTCTATGCAAATAATCATCTAAAGTCCTCTTGAATGCCTCGATTGAACCTGCCTCCACCACACTTCCAGGCAGTGCATTCCAAATCCGAACCGTTCGTTGTGTGAAGAAGTTTTTTCTCACGTCACACTTGCTTCTTTTGCAAATCACTTTAAATCTGTGCCCTGTCATTCTTAATTCTTTTACAAGTGGGAACAGCTTCTCCCTATCTACTCTGTCCAGCCCACTCATGATTTTGAACATCTCTATCAAATCCCCTCTTAGCCTTCTTCTCTCCAAGAAGAACAGTCCCAACCCCTCCAATCTATCCTCATAGCTGAAGTCTCTCATCCCTGGGACATTCTTGTAAAACCTCTTCTGCACTCACTCCAATGTGCTCACATCTTTCCAGTAATATGGTGCCCAGAGCTGTACATAATATTCCAGCTGAGGTCTAATGAGTGTTTTATATAAACTCAGCAGAACCTCCTTGCTCTCGTACTCAATGCCCTTATTAATAAAGCCAAGTATACTATATGCTTTATTAACTGCTCTCCACCTGTCCTGCCACCTTCAATGATCTATCAGATACACCCAGGTCTTTCTGCTCCTGCACCCCCTTCAAAATTTCACCCCTTATTTAATATTGTCTGTCCATGTTCTTCCTCCCAAATTACATCACCTCGCACTTCTCCACATTGAACTTCATCTGCCACCTATCTGCCCACTCCACCAACTTGCCTATGTCCCCTTGAAGTTCCACACCATCCTCCTCACAGTTCACAACGCCCCAAGCTTCGTATCATCCGCAACTTTGAAATTGTCCCCTGCACACCATGATCTAGATCATTAATATATATCAGAAAAAGCAAGAGTCCCACTACCGACCCATTTACATCCTCAAAAAACTCCATCAGGTTTGTCAAATATAATTTCCCTTTCATAAATCCATGTTGACTCTACCCAATCCTACTATAATTTTCTAAGTGTCCAGCTATCACATCCTTTGTAATAGATTCCAGCACTTTTCCTACTACTGATGTCAGGATAACAGGTCTACAGTAGACCATTTTCTCTCACCCTCCTTTCTTGGATAGCGGGATTACATTTGCTATCTTCCAATCTGCAGAAATCATTCCAGAATATATAGAATTTTGTAAGATGACCACCAATGCATCCATCTCTCAGCTATCTTTTTCAGCACTCTGGGATATAGATCATTGGGTCCAGGGGATTTTTTAACTTTCAGTCCCATTAGTTTATCCAGGACTACTTTTTTACTAATACTAATTTCTCTCAGTTCCTTATTCTCGCTAGTCCTGTAGTTCTCTAGTTTTTTTAAATTCATTAATGGGATGTGGGCTTCGCTGGCTTGGCCAGCATTTATTGCCCATCCCTAGTTGCCCTTGAGAAGGTGGTGGTGAGCTGCCTTCTTGAACCGTTGCAGTCCATGTGGTGTAGGTACACCCACGGTGCTGTTAGGAATGGAATTCCAGGATTTTGAACCAGCGACAGTAAAGGAACGGCAATATATATCCAAGTCAGGATGGTGAACGACTTGGAGGGAAACTTCCTTTGAGGTTTTTTGTATTTTCCTCTGTGAAGGCAAACACAAAGTACCTGTTTAGTTTCTCTGCCATTCCCCTATTCCCCTTATACATTCCCTTGTATCTGCCTATAGTGGGTCCACATTTGTCTTTGCCAATCTTTTCCTTTTTACATACGTATAGAAGCTTTTATAGTCAGTTATTATGTTTCTCACTAATTAACTTTCATATTCTACTTTCAACTTACTTATTAGTTTCTTGGTCCTGCTTTGCTGAATTCTATAATGCTCCCATTGCTCAGGTTTACTTTTTTTGATAACTTTATAAGTTTCTTCCTTTGGTCTAATACAATCTTTAAATTTTCTTGTTAGCCATGGTTGGATGACCTTTCCTGCTGGGTTTTTATACCTCAAACAAATGTAAGTTTGTTGTAAACTATGTATTAGTTCTTTAAATTCTAGCCATTGCCTGTCTACAATCATCCCTCTCAACATAGTTTCCCAATGTACCACAGCAAATTTGCTGCTCATACCTTTGTAGTTTCCTTTCTTTAGATTTAAGATCCTAGTTTCAGGTTGAACTACATCATTTTCAAACTTAATGTAAAATTCCATTATATTATGGTCACTCTTCCCTAGAAGCTCCTTTACAATAAGATTATTAATTAGGTCTTTCTCATCGCACAAAATGGAAATGGTGCAGTATCCTCTACAGAGCAGCTGGAATCTGCGGGAACATAACAACTGTGTTGCTCCTTAGCCAATCAGGTTGAAGGATTATGAAATAAACAATACAAGGAGTGAGAAGGGAGTATAAATTAGAGTTGGGTGGCTTCAATGTTAAACCTGGTGCAGAAAGAGAAATAAACAGAGGGAATGAATGATTGGAAAAGTGGGCAGTGGAGTCATGATAAACACCTCAGCTCGGGGACATCCCCACGTGATTTTTTTGCCGTTGGGAGAGGAACTCATATTAAAACACACTGAAGTGTCAGGTGCCAGTTTTAACACCTTTTCACAGTATCTCATAGAAAAAGGACAGCTGCTGTTTGAGATGTGGAGGCAAAGATGCTACTGCTGTCGGGAAGCAGGTAAACTGCTTTATAGTAACAACCAAACAGGATGCTTGTGATAATTTGGTTTCTGTTAAAAAGGAAGGGAACAGAACAGATGGAACTGGAGTGTTTAAGGGACAGGAAATTGCTGAGCTGTGCTTTGTTGGTGATAATCAGGTACAGAAAACTTGAAAATGGAGTGGAATGATTGTTAAAGGACACTGGAACTATCAGTCTGACAGGGAGGAGTGAACCTCCACTGGTGAGCTGGGAGTGACTGTAAGACAGTTCTTGTAATGTTACATATCTGCCAGAAGTGAGGCGTTACATAAAAACGTTTCATACAAAGTACTTCTGTTGCAATAATTAGTTAATGCAAAAGTACCTTTACTTTAGTATGATGTATTAGTGGTGTTATGATCCTTGGCCAGACCCCCAAGTTGTTGATGAGGCCCAGCTAGAGACCAATAACGTTTTGTTTAAAGTAGACAAAATTTGAGATTCAAGACACTTACTCAGTGAATAAAGCCACAAGAATCCTTAGGTTTTGAACAAATGAAAATAAACTTTAATACATAAGGTTAGAAAGATAAAACAAGTTGCAATATCTATCTTATACCCTAATGTTCACGGTAAATATGAGGTGCATGTGAATTAATGAGCAAACTGGTCAAACACGCCACACTACACAATAAGTGGCAGATGCGACCAAGAGTTCATAGATTTCTCAAAACCCCGCCCCTCACCCCAGACATCAGTAACACTGTGAGTCAACCAATCTCACTGGAACTCCATCTCTTTCATGTGAGATTTCAAAATTCACCTTCATAGAGCTCACCTTGGAATCATTTCCAAAAGTCACTCCAAGCCAGACGGCATCAATGACAGCCCACCTCGCAGGGTTCCAATCTCGCCTCTCAAGATGTTGTTCCCCTGGATTCCTGAGTCTACACTCAAAAACCAACTCACAAGCACAACTTCAGTTCTTCGGCCATGCCAAGCAGAACACCACTGCTCCAAAGGGGTACCTTTGTCCTCATGCCCTGGAACACGGAGTTTCCAACCTTTGGCTGCCTTCTTGGATCTTCAGGGCTTCGACTGAGCCCTCGTCAATTATCAGGGCTTTCCTTGAGCTCTCTTCACTTAAAGTCTGTTACCCACAGCCCTTTCTCTAATTTGGAACCTTTTGTTCTCTGCTCCTCTCTTTTTAACTTAACTGGGGCCTTTTCCTATCACTGTCCTCACCCTGAGACGTCTCACTGCCCCCTCTCCTTTTTGGATCTTCCCCCATCCTCTCTCTCCTGTCTGCTGCCTTGGACACTTGCTGGCTATGGCGCTCTGCTCCTAGCTACCTGACCTGGATTTTCACGTCTTTTTCTTTGCAGACCAGAAATGCATTGCACATGTACAATAAGTCAGAGGTCTGATGGAACTTTAAGTTCTTGACCTTTGCTCTCAATGTTAAGGTAAGTTTATGTTCCATAACAGTAGCCTGTTAAGCAATGCTTGACATATGGGGAGGCAGTGGCATGGTGGTATCGTCACTGGACTGGTAATCCAGAGGCCCAGGCTGCTGCTTTGGGGACATGAATTCAAACCTCATGATGGCAGTTGGTGGAATTTAAATTCACCTAATAAATCAAGCAACTCTCATTAATGGTAACCATGAAAACAATGTTGATTATCGTAAAACCCATTTGGTTCAATAATGGGCAGAATAGTCCCAGATTTGCACTAAGTGTGGGAATTTTACCCGCTGGATGCAATGGCGAGTTTTCACGCCACATCGTCCCATTCCTGCCTCATTAATAATGCATTCAGTAAACCCACCATTTCGTTGCAGGTGGCCTCCGATTTGCACACCACGCCATCACCTCACTGGCTCCTCACGCCAGGCACCATATTTAAAGTGCAGCAGTGTGCACACCTCTCAGCGCTTCCAGCCCAGGACTGCTGCACAGAAGGTATGGCCACGAAAGTCAAGAAGAGTGCAGCCCCTGATTCAGTGACACATCCCTGGGAGACCTTCTGGATGCCGTGGAGGCACGCCATGATGTCCTCTACCCCCACCCATGCCACAGGAGGAACAGCAACATCAACAATCCTGCTTGGGAGGCGGTGGCAGCAGCAGTC
Organism: Cetorhinus maximus; assembly: GCF_964194155.1. Lineage (NCBI taxonomy): Eukaryota > Metazoa > Chordata > Chondrichthyes > Lamniformes > Cetorhinidae > Cetorhinus > Cetorhinus maximus. Next base: position 148,114,595 of record NC_135881.1, on the reverse strand, counting down.
AAAGCCAACGCTTGCCCACAAGAGGTCAGCCACCCTGTGAAGAAAGAGGATGAACGATTTCATCTGTGCCACTGGGGTAAGTCAACCATCTCATCACTCTAATCTCACCCACTCCCAAGCCCATCACACATTCACTGACATCTCACTCACTGCCAGCTCAAGGGACATGACCACTCATTCTCTCACACACACCCTCACATCTCCATCTGGCCTCATCTCCTCTGGAGATCAGCTCCTCATCCCATCCATGGCTCCACTCAGTGCACACGCATGCATATCTGCCATCCTTCTCATTTGGCTGGTCATGCACCTTTCTCACACTCTCTCCATCTGTCTTTGAGTAGAACAAGACCGCACACAATAAAAGTGAGAGGCCCCAGACCAGGGGTAGAGTGCCAAACATCAGGCCCTCACTCCCCTCGAAGACCACGCATTGGAGCTCGCTGGAAGGACATGGAGCATTCCTGCAGCGACAGCGAAGTCAGTGCTAAACATCATGAACCAGGTCATCCCTTTGGCAACTCAACTGTGAGTCCACTGTTCTGTGTACCGCAGCTGCTATGCACTAATAACAACCCCCACTTTCTCTCATAGGCACATCTGCCACATTGCCCTCAGGCAACCTTGGCCCTGACTCCAGCACTGATGGCACCTTGAATGAGGACCCAGAGGACAGCACCTTTGAAGACCCATCACAGCACTCACCTGCACCCTCCACCAGCACAACAACACACACCTCGGTGGGACCTACATATACAGCAGGCTTGCGTTCACTATCTGGTGAGCGCAGCACACAGTCTGTTCCACAGCAGGCGGAGGCAGGGACACTTGAGGTCACTGGCACCCTGAGGACTGCTGGAGGCAAGGAATCTGCTGAGTGCAAGTCAGATGATGAGCCTCTGGACTCAGTCCTCAACCAGTTGTTGGAGCTGCAGTGACAAACAGGGGAACATCAGGAAGGGATGACAGCTGCACTCGTCAGATTGCAAGGGACGATGGAAAAGTCTGTCCACCTTCAGTCCGAGGTGATCACGCCATCATCCTAACACACTGAGGTCAACACCGGTGGTATGGCAGCCACAATGGAGACATTGGGCCAGAACATCAGTCCTGCACTGCTGCGTGGGCTGAACTCCATCACTGATGCCATAGTTGGCCTCCAACAGTGTCAACACCAGAGGGGTGCAGGGCAGCCTAATCTCACTCCAGCTACCCGTTCTCCTCTAGGAGTCAGCCAGGGACCTCAGGCACATATAGGGAGGAGGATCAGCAGGTGCACACCCTTAGCCATCCACCTAGGTGACTCCGGGAGTGTCCAGTCCATCCGAACCCCATCTTCCTGTGACCTCAGCAGCTCCAGCTCCAAGGGCTGAGGAGGGTGCCACTGCCACACAGCAGGACCCTGAAAGTAGGCCAGAGCCCGCCAGGTCTTGGCCTTCCAGAGCACGCCTGTCAAGGTCATCACAGACTGGGCGTAGCAGTCAGCAGGCTGCCTCACCTCCACTGTGGATGTTGGGGGAGCACCAAGATGTAGCAGCAGGGTTAGGAAGGTTAAGAAGATGTAGTTGCACAGGCAAGGCATGGGTATTGATTTCTTGAACATAATGTTCACTATTGTAAATTAACTCTCAAGAATGTCTCCTTGCCTATGGCTCCTTGTTCTGATGAGCAGTGTTCGTGTCTCTCAGATGTGAAACCTTCATCCCTGCACATGATAAAGGCATGTGTCTCAGTCCAGGGCCCCTTCCCTGTGCTTAGTAAAACCTTCCCAGAGTACTGATTGTGTGCTTTCACAGTCACTGGTCACATCAGTCATGCCTGCATGTCATGAGGCTATTAATGTATATAATGTTATTGGAAATTATTTTTTTAAAATAGAGGTTTTGTCTGTGGTTGTGTCTCTGTGTGTTTTAACTGGGTTAAAGCCAGTGAACCTGGGTGCTTTGATGTATAGTAGTTTTGAGATGTAAACAGAAAGGTAAAGGTACATTTGCATTTTGTTGAATGGGACATTTAAGAAGGGGAGTAAAATCTTGCACCCAGCTAGGAGAGACCAAGCAATGTTTATATTACTAATAAAATTGGTACTATGAAAGGGGTTTTATTGTTAGAAGAGGTGGGGTTCAAAGGGCCTGGTGACATTGGTCTGGCATCAAAGGGCTTTGGACTGCGGTGGGAGTGTTTGGAGTGGAATAAGGCCCCCAGCATAATTAGTATTCTTTAAAGGGAGTAACTAATAAGCTTAATCTAAAGGGAAGTCATGGCAGCAAAGCTCACACCAGTGATATGCTCCTCCTGCGCTATGTGGGAAGTCATGGGCACTTCCAGTGTCCCTGGTGACCATGTGTATAGTAAGTGTGTCCAGCTGCAGCTACTGGCTAACCACATTTTGGAGCTGGAGCTACAGGTGGATTCACTGTGGAGCATCCATGATGTTGAGATTATTGTGGACGGCATGTTCAGTGAGGTAGTCATACCGAGGTAAAGACTGAATAGGCAGAAAGGGGACGGGTGACCACCCACGCAAATGCCAGGAAATGACCATCTCCAACAAGAGAAAATTTAATCATCTCCCTTGACATTCGATGGCATTACCATCACTGAATCCCCCACTATCACCATCCATGGTGTTACTATTGACCAGAGGCTTAACTGGGCCAGCCGTAAAATATTGTGGCTACAGGAACAGGGCAAAGGCTGGGAATTCTGCAATGAGTAACTCACCTCCTGACTCCTCAAAACCTGTGCACCATCTACAAGGCACAAGTCAGGAGTGTGCTGGAATATTCTCCATTTACCTGGATGAGTGCAGCCCCAACAACACTGAAGAAGCTTAACACCATCCAGGACAAAGCAAGCCCCGTTGATTGGCATCCAATTCACTGCCTTAAACATTCACTCCCTCCACCACCGATGCACAGTGGCAGCAATGTGTACCACATACAAGATGCACTGCAGGAACTCATCCAGGATTCTTCAATAGCACCTCCCAAATCCACAAACTCTACCACCTAGAAAGGCTTGATGCATGGGAATATCACCGCCTGCAAGTTCCCCTCCAAGCCACACCCCATCCCGGCTTGGGACTATATTGCCGTTCCTTCACTGTCGCTGGGTCGAAATCCTGGAACTCCCTGCCTAACAGCACTGTGGATGTACCTAATCCACATGGACTGCAGCGGTTGAAGGCAGCAGCTCACCACTGCCTCTTCAAGGGCAATTAGGTATGGGCAATAAATTATGGCCTAGCTAGTGATGCCCCCTGTGAAAGAATAAGATAAGAAAAAAATGTTGATTTTAGTTTGTTTATTGCAGTAAAATCCTTAAAACGTGAAATTTTGTCCTTCCGTCAGTCACTGGGAAATTCATCTGTTGTTTAATAAGTTATTAGTCTCTATGGGTATTGTAAATTGTAAATTCCTGTGAGAAAAACTACAAATATGCAGTAAGCTGGTTAACAGTTTGTTTATTAACTGTACCTTTTCTACATATCTATCAATTGTCTGCTTCTCTATCAAATTGTTAATTTGATGTTCTGTGGTCATAAAACTGATGTGACTATAGTTTTTGGTTAGTCAAGGGTTTTTCTAAAGGACATTCCATTTTACAAAACAGAATCTGCTCTGTACAATGACAGTGACACTCATTTGCGAGCAAAGAAATTGTAGCATAAAAGAGCAGTTGGTTGGATTCTGCCCCTCGGGATCTTATTTCTTTTTCATATTGTTCATTAAAAGTTTCATTATCAGCATTTGTTGAAAATTAATTCAGACTTTTTTTTTCATTTATACCCCCAGGGGGATTGGTGAGATTTGTCCTCATCAAGGTGAGATTGGACATTGAGGAACTGGGTTACTTTATCCTCTATTTGCATTGAGTGCGAGAATCAAGCCATTATCTGCATCATCTATTGTTAGGTAGGCTTTAAAAATTCCCTCTCGGCTGCTACTGTGCCCTAATCTGGAACTCAGAAAAATAATGTCCTATTGTACACCGAGATGAGATTTCACATTTGTCTATCAGAACGACCACTGAACAAGCCTACTTAATCTTAGACAAAAGGAATAAAATGCAGTTTTGGTTACAGGTGAGTATTTAAATGTGTTCATCAACATTGTGAAAATATGAATTGTACAGGGTATTTTTAAAACAAAAATTGAATGCTTACTCATATAACCCACATTTCATTCATTCATTTTGCTTATTAAATGCAGATTGACTTGATTAACTTAAACTTCTTTTAATTTTAATTTTAATTTTAAGCCATAGTGATGTATCTCCCACCAGGGGCTATTTTAATTTGAAAATAATTTCCTTCAGTTTTTGATTTCCAAAATCATTATGGTGTTCTGAGGCTTCTCCATCAACATTCAACTTTGTGACTTCCCTGAGCATTGGAGCCCAGTATTGGTGGGTCATCATAATATTTACATTTAAAATGTTTGCGCTGTGACAGGTTATGTTTTAACTCCTTTGTAAATTGAGGACATTTTAATGAAAAAAGTTATAATAATAACCTTTAAGTTCGTACAGAAAAATAGTTGATCCCCTTAATGTTTCTTGGTCACCTGTAACAGTTTTCAACCTTGTAGCTGAAGGCAAGAACACAAAAATATCTTATAGAGCTCAACTGCAATTGGCCCATTATCACTGGAGCAAAAAAATAAGCAATGGTTACAATTTTCAGCTAATCCTCAAAAAAGCATTTAACATCCAAACCAGGCACAGGTGATTGTCTTCAAGGGGTGATGCGAATTCTGCCTATGCAGTAATAATGAGAACAAGTTGCTTATCGAACCTCAAAACATTCCACAACACTTCCAAAGGGAGTGTTAGACACCAAACAGGAGTTAGAGAGAAAATTAGGCAGGGTAATCAAACAAACAGTTGCAGGGCTTGGTCTTGGGGTGTCTTTTGAAGGTGGGAGGCATGGTAGTAAAACAAATACATTTGGAATGGAAATTCCAGAGTGCAACAGCATGGCGGCTGTAGGCTGAAGGGGAACGCACAATAAACCAGAATGACAGAAGTGGTGGCTACGTGGGTATGCCTTAGAGTTGGAGAAGATTGCAGAGAATGATTGGATCAAGACTATGGAAAGAGTTGACAATAAAGGTGATGCTGAGGAATTTGAGGTTAATGCACCAGTGGAGGCAAGGAACCAATGGGCATATGCGCTGACAGTTTAATAGGGTAAAACCATATGCAAAATAGGATTCAGTCCGCAGGGATTCGTGAGCACAATCTCAGATTGTCATCAATTCTTGTGCCAGACCACCAGGTGGAGCACTTCACCATAATGGAACACTATGTTGGTAATGGGGTGCAAGATCCACGTAAGGGAAACATGTCCTCTTTACCTTGCAAAAAGGGTGTGTCCTTATGGTACATGATTGAGCAACATTGACGGTGACGTGCAGAATTTGACATTATGGACTGTGCCATTTTCTCAATGAGAAACAAACAAACCATTTACCTTATACAAAGGCTGGGCCATGATAATAACTTCAACAACAACTTATATTTATGTAGTGCCTTCAATGTAATGACACGTCCCAAGGTGCTTAACAAGAGCATTATAAAATAAAGTATAACACTGAGCCACGTAAGGAGATATTAGCTTAGATGACCAAAAGCTTGGTCAAAGAGGTAGGTTTTAACAAGTAACAAAAACAGAATTACCTGGAAAAACTCAGCAGGTCTGGCAGCATCGGCGGAGAAGAAATCAGTTAACGTTTCGAGCCTTCATGGCCCTTCGGCAGAACTGAAGCATAGTTAGGAGAAGGGAGAAATATAAACTGGTTTAAGGTGGTGGGGGGGGGCGGGGGTGGGAGAGAGAGACGTTGAGGGTGTGGTGATTGTGGAGATGAGCAGATAATCAAAAGATGTCACAGACAAAAGGGTCAAAGAGGTGTTGAAGGTGGTGACATTTGTCTAAGAAAAGTGCTAATTAAGAATGGAAGACAGGATATTCAAAGTACAGCTCTAGTGGGGGTGGGGTGGAAAGACTAACAAGGTTTTAGTTTTAGATTTAAAAATAATGGAAATAGGTGGGGAAAGAAGAATCTATATAAATTATTGAAAAAAAAAAAGGGGTGGGGGTGGAGAAACGGGGTGGGGATGGGGGGAGGGGGAGTTTAAGATCTAAATTTGTTGAATTCAATATTCAGCCCGGAAGGCTGTAAAGTGCCTAGTCGGAAGATGAGGTGCTGTTCGTCCAGTTTGCGTTGGGCTTCACTGGAACAATGCAGCAAGCCAAGGACAGACATGTGGGCAAGAGAACAGGGTGGAGTGTTAAAGTGGCAAGCGACAGGGAGGTTTGGGTCTTTCTTGCGGACAGACCGCAGGTGTTCCGCAAAACGGTCGCCCAGTTTGCGTTTGGTCTCTCCAATGTAGAGGAGACCGCATTGGGAGCAACGAATGCAGTAGACTAAGTTAGGGGAAATGCAAGTGAAATGCTGCTTCACTTGAAAGGAGTGTTTGGGCCCTTGGATGGTGAGGAGAGAGGAAGTGAAGGGGCAGGTGTTGCACCTTCTGCGTGGGCATGGGGAGGTGCCATAAGTGGGGGTTGAGGAGTAGGGGGTGATGGAGGAGTGGACCAGGGTGTCCCGGAGGGAACGATCCCTACGGAATGCTGTCGGGGGGGTGAAGGGAAGATGTGTTTGGTGGTGGCATCATGCTGGAGTTGGCGGAAATGGCGGAGGATGATCCTTTGAATGCGGAGGCTGGTGGGGTGATAAGTGAGGACAAGGGGGACCCTATCATGTTTCTGGGCAGGAGGAGAAGGCGTGAGGGAGGATGCGCGGGATATGGGCCGGACACGGTTGAGGGCCCTGTCAACGACCGTGGATGGAAAACCTCGGTTAAGGAAGAAGGAGGACATGTCAGAGGAGCTGTTTTTGAAGGTAGCGTCATCAGAACAGATGCGACGGAGGCGAAGGAACTGAGAGAATGGGATGGAGTCTTTACAAGAAGCGGGGTGTGAGGAGCTGTAGTTGAGGTAGCTGTGGGAGTCGATAGGCTTGTAATGGATATTGGTGGACAGTCTATCATCAGAAATTGAGACAGAGAGGTCAAGGAAGGGAAGAGAAGTGTCAGAGATGGACCATGTGAAGATGATGGAGGGGTGGAGATTGGAAGCAAAATTAATAAATTTTTCCAGGTCCCGACGAGAGCATGAAGCAGCACCGAAGTATTCATCGATGTACCGGAGAAAGAGTTGTGGGAGGGGGCCGGAGTAGGACTGGAACAAGGAATGTTCCACATACCCCATAAAGAGACAGGCATAGCTGGGGCCCATGCGGGTACCCATAGCCACACCTTTTATTTGGAGGAAGTGAGAGGAGTTAAAGGAGAAATTGTTCAGTGTGAGAACAAGTTCAGCCAGACAGAGGAGAGTAGTGGTGGATGGGGATTGTTGGGGCCTCTGTTCAAGGAAGAAGCTAAGGGCTCTCAGACCATCCTGGTGGGGGATGGAGGTGTAGAGGGATTGGACATCCATGGTGAAGAGGAATCGCCCAACCTCCGTCGGCCCGCTTCTACCTCCTACCCAAAATCCACAAACAGAACTGTCCTGGCAGACCGATCGTGTCAGCCTGTTCCTGCCCCACAGAACTCATTTCTCGTTATCTTGACTCCCTTCTCTCTCCCCTTGTCCAGTCCCTTCCCACCTACATCCGTGATTCCTCTGACACCTTACGTCACATCAACAATTTCCAGTTCCCTGGCCCCAACCGCTTCCTCTTCACCATGGATGTCCAATTCCTCTACACCTCCATCCCCCACCAGGATGGTCTGAGGGCCCTTAGCTTCTTCCTTGAACAGAGGCCCCCAACAATCCCCATCCACCACTACTCTCCTCCGTCTGGCTGAACTTGTTCTCACACTGAACAATTTCTCCTTTAACTCCTCTCACTTCCTCCAAATAAAAGGTGTGGCTATGGGTACCCGCATGGGCCCCAGCTATGCCTGTCTCTTTATGGGGTATGTGGAACATTCCTTGTTCCAGTCCTACTCCTGCCCCCTCCCACAACTCTTTCTCCGGTACATCGATGATTACTTCGGTGCTGCTTCATGCTCTCGTCGGGACCTGGAAAAATTTATTAATTTTGCTTCCAATCTCCACCCCTCCATCATCTTCACATGGTCCATCTCTGACACTTCTCTTCCCTTCCTTGACCTCTCTGTCTCAATTTCTGATGATAGACTGTCCACCAATATCCATTACAAGCCTACCGACTCCCACAGCTACCTCAACTACAGCTCCTCACACCCCGCTTCTTGTAAAGACTCCATCCCATTCTCTCAGTTCCTTCGCCTCCGTCGCATCTGTTCTGCTGACGCTACCTTCAAAAACAGCTCCTCTGACATGTCCTCCTTCTTCCTTAACCGAGGTTTTCCATCCACGGTCGTTGACAGGGCCCTCAACCGTGTCCGGCCCATATCCCGCGCATCCTCCCTCACGCCTTCTCCTCCTGCCCAGAAACATGATAGGGTCCCCCTTGTCCTCACTTATCACCCCACCAGCCTCCGCATTCAAAGGATCATCCTCCACCATTTCCGCCAACTCCAGCATGATGCCACCACCAAACACATCTTCCCTTCACCCCCTCTGATGGCATTCCGTAGGGATCGTTCCCTCCGGGACACCCTGGTCCACTCCTCCATCACCCCCTACTCCTCAACCCCCACTTATGGCACCTCCCCATGCCCACGCAGAAGATGCAACACCTGCCCCTTCACTTCCTCTCTCCTCACCGTCCAAGGGCCCAAACACTCCTTTCAAGTGAAGCAACATTTCACTTGCATTTCTCCTAACTTAGTCTACTGCATTCGTTGCTCCCAATGCGGTCTCCTCTACATTGGAGAGACCAAACGCAAACTGGGCGACCGTTTTGCGGAACACCTGCGGTCTGTCCGCAAGAAAGACCCAAACCTCCCTGTCGCTTGCCATTTTAACACTCCACCCTGTTCTCTTGCCCACATGTCTGTCCTTGGCTTGCTGCATTGTTCCAGTGAAGCCCAACGCAAACTGGACGAACAGCACCTCATCTTCCGACTAGGCACTTTACAGCCTTCCGGGCTGAATATTGAATTCAACAACTTTAGATCTTAAACTCCCCCTCCCCCCATCCCCACCCCGTTTCTCCACCCCCCTCCCCCCTTTTTTTTTTCAATAATTTATATAGATTCTTCTTTCCCCACCTATTTCCATTATTTTTAAATCTAAAACTAAAACCTTGTTAGTCTTTCCACCCCACCCCCACTAGAGCTGTACTTTGAATATCCTGTCTTCCATTCTTAATTAGCACTTTTCTTAGACAAATGTCACCACCTTCAACACCTCTTTGACCCTTTTGTCTGTGACATCTTTTGATTATCTGCTCATCTCCACAATCACCACACCCTCAACGTCTCTCTCTGCCCCCACCCCCCCCCCACCCCCCCACCTTAAACCAGTTTATATTTCTCCCTTCTCCTAACTATGCTTCAGTTCTGCCGAAGGGCCATGAAGGCTCGAAACGTTAACTGATTTCTTCTCCGCCGATGCTGCCAGACCTGCTGAGTTTTTCCAGGTAATTCTGTTTTTGTTTTGGATTTCCAGCATCCGCAGTAGCTTTTAGCTTTTTGTTTTTAGGTTTTAACAAGTGACTGAAAGGAAAAAAGTGAGGTAGAGAGGCGGAGAGGTGTAGGGAGGGAATTCCAGAGATAATACATAGAGAATTACAGAAGATAACATTATCCGTGACTGGAAGGTATGAACCTTTATACACGTGTTGCCTGAACCCTCAGAATTGTTTTCCTTTAAACAAACACACTCTTGTCTTGCATTACGTAATGGAGCTGTTTTAGTCCATTTTCAGTGAATTTTCATGGCCATGATCTCCCAGTCAGTAGCAACTCTGGGGCGATCATCACTGACTGTGAAGGGCTCTGCACCCTGATCATTTTGCATCCTTCCTGCTGGGCCTTCCTGTCTCAGCTGCAGCAGCAATGCTTCAGCTCAGCCATCCACAGAAAGGAATGGCAAAAAGGAGCAGCACAGAGGACACACCACCTTTTTACAACATCAGCTGTCATATTCAAGTAAGTGCTTATAGATCGCGAAGGCTTTCAGTGGATGAGTGGGAGGTAGCAAGTGAGGCAGAGTGAGTGAGTGACTGGGTGGGGGACCGAGTGGAAGCGCGTGGGGAGTGAGTTCGCGGGTGGGTGGGTGAGTGGAGGAGTGAATGGGGGAGCGAGTGGGGGAGTGGATGGGGAACAAGTGGGGGAGTGAGTGGGGGACCAAGTCGGGGGGCGAGTGGGGGAGCGAGTGGGCGAGCAAGTGAGCGGGTGGGTAGGTGAGTGGTGGAGTGAATGGGCGAATGGGTGAGTGGGGGAGTGAATGGGTGAGTTACTGAGTGGGTGAGCAAGTGGGCGAGCGGGCAAGTGAGTGGGTGGGTGTCAAGGGACATGTGAGGGGGGGCGGTTGAGTTACGCTGTTAATCACTGAGTTACACCAGAGATTACAGCATAATAATTCCAGGGTTAGTATCAAGGCACATAAAGCATATCTAGCTGAAAACCCTGACACTGAAATCAGTGTAAAAGACATTCACAGGGTGTCCCAGCGCAAATCAGTCCAATGGTAATTTAAACTTCCTGGGCAACTACAGCGCTTGTGCATGCGTATGGACTTCTGAACACAACAGTGGCAGACGCATCATCATTTGCCGCTGTTGGCATCGGTAGATCTGGCTCATTGTGTCAGAGTAGGCAAGATGGAAGCAGACTGTAAATGGGCCCAAATTATTGACTTGCATTACCTACAGTGAAATAATATTGTACCTAATTTTCTGAATTGCCATTACATCAGGAAGGATTTTAACTCCTGAGTGATTGGTTGGCGGATCACATGGGTGAATGTGGGAAGATTACCTGGGAGGTACAACTGGAGGCTGGGTCCATGTTAAAAGCTAGGGATGCTTTAAATGGAACTGGTGAAATGCTAGTTACATTATGGGCTGGGTTTTCGAGCTGACCCTGAAGGTCTTAAAAAAATGGCTGGCAGGACATGGTTACAGAAGCCCATTCAGGCAGATCTGGTTTTTGATGGCACAATGAAACCATAAGTAGGAAACCTGAATTTAACAGGATCACTTAAGATTAGTGCTGAGTTTAAACAGACCTTGTTTTCACTGTTTCACGGATCTTAACCCGAAATGTGGGAACCATGATTTTATGGAAGAGGCATAGATGCTCCTGATGGGTGGATAACGTCTGTTTAAGTGTCGTGATTTAAAGTTATTTAAATCCCCAGCCCTTTAAAAAAAAAGCCTGCAGCTTTCATTTAGAGCAAAAAAACACCCACTTGCTGCTGGAGTGCATTGATTAACAGGCCATCTGGTGTAGCTTAGAAAAATTCATTAGCCCCACCTGTTCCTCTAGTTTCAGACTTCATTGTTGACATTTCCCGAGGGCCTTCTTATCCGCCTGCCTCAGCACTCACCTGCCTCCCTGGCTGCATACGAATTGTCTTCAGAGGTGGCGGGCCTGACTTCATCCCGCACCCATCTCACCAGAATGAAACTATGTGGTGGACGGGGGCCCTTTAGATGGAGCTGAATCTGCCAAGTCAAGACAGTTTTGTTGGGCAGAGGGAAACCCTCCCAATAAGTTTGATTTTATCTCACATGTATTGTGTATAAATAAATAATCATTCTCATTTAAAATAAGCTTAGGGTATCCTGTCTGTAGTGTTGAATGATTTGTTCATTCATATGACTTCCTTTTCTCCAGTGTTTTGTTGTAGCTATTAGCTCATTTAGAATAAGCATAATGTTTTGTTGCCCAAGGAGGCATGGGGGAATAAGGGGGCATGGAAGTGGCATGTGGGTTATGAGGGGGCATGGAGGTGGCATGGGAGTGAGTGGGGGTTGAAGTGTATGAAGGGTAATGGTTAGAGGCCCTAACAGTCTATTGTTACAACCAGGATAATGTCTCAGAGAACCGAGGTGGACCTTCTAACCAGCCGCCTCAGCACTTGCCCGCCTCTGCGGCTATCTCCAAACAGCCAGAGTTAGCTGGCCTGACTTTGTCCTGCCCCCCGCACCCTTCCCCGCCCCAAAATAAAATATGGCATGAAGGGGTCCTTTTGAAGGAGACCAGTCTGCCAAGCCAGGAAATTTTCTGATTATCTCCCCACCTCAATGGTGAAAACCTGGCCCTTAGACTCCACAACCAGCAGAAATAGTTTCTCTTTATCCATCCTATTGGTTCTCCTCAACATCCTAAAAATTTTGATCAAATCACCCTTTAACCTTCTAAATTCCAGGGAACACAGCCCTACTTTTTGTAATATCTCTTTATAATTTAATCTGTAGAGCCCAGCTTTCATTTTGATAAACCTACTCTGCATTCCCTCCAAGGCCTGGTGCCCAGAGCTGCTCACCGCAAAACAAGTATTATCTAACTTGCGTTTTGTGTAGCTGTATTCAAATCCTCTCAATATAAAGGCCAGCATTCCATTAGCCTTTTTGATTATTTTCATGACATTTTAACAGTCTATTTACCTGGGCCCCAAAGGTTTTTTTGGATTTCCACTGTTACTGACTTTTCACCATTTCAAAAGTACTCTGTTCTATCTCTTATAGGTCCAAAGTGAACAACCTCACATTTGCTTGCATTGAAATCCATTTGCCACAGTTTTGCCCATTCATTTAATCTATTAATATCCCTTTGTAATTTTATGCTTCCATCTACACTGCTTACAACGCTGCCTGACATTGTGTCATTCGCAGACTTGGATATGTGTCTTTCTAGTGCATCATCTAAGTCATCAATAAATACGGCGAATAGATGTGGTCCTGAAAGGACACTAATAATCACATCCTGCCAGTTAGACTGCCAGTTCATCATTCCTACTCTATCTTCTGCCATTCTTTCAGCTTTAGCTAACAGTTTCTTGTGAGGGGTTTATCAAATGCCTTCTGGAAGCCCATATAACATGCTTAGACATTCCCCTGCCTACTGCTTTGAAAATCTTGAATTCAGGCGGGTTTTTTTTAATCTCGGTTTGCATAGTAGAGTCAGGTTAGCATACCACAGCAATGTGATAGGGCAAAGATTTGTGCCTATAATTTCTCAACATGGCAATTACTGCTTCCGTGTACATTATCGGGATTGGCGTGTGTAGACTTCCCATACAAAAATGGAAAAATTAGAGTGCTAGAAATTCCATATTCTACTCATTTAACCTCAACAGCCAGCTCAAAAACAGAATTAACAAAAACCTGGAGAAAGCAAATCGTGGAGGCCCAGCCAGCGCTCCATGTCACCTCCTTTGTGGGAGGCCCACCCTATTAAGCGCCAGTCAGCCACTTAGGTGGCCAGTGGTGGGCCTTCTTCAGGATCAAGGATCCTGGGGGGGGCAGAAACCCTGTTCCTGAGAGCTGCTGGCCAATCATAGAATCACAGGGATGCTACAGCACAGAGGAGGCCATTCGCCCTGTATCATCTGCGCAGGCTCTCCAAAGAAGCAACTTACCTAGTGTCACTCCCTCGCCTTCCCCCCCATAACCCTACACATCCTTCCTCTTCTTCTCAATCCTTCCACCTATGGGAACAATTTCTCCCCATCTGCTCTGTCCAGACCCCTCATGAATTTTAATACTTTTATCAAATCTCCCCTCAACTATCTCTTCTCCAAGGAAACCAGTCCCACCTTCTCCAATCTATCCATTTATTTAACTGAAGTTCCTGATCCCTGGGGCCAATCTCATAAATCTTTTCTGCACTCTTCTTAATGCCTTCACATCTTTCCTAAAGTGTGGCGCACGGAACTGAACACTATATCCCAGCTGAGGCCGAACCGGTGTTTTATACAAATTTAACATAAGTTCCTTGTTTTTATACCCTACGCAACTTTAATAAAACCTAGGATGCTGTATGCTTTCTTAACTGCTCTCAGAGGCCAACAGCTCCTCACTGCCCTCAGTGCCATTGAGGGAGCAGTGGTAGCTGCCAGCAATGCACACACCAGAGGCCCAGGATCAGCAAGGGACCAGGCCACAGTAGAATGATAGAGGGATGGGTGTCATGGGGAGGGGGCCACTGGCTGGGGCTGGTTGGGTGGGAGGGGTGGTTGGGGTCAGGGGTGTCAGATGAAAAGGGCAGGGGTTGGCACTCAGAAGGACCCCCACTCCCAATGACGGGTCCCCCTGAGTGCCTGACAACGAGGGGGCCCCAAACCCCTCACCACCCCTCCCCCCCCGCCCCCGTTCCTCCCCCCACCCCCGCCAAGACCTTGAAAGCAAACCTGACAGGGTTTTGCTTCTCAGGTTCCCCACATGGTGACTGTCCTGCCCTCTGATGGTTGAAAAGACAGACTGTTTTTTCAAACTTCAGTTGTCACATTATTGCACGTCTGTATGCTAGTTGACAAACAACATTCACAAAATATCCCTCATTTGTTGGAGTTGGACAACAATTTTTTTTACCATACATATTAATTCAGTTCCAAGTTAATTTTAGGTGGCTTTTTTTCCTGTATTATGTTTCCTAAATGGCTTCCCTCCTATGAGTTTGGGAAAGATTTCCACCATTTACTATTTATTGCAAGACCATAATTGTGTTTCTTTCTACACACATTTACAAATAGCAGTAATCTATCCTCATTTCACCTAAATGCAACTCAACCCTTCTTATAATGTCATGCATTGGTAGGGGGTAGGAAGCAAAAGGGATATCCACTTTATTCCATGAAAAAGATGAAAGCTTTTAACTGCAGTAAAATAAAATCATAGCCATGTTATGGAGACCTTCCTCACTTGTGGATTAAACAGAATTTCACGATTCTCCACTTGTGTTATCATCCTCATGAAGAAAAGTCTCTTGGACATGTTTGAAAGTGGAACCAGTACCTTTGCACAGCCATACACATGAGCAAGAAGTCAATGCCTTCAAGCAGTAAGAAAAGGAAAACTGGGCAAAACCGGCTCCAGAAAGCAGGATCATTTTAATTCTGTGCGATAGTGTATAACAGGTGATAATGAATCAGCAGCCCATTTTACAACTCTCCTGAATTTTATTTCCATTGAAGTCAGCGTGCCCTAAAGGAAAATTGCTCCATATTGAAAGGCTATCACATTACACGAGTGGTAAATTCCTACCCTGCATATCAATAAGACATCACAGCAGAGGCAGCATATTACTTCTTGGTACTGACAGGCAAGCTGCTGTATATTGACCTTCAAGATACCAAACTTTCAATACAAGATTTCCACATTTTTGTCTATTCACTTTATGTATCAAAATTCCTTTGCAACTTTCTGCTCTCATCTAACCTATTTACTATGCTACCTAACTTAGTGCTGCTACAACCTTAGATGTATCTCTGTTCCTTCATTTACATCATGCATAAATATAGTGAAAAGCTGAGACCATAGCACAGATCCCAAGGATACCACAAATCGTATCTTGCCAATTTGAGTACATAAGGTTGGTTGAGGTTGGTTAGATGAGGAATTCTCTGCCACGAACTTACTGAAGCAGAATGCAAAAATTCTTTTAAAGGGCAATTAGTTGTTTGAAAAAAAATAAAAGGCATGGAGAGTAAACGAGGAGCTGGGATGAAACTAGATGGCTCATGGAGAAAATCACTAACACAGAGAGGTAAATAGACTGTATCTGTGTTATAGTATTCTATGATTCTATAACGTGATACCAATCTGAAACCAGGTTTGAGGGCAATAATCTTTTCAACTGGTTTTGCATCTGTATAGATTAATTAGCCCAAAAAGAAATAATAGTTAATACTGGAAGCTTGAAAATAAAAACAGAAATGCTGGGAATACACGAGTCAGGATTTGAACGAGAAAGACGGTCATATTTTAGATTAGATCCTTTGTCAGGGCAGGCAACGTGAGGAAGACTTAATAATGCAAAGACTGGAGACAGGACCTCAGGGGGCAGTCAGGGTTATTTTAACAAAAAGGCTATTGAGGGGTTTGGTAGCCTGAAAATAATTTCATCAGATTTTTTAAAAACTGAACACCTGAAAATATCAACGAGTCCAAGTAAAACTAATGCAAATTCCACTTCCTTATTTATGGTGTTCTCTGATCACTGTTGAATTAAAACAACAATAAATCAGAAAGTGACCAGCACAAGGTGTAGCAAATGGTATTTGGTTACATTGTTTTAATTTCTGTCAATGGCTTTATGTGTTTTCCTTTTACCCTGCAGCCACCAGGTGACTGATATTCTTCATAAGACATTGCAAAAGGGCAATGGGATCACTATGTTGCTGTTTTGTTTATGGAGTCCTGTTGTTTACTGGCACAGCTTTGTTTTCAAGAAGATGTAGAAATCATTAAATGTCCCTGAGTATGAATTTAATGAAACCTTAAACAGCTAATTTGTGTCACTATTTCTACAACACACCTGTTATGAAGACATTCATAGAAATATGTGAAGTTCTGGTCATTGGCATAATGTTTCTCTGTTCTTCATATGTTCACACATGCCAAAAATGGGGGTTTTGTTGATTCTATTTCATATCATGCGTTTGGTCAAATTCAGAGGGACAGTGAGGGCATTACTATTTAGGGTAACAAAGTCTGATTATTTTTCCACATGAATTTACATCATATGCTTTATAACAAATAGCAGATTAGTAGTCTTTCCTCTGTATTTCATCCTTCTTCCTTATAAAGATTTTGTGATTGTATTTCAGAAGAGTTAGTGTCATGGGCATTCTGGATAAAGGTTTCTTGTCTAAACAATTCACTATTCCTTCAGCTGTCACAGGGTCATAGCTCCAGCAGCCGAAATAAAGACCAATCTTTGACACTGTGTTATGCTACCAATCAGCTTCAACACAAAAATGCGCTGAAACCCTTATCACAAAGTGATAGAAAACACCACAATGTGAAGCCAAAAACATTGCACATTATAAAAGCTGCATTATTGTTCTGTGAAAGACTGTTTGCATTGCAGTGGATACTTGAACTATTGCAGATGTTCATTTATATTTTGAGTTAACAACATTTTTATTCAAGATGATGTAATGTTGTCGTTGGGTCCTCAGCAGCACCATTATACACAACATGTCGATCAACACCGGAATGAGACTTGCAGGATATTTTCAAATGTTATCTGTGCCCTGTATTTGCTAAACTACAAAAGTCACCTTTCTCTATTTGGGGAAATTAGCTATTCCCACTGCTTCACATTGCCTGCAGCCACAAAACTACAAAAACTTAAAATTCACCTCCTTTTGAAATCCAATGATCCAATTGCTATTGCAGCTTTGCGAAGGATATCTCTTAGTTGAGTATGCTGCTATTTAATTAGACACTTGTTATCCCTTTCAATTTGTTTTGCAAATACATGGGCAAATAAAGTCAACTTGACTTTGAATGTCTACAATGAAAAACAATCAGGTGAGGAAAGGCTGAATTAGATATCCCAGACAAAAGGGACATATTTAATAATAAAAGGTCAAAACAAACAAGATAAACAGGTTGAAGGAGACTCACATTTTTTATTATTCACAGCTGCTGAATAAAATAAATCAAAGCTCTAAGTGAATTTTGACCTGGGTTTCATTCCTGGCATTCCGTAACAAACAGAGCAAGGCAATAAAAGTTGGACAGGATGTATTCTAGTAAAAAGTACAACCGTTGATTACAGATCCCAAGTAAAATTGTCATCCAATAATATAAGGTTTCTACCAAAACCGTAGGTGCAAAGCCAGTTTAAGTGGGCACTAATCCATCTGACACTTTAAATTGACCTCAAGGTGGGAAAGGGATAAAAACCTGCAGTGTTACAACAAACCCCAGTGTGATCTTATCAGTATCTTGATGAAAACTGCAGGTATCAAACAAAGCAACTTATATCGATTGTTCTTTTGCCTTTCTTGGCTATAATGAACTTGTTATTCACACTCAGTGTATTGCATGCATGGTAAAAGAGCAACATTATTGTCCTTGTTCAGCAGCATCATAATTTGCATTATTATTTAGAAAATTACCAAAATGTTCAGCAGACTAATGGAGTAATGTGGCCATGTGCAGGTTATTTGAAGAAATGGTACAATTTCACCAAACTGATGACAGAGGTGGATGTGGGGGCACAATTTGCTCTGTGTTCAGGGTCAGAGGAAAATTATCATAATAAACCTTCCCAGTTTAATGAAAGATTTTTTCTTTAACTTTTCTCAAGCGACAAAATATACTTGCTGGTGTCAAAAGCTGAGGCTTAGGTCATCATTTTAAATGGCAAATTTTAGATAAGGTTGTCACATTTTCCACTGCCAACATATTCTCCTCTATTTTGTGCAGCTCATAAATGAAAACTATACAATACAGACTCAAAATGGCCACAGCAAGGAGAAAAGCTAACACCAATTAGTAGACCTAGAACTTTACTTACATTCTTGCATCAGATTTGTGACATTATGGTAAATGAACATTAAACTTACGCCTGCCCTCATATACTGTCGGTGGGCGTTTACATTGTGATTTGTGGTTATTAGAAAGTCCAACCAATGTGGTTCCCTCTACATCTGGAATCTGGACGAACAAGTCAGGCAACAATGTGCCTTCTCAACTAATCTGACTGAAGAATCCTTACTAAAAAACACTGACCCTGATTTTAACTTTGCAGTAATTGAGGCGCAACATGCACTTAAAAATCCACTGGTACTTGAAGGGACAAATCTTAACCTTTTCTGGTGTTTAGTACATATCTTGTGGGTAAGTACCACAATCCATGCCATTCATTTCTATGAATTGCAAATCTCTCAGCAAAACGCCATTGAAATTAAGCTTCGGAAGGAGCAGCGCAATTCAAGACAGCAACTTCTTAATTTCCTCATTTAATTGTGCTTTTTGTGGACACCAGATGTCATGTCTGATTTATTCTAAAGTGCTGTTAGCCTCACCGTTATTCTTACCACAAAAACCAGGCCATAGATGGAAATTGGTCAAACAATCCCAGAACAGTGTGACCAGGGATGTGCTTGATACATTAGGCATCTATGACTCTATGGCTAATATAAGGTGGAGGGGTGAACAAGAAAACTCTGGAAGATTAAGCAGATAAAGACAGGTCATGATGAAGGCCAATCAAATTTCTTCTATTAGTTGGAGGTGATGGATCAGCTGTTATATACAAATACTCTTGTTGTATTGATTTAGGTGAAGGATTACTGGAAGGAAGCTTTGGGAGAACACTTGCTTTCCAAGTCATAAGGTTTGCAATAGGTGAGTTCATTCTTTGACTTGTGCACATGAGAATGTCCAGTGACTCTTTTTTGCCCCCAGAATCAGTTCAGGAGTACCAGAGCTGATATTGTAACATGCAGTCTGTTCCTGCACCAAAAGAGTGCTTTCACTTGAATTATTTTTTATTTTGTTAGCCAAAGGATTTGTGTTCTCTTTTGACTATGCAGTCAAAATACAATATGACGACATTAGACGACGACTATGGCAAAAACGAGTAACATACTTACATAATTTGATTAATTGAATGAGGTATATTCGAGAGTGTAAGGGAGGCAAGCCACCAATAATGAAATTTATTACTGGCGTATTACTGCTGAAATAGTTTGCCAATTAAGAAGTCACTGCCAGGGAAACCAATTAATGACAGCAGCCTACCTCCAAGTGCTGCCAGCCCAATCACTGAATGGTGAACACTGCTGAGGTGGCAGTGTGAGGGAGGGTGTGCCTCAAATGAGGGGTGCCCTTGAAGAAAAGTGACAGATGCCAGGGCAAGGTAGGCACGGATCGGAGGGGGTGGGTTGAGTGCCAATCACTGCTGCCGGAGGGCCCTCACCTGGAACCCACTGGAAGCCCATCAGGTTTCACCCGGCAAGACTCCTGATGCAGTGGCAGACCCAGCTAACATGGACAAAATGCTAGTGCAAGTGGGAAGTGGCCCTTAATTGGTTCAATTAGCCGCCCAGTAGGTGGAAGAGTCGCCAATTTTTTCACCACTGACAATGTGGGATGGCAGCAGGAAGGCATCAGTCTCCCCTCCTGACGCCTGCTCCCACCATGTTGTCAGCCCTCCTGCCTCCCAACTTGTCCCAGTGGGCCATAAAAACTCAGCTCAGAGTTAACATTTCAGGTCAATGACCCTTCATCAGAACTGAGAAAAGTTAGAAGTCATCGACCCTAATGCTGGGCCAGATTTTTCTGCAGGAGGCCAGGAAATGGGAAGCAGGTTCAATTCTGGGTCACAAAACTGGAGCCGGCAGTGCCTTTCCCCAGTCAGAGCCGCCAACTAATTTGGCTGCCAGGACGTGCGAATGGATGTGTGATGCCTCTGGAGCGGGCAGGGTCAAAGGGCATCTGGAAAAGGGTTCTGTAGTTGTTCCTAAATTTAAGATAGTAGACTTGCTGCTGTCAAACCATGTTGTCAGCCAATCATCAACAAACACAGTTTTCTTGGTAAACTCCTCCAGCCATTTCTAAACCTAAAACCCAAGAGAACATTAAAACAAAAAATACTCAGCAGGTCAGGCAGCATCTGTTCTCTGGACGAAGGACTTTAATGTCCATATTGGCAGGTAAAATCAAAGGAAGTCTGAAGGTGTTTCACCAGTACGTGAAGAGCATGAGGATAACAAAGAGTCTATCAGAGATGTCCTTGGTAATTTGTGGGTTGATGCAGAAGATGTGGGCAGGGTTCTCAATGAGTACTTTGTCTCTATCTTTACTAAGGAGAAGGATGATGCAGACATTCTAGTTAAAGAGGAGGAGTGTGAAATATTAGATACAAGAAGCATAGCGAGAGAGAAAGTACTGGAGGGACTGGCATCCTTGAAGGTGGATAAATCACCAGAGCCAGATGGATTGTATCCCAGGCTGTTGGAGGAAGCCAGGGAGGAAATAGAAACTCACCAAGGCTCCTTAGGCAGCACCTTCCAAACCTACGACCACTACCATCTAGAAGGACAAGGCCAGCAAACAGATGGGAACACCACCACCTGGAAGTTCCCCTCCAAGCCACTCACTATCCTGACTTGGAAATATATCACTGTCCCTTCACTTTTGCTGGGTCAAAATCCTGGAACTCCCTTCCTAACAGCACTGCGGGTGCGCATGGACTGCAGTGGTTCAAGAAGGCAGCTCACCACCACCTTCTCAAGGGCAATAAATGCTGGTCTAGCCAGCAACACCCACATCTCATAAATGAATAAAAACAAATCTGTGGATAGCAAGAATTAACATTTCAGGTCAATGACCTTTCATCTGAACTGTTTCTGTCCACAGATACTGCCTGACCTGCTGACTATTTCCAGCATTTTATGACCTGAATTTTACCTGTGGCGGGCGTGCGCAATCAACAGGCCCTGGAGTGGTTGGGAAATGCACCGCTGACCATGATCAGCCCCTGACCGCGATTTCACACTGGCTGGCCAATTATCAGAGTCAGCGTGAAATGCGCTCTAAAAAGCTCAGCGCTGCCATGGTGGGGGCAGGAAGAGAGCGGGTGATGACGTTTCTGTGGGCGTGGGTGAGCGCTGCGAGAAAACTCCCTGAGGGCAGGCAGCTGCCTCAGGGAGCTGCTGACCTGAAAATGCTAAAATAAAGGTTTAAAAAGCAGCAGAAAAAGGTTCATGCATCATAATCAATCACCTGAAAATATAGCTGATAAAAGTGCTGTCCACAGATATTTATTTTAATTTTATTTTATAACGGAAATTTCATCCCACCCTTGGATGAGGTTTGATGAAAAATCCAAAGGCCACCTAGTCGATTCGCCAGTCTGCCAACCGTACGGCTGGATGAGTCACAAAAAATTGGAGACAGTTGCGCCATTAATGGGCTTAATTGTTTTCTTAATTGTTGGCTGGCGCGGTTCCAATTTTTGCATGCATTCGCTGAGCGAAATATTGGGCGAGCACGCAATGACGTCAGGACGCTCGCCTGGTGCCTTCTCGGGTGATTTTACAACCGATCAGGTCAGGCGCGCGCCTGTGGGGCATAAATTTCAGCCCGATGTTTCTATGTCAGATTTTCAGAATGCGCAGTATTTTGCTTTTATCCTAGAGAACATTGCAGTACGTCCTCTATGTTGGAGATGGGTTATCCTTTCCTATGTATTTACCTCCACATGGGTTACTGACAGTATGTCCCTGCCTGCCACCTTCAGTAGTCCTTCTATTCTTTCATTATTGTGTACTACTATAAGGTACGTAACTCACTGTTTTGTGGGTTATCTTGTGACCAATCTATACTGAGAATCTTTCCCTCTACCCAAGAGTAACTTAGATCTGACTCAGCTTACTTCAAAACTACTTTATTTACACTATATACAGGATAAACTACGATTTAAGTACAACTCTCTTGTATGCAGATTATTCTGTCTGCTCTATAGAGTCTCTAGCACATGACTCCTGATGTAATTGTTACATCATGATTCACATCACAATCTCATTAACATAACTATTAACCCATTATGCTATATCTCCCTCCCAAGTATAATGTTAACTTTTTTAATAACAATGTTAAACTCTTTTTGAAGTTCTGTAACCTCCTTTACTATTACAGATTCTCCAGCAAGAATGGCAGAAGGAAGACCCACAGCTCAATGATACTTCCCTGCAGGCAGTACTCCACGTTGCAAAGGCAAGATAGGAATTCTTCTTCCCCAGGGATGGAATGAGAACACAAGCATGATTCACCAAGCAAGTCTGGACCGATTATTGTCCTTATTCAGCAGCATCATAATTTGCATTATTATTTAGAAAATTACCAAAATGTTCAGCAGACTAATGGAGTAATGTGGCCATGTGCAGGTTATTTGAAGAAATGGTACAATTGGTACAATTTCACCAAATTGATGACAGAGGTGGATGTGGGGGCACATTTTGCTCTGTGTTCAGGGTCAGAGGATGATTATCATAATAAACCTTCCCAGAGACCTAATAGATTCAGTGCGGGAAGCACTAAATATGGCATCAACACCTTTTGCTTCTCTGCCTGCTTCTGCTCCTTCATTGATCAGCCTCACACCTCCAAGCTGCTAATTGGCTGGTCACTGCAAGATTACATGTGGCCGGTCAATCCTCACCCAAGTGGGAGTGGCTCTCGCTTCTAGACCTGACCACGGGGCCTGTGGCCTAATCGCAAAAGCCAGCCCTCTGTTTCGCTCTCCACAGATGCTGCCTGACCTGCCAAGCATTTCCAGCATTCTCTGTCTTTATTTCAGATTTCCAGCAGCTGCAGTGTTTGCCTTTTGTACCCCTGAATCCCCCTCAGTTTCAAATATTTATCCAATTTTCCCATTCAATAGCCTCTGCCTCAGCCATTCCTTCTGGAAAAGCATTATATTGTCCAACAATCCTCTGTTTAGAGAAATGTCTTCTAAATTCTCTCAATACAACACTGCATGTTTGACATACAAATTAATATTTTTGAAATATACATTTGTATCGAAAGTGATATGTATAGTTATTTTTCCTTTACAGATTCCCAACTTTGCACATGCACAGCTTGTTGCTTGGATGTGTTCCTTTAAGACTTTTACTTCTTCCATCAGAATATTCTTCATATAGGGGAGAATGTCATGTATGAACTGAGGGAGCGGTGCGGCCAGCAGTAACAGCGCCATGAGAAGCAACTACAATTTATGTGACAGATGATGGCACAACGGGCATACCAGCTGCCTGAACAAACTGTGATTAGACCGCACAAGCCAACTACTATTACAGATCCCCTCCAGACAAAACGAATTCTGCTCCGATGTCCATTCTTCCAACTTTGCTGGATCGGGAGCGGAAATGCAAGGGAATGTGGATGAAAGAAATATTTAAAGCATTGTTCCATTCTTTATCACAACCTATCCCAGGGGTTAATATTAGCTTCTCCAAGGACATTTTGAGTAATTTTAGACGCATATGACTTTTATCTGGGGCAGAATCATCCCAAGTTCGCTCGAAGTGCAGTAGCAGTCGGCAAAAAGGACATTTTACCCACCGACTGCAATGGCAGTTTTTTGCGCCGTGTCGTCCCATTCCCAGCACGTCCCACCTCATTAATTATGCATTCACGGGGAACACATCCATTTGCTGGCGGGCGGGCTCGGATTTGCCTGTCATGCCGTGACCTCAGCACTTTCTCGCTCCAGGCACCATACTTAAAGTGCACCAGAGCATATACCTACTTCATGTCCTTAGACTAAGATTGCTCCAGGCGACAGATTGCCCCGAAAGCAGAGAAGACGGCAGCCCCAAAATTTAGTGATGCCTCTCTGAGGTACCTGCTAGATGCAGTGGAAGGCCACTGCGATGTTCTCTACCACCGCTCTGGTCGCAGGAGGTCCGCCAGAGTCACCAATCCAGCCTGGGGGGCGCTGGCAGCGGCGGTTATTGCTACCGGGGCACAGAGGAAGTCAGCCATCCAGTGCAGGAAGAGGATGAATGTTCTGATTTGTTCCACGAGGGTGAGTCAACCACCTCATCACTCTCAACTCACACATTCACAAACCCACCACACATCCACAGGGATCTCACACCTCATGGGACACCACTAACTCTCACACACACCCTCACATCTCCATCAGGCTCATACCCTCTCGAGCTCACGTTCTCATCCTGTCCATGGCTCCGGTCACCACACAAACGTTCCATGCAGTGCCATGTGTCCTGCTCACACGCTCTCCATCTGATTTCATGCAGGAAAAGTTGGCTCACAGTAGGAGAGAGAGGTCCCAGACCAGGGGTGAAGTGACCCACATTAGGCCCCTCACTCACTTTGAGGAGTGCGCCATTGTACAGACTGGTGAGGACGTGAACCGTGCTTGTGGCAACAGTGAGGTCAATGGCAAACATCCACCTGAGGAACCTGCACCACAGCATCCCTCTCACAATGCAAATGTGAGTGCTCTCTCTCCTGCTTTTGACTTTGGTTCACAGGGAGCTCTGCCAAGCGACTGACGCCCTCAGCTAGCCAATCCCTCAGTTCCATCCATGTCCTCACCTTCAGCCAAGAGGACACCTCCTCCATTGAAGAGCTGGAAATGAGCAGACTGGAGGACTTGTCACAGTGCTTACCCACACCCTCCACCAGCACAGAGACACACACCTCGGTGGGACACAGATCTAGAGCAGACCCGGGTTCACAACCTTGTGATCACTGCACAGACACGTGTCCGCAGCAGGAGGAGGCATGTTCAGCCGGGCTCCCCGGCACTCGGAGAACTGCTGGGGAAGAGGCATTTGTGAGGTCTGAGTCAGATGATGAGCCTCTGGATTCAGCCTCCTAACTCATAGTGGAGGCTCAGCAGAAGGCAGGGGGACATCACTCAGAGCTGTTGGAAGCCCACAGCAGAGTGGCACGTGAGTCAGAAGAGTGTTTCTGGCTGCTCTCTGATGAAGTGGTGCCCACATGTGTGTGTCTGGAGGTCTCCATGGGGAGGATGGCGGATGCCATGGAGACCCTGGTCCAGTGGAACGCAGAAATATGTGCAGACCTGCACTCCATCACGGTAGCCATGGGTGAGCTCCTGCAGTGGCAACGCAAGAGGGAAGCAGGGTACCTTGACGTCTCTTCAGGCGCTCCTTCCCCTCAAAGAGTCAGGCCGAGGTGCTCGGGCATCCGAAGGGACAAGGAGTGACAGATGGACACCCCTTGGGTCATCCACTCAGGAATCTCAGAGGCTGCCCCTTCCTTCCAAGTCCCCTTTGCCTGTGACCCTCATCAACCTCGTCCACTGTCACCACAGAGGGAGTAGCTGGTCCATAGGAGGACAGCCAAAGCAAGCCTCAAGGCCTCGCCTCTCCAGAGGACGCTCGCCGAAGTCACCAGAGGCAATTGGACCAACCATTGCACAGGCTGTTTCCACCCATCCTGCGGAAGTCAGGGCAGCACCTAGAAGAAGTGGTAAGCTTAGAAAAGTTAAGAACTTCTGATCACGTGGTTGTATGGGTGAACAAATTTTGTTACTTTATAATCTGAAAATATATTCACTTTCACTGAATATTGTGTAATGGTGTCTTTCAGCTTCATTGACAGGCTTCTCAAGCCTGCCCCCTGCATCCCCCCAGCTTCATGCAGCTGGACCACCAGTGATGCTGGAGGGAGGAGTGTTTGTTTGGCAGGGCCTTTTGGAGCCTCATGCAACGACTCTCCTATGCACAGGAAGTCTTCCTCCATCAAACTCATCTCAATGTCCTGAGCATTTTCAATGCTGCCTGCTGGGGTTCCCTTTCAGTTGTCCATCTGAGCTGACCTGCATCTCCACCTGCCCACTGATCACACTCCCATGCAGCATCTGTGCCCATTCAACATAAGGGTCCTCTCATTTTCGATTTTGACAGCCATGGTCATCGTTACCTTTCTACTCAGCTCCCCTCTCCTCTCCTTTCCTCCAGTCATCCATGTCATTTCCCCCAACACTGTTGACCCCCCCGGCATCACCTTCTGCCTCCCCACAGTCACCTACCAACTAGAGTCCTTGTCATTCCAGAATGTCCAGGTGAACTTGCATATTCCCTACCTTCCTGAGAATCCCACCCCACCATTCAAATTGACCTCCCCAATCTCCTCTTTCCCACCCGGAGGGTCTATGTCTGCCTCCGAGTCCCCACCAAACACCCTCACCTTTCCTTCTATTGCTACCATTGCACACCCAGCCTCCCACCCTTCCAGCTCACTCTGCCTCCTTCATACTCACCATTCCCTCCTACCACGCCCACCCTCAGTTCAGTCCCCAGGGTCAGTCATTGACTCCACAGACACCACTCTTGCATGTTCACCTGGACATACCTCCCCAAATTACTTCCTCCTCCACCCTTAGTCCGTCCTCCACCCTTATTCCCCCTCCACCCTTACCCCCTCCTCCCCCTAGACTCCATCGCTCCTCCGAACTCTTTCCTACCCTTGGACTCCTTCATCTCCCCCGGATTCCTTCCTCCCCCAGGAACTCCTTCTTCCCCCTGACTCCTTCCCCCTCTGAACTCATTCCTTACCACCCCCCCCACCCCCCACCGGAGTGGGAAAGGAAGGAGTTCGGAGTGGGGAGGAAGCACTTCAGGGGGGGAAAGGAAGGAGTTCAAACTCCTTCCTCCCCCAAACTCCTTCCACCTCCGAAGACCCCTCCAAACTCTTTCCTTTACACCGATCTCCCCAATTTCTGCACTCCCCCCGATAGACGCTCCTCCTCCCTATATTCCCTCCCACCCCAACCTCACCCCCCATGACACCTTTTTTTTCCCCCCTTCCAACCTTATCACCCCATGATACCTTCATTCCTCCCCTCAAAACCTATCCCAACTGACCCCCACCCCTACCCCAGTACACCTTCCTCTCCCAGTCAAACCTAGACCTTCTTCTCCCATGGGATTGGGGGTAGTGTATTGAGATGGATAGAAAACTGGTTGGCAGACAGGAAACAAAGAGTAGGAATAAAGGGGTCTTTTTCCGAATAGCAGGCAGTGACTAGTGGGGTACCGCAGGAATCAGTGCTGGGACCCCAGTTATTCACAATACATATTAATGATTTAGATGAGTGAACTAAATGTAATATCTCCAAATTTGCATATGACACAAAGCTGGGTGGGAGGGTGAGCTGTGAAGAGGATGCAGAGATGCTTCAGGGTGATTTGGACAAGCTGAGTGAGTGGGCAAATGCATAGCAGATGCAGTATAATGTGGATAAATATGAGGTTATCCACTCTGGTAACAAAAACAGGAAGGCAGATTATTATCCGAATGGCTATAAATTGAGGGAGGGAAATGTGCAACGAGACCTGGGTGTCCACCAGTCGCTGAAGGTAAGCATGCAGGTGCGGCAGGCTGTAAAGAAGGCAAATGGTATGTTGGACTTCATAGCCAGAGGGTTCGAGTACAGGAGCAGGGATGTCTTGCTACAATTATACAAGGCCTTGGTGAGACCACACCTGGAATATTGTGTGCAGTTTTGGTCTCCTTTTCTGAGGAAGGATGTTCTTGCTATAGAGAGAGTGCAACAAAGGTTTACCCGACTGATTCCTGGGATGGCGGGACTGACAGATGAGGAGAGATTGAGTCGGTTAGGATTACATTTGCTGGTGTTCAGAAGAATGGCCCCACAACTGTCTTTCCACCCACCCTTCTAGGACACTGATGCGATGAGATCATCTCTACATTTGATATTAAAATGGGTGGGTATACAATGAGTTCAATTGAATGCAAAATCATGTGGGGTGTAAAATCCTATCAGCTTCCCATTGCGGAGGGTGGATTAAAATTACGCTCACCAGTCAGTCCTTTAAGCTTGCTTTTGCTGTCCAATTAGACCATAGATGATCTGTTTACCAACTCAATTTTCCCATCTTAACTCCACATCCCTTGATGCCCACACACAATGAGAAAATAATCTACTGTAAAAGGAATACAGTTTAAAAATAGAGTGTTAAAGAAAGTTACAAACCAATAATTTAACCACAGTAGAAAGCAGGAACATTTTCAAAGACATTTGTGTACAATATAATATTTATCAATTGATGGTCTGAACACATGCAATGCAATTGCTCCATTTTATTTAAAAATATTCTGACACATTATGTACAAGTCTGATAATGTGACCATTGTTCATTAGATTTTACAGTCAATCAGCTTTCAAAGGATTTACATACAGCACTGATCATTTCTGTTTGTTTTTTTGCTTAGTCATACATTCTTTGCTGCAGGCTAGCTAACCTTATATATTCATTACTATTACTTGCTTATAGTAACCTTTTACCACAATTATCTTTATATGCACAAAGGCTAGAATTTTACCTACAGCGGGCAGGCTGGGCGGGAGCGGCCAGAGGCAGGCGCGGAGCCAATCGCCGCCCGCGATCGGCTGCACGCCGCCATTTTACGCAGGTGGGCCAATTAAGGCCCGCCCAGCATAATGCACAGTCGGTAGCAGGGCTACCTGTGTGGGTGGGGTTTGAGGGGGCATCAGACCCTGCACTCTTTTGTGCATGTGCGCGAAAGAACACAGCAATCTCCCTGAGGCACGGAGCTGCCTCAGGGAAATTAAGTAGGTAATAAAAGTTTTTTAAAAATAAAGTAAAAAATTATTTAACCATGTGCCCTCATGTGACAGTGTCACATGAGCTGGGCCAAGTTTCTGAAGTTTACAAAATTTATTTATCAATTTTATAAAACCTTCAGGAAATCTCATCCCGCGCATGGATGAGGTTTCCTGGAAAACGTGAAGGCCGCTTGGACTCTTTGCCTGTCGGAGACCTTAAGATTGGACGGCAGCATTGTTAATAAGGTAAATGACTTTCTTCATGGCCTTGATAGCCCATTGACAGTTCAGCGGGCGTGCAGCCACCTATAGCACGCGTCCGCTGAACGCAATATCGAAATGACATGCAATAACGTGGGGACGCACGCTCGACGTCACCTCGCGTCATTTTACACGTCGGCGTATCAGGCCCGCCCCCGCACGCTGACGGCAATATTCTGCCCATAGAGTACAACAAAAACACAACTGTTACAAGAGAGTTTTATCATACTCTATTTGAGAATGTGGCATATAAATTTATCTATTTCCAACCAAGAAGAAGAAATTTAATTTAAACATTATCATTCAAGAAAGGAGTTTCTCCATTTTTCAGAACAAAATGAATATGACAAAAATCATCATTGCCTCAGTTTAAAATGATCCACGGTTTATTCTGTGCCTCCCTCAAGCTCAACTGCATTCCGCTGGCAGAGACATATTTTTCATATATGCTGACAATTCTATATTCAGCAAATGAAACATGATTGAAGGGACCACACAGAACAATTGCAGACTGTTGCCGGCTATGGTTGTAGACAAGTGACAGCTACAAATTCAGGTGCTGTGATTCTGGAAGATTGTAAAACAGAAGATTTCGATAAGATCCTTAGGTGGTTTGCAAAACATTTCTTTGTTCTTTGAACCAAAGGGTAAAACATATGGAGCCAGTACTCTATTATCCAAAGATAAATTTTGATAAATAATCTAACATTTCAGTATTATACACACAGTAAGATCACAGGCAGAATGAATATCAGAGACATGCAGAATTAATAAAGTTATTTACAGCTATTTAGTGCATTAATAATCAGCCTCTGCCTATTCCATTCTGTAACTAGCCACAATAAGATAGCCAAAATTATCAATGCAGGTGGCTTCCTCTGATTTTTATCCTTCCTTGTGTTTTGAATCCACACAAAGACAGTTCTTACACAGATAACTCACCACATGGAGGATTAGAGATACTTTCCACCACTTTTCTGTATGTCACCTACTTTTCTAAAAAAATGTGAAGATACTCCTCCTTCATGTACATGGAGACGCATGTAATAAACCCCAGATTTTGCTCTCAGCAAGCAGAAGCAGCACTTGCCATTCACTCCACTGACAGTTGCCACAGACTTTTTGTGGGCTTGTCAGCAGTCATTTCCTTTAAAATGGTGTCTGACCCAATGTGCCATCCTATGCAGGAGTTCCCTGATGTCTGTGGACAGGGCCAGCAATAGAGAGGCTCTTCAACAAATCAAACTGAAGAATCCTCACTGAGACATGCGGACTCTAAACCAGGAAATATAAAGCAGAAATTGTAAATTAGATTTAAAGACGTAGAGAAAGTAAAATAAAGATTGTTAAATACAGATGGGATAAAGGGAAAAAGATAGGAAAGGCAAACAAACCCTTTCATTTAACTATCTACCACACTTTTTCCAGAAGAAATGGTGATCCACAATTGCAAAATTACTTTTACAGAGCCAGAGAGGTTGTTCAAAAGTAATTATCGCTTATCACGCCCTTAAAAACACATTTACACCTGAATAAACCAGCTCCAATTATGTCAGTCATTTTTAGTACAGAACTAATGGATAAATTTCAGTCATTTCAATGCCAATTCTATCAATGAGGACTGTAGAAACACATCTCATGGAGGAGTGGGATGTATCTGACAGCAGCCTCTAAATTTCCTTGTATACCAGAAGTTGCTGTCAGATTCCCCCCATTATAACAGCAAATAGCCTCACCATTATACTTACAAAAAATCTAGTCAATTGTATACAAAAGAAGCATTTGCTGCTGACAGGACACCAGAAGCCAAAGTTCCCTAAATTCATTATTGAATCCTCTGTCAGCCCAGATAACAAGGATCTCCTTCCCTTGCGATGGTTCCCAACTTTCAACTCTCCAAGCACCCACTAAATTTGTACAAATTCAAAAAGGTTTTAACCAAATATGGAACAACATAGATAAAGTAGAAACTGCATTAAGATGTTTAATTAGTTATTAAGTGTACAGGATCATCCTTTCAAATGAAATGAAATTGATTCCTACCCATTCCTACCCAGAAGAAATATCTGTGATCCCATATAATCCCTAACCTTCTTCCTATGTCAAGGGCAATGAAAGTAAGGCACCTTCGGAACAGGATTATAGGAACAGAAATAAACCATTTAGCCCTTGAGCCTGTTCAATGAGATGGTGGCTGACCTGCATTTTCCCTAGACCCCTTAGTACATTTGGATAATAAAAATCTATCAATCTCAGATCAAATTTATAATTGATTTAGCATCATTTTTGGTAGAGTTCCAAATGTCTACCATCCTTTTTGTATAGAAGTGTTTCCAATTTCACTCCAGCAAGGCTTGTTTCTAATGTCTAGGCTATGCCTAGACTCCCTAACCAGCGGAAATAGCTTCTATCACCTATCCAATCTGTTCCCTTAACACCTTGAAAACTTCAATTAAATTACCCCTTAACCTTCTAAATTCCAGGGAATAAATACAACCCTAGTTTGTGTAATCTCTCTTCATTATGTAACCCCCGATGATCAGGTATCATTCTAGTAAATCGATGCTGCCCTCCCTCCAAGGCCAATATATCCTTTCTAAGGCCTGGTGCTCAGAATTGCTCACAGTACTCCATTGTGGTCTAACCAGGGTTTTGTATAGGTGAAGCATGACTTCTAACCCCTTGTTTTAATTCCTCTAGATATATGGTTCAGCATTCCATTAGCCTCTTTTGATTATTTTCTGTACCAACTCATGATATTTCAATGATATATGTACCTGGATATATGTCCAAGTCTCTTTGGACCTTTACTGTTTCCAGCTTTTCATCATTTAGAAAGTGCCATGTTCCATCCTTTTTGGGTCCACAGTGGATGATCTCACATTTGCCCACATTGAAACCTATTTGCCACAGTTTTGCCCATTCACTAAATCTATCAATGCCTCTGTGTAATTTTATGTTCCCCTGGATGCTGGGGTACCCAGCAATTGCTGGAAACTCTCTACTCACTCAGCCTGGCTGGCCTCATCCATACGGAAATCAAAAAATGTCATTACCTACCTGAACAGAGCTTCTGGAACCAGGTTGACGCAACTGTGGACAGCTGAATGGGACACTCCACAAAAATCCCTCATTGACCCCTGGAAAGAGCCAGAGGCATAGAAATTGAGGGCTGCGGTGACCTTTAGAGCCACTGGCATCGGGTTTCTACCCACAAAGTTGGAGGTGATCTCAGACACAATCATATGACAAATGGAGGTCACTATCTCCCTGGAGAGGGAGATCCTCCTTCGGCATTGCACCTTGGACATATTGAGGTAGCTGCATCGCTGCATGTAAACCCTGGCAGCAGGATAATGCAGCCCTTTACACCTTGGACTACCTGTTGGCCCTGCGCCCCTTGTGTCTGTGCCTCTCCTCCCACAGGTCCCTCCCCTGGAAGCTGCATTGGGACACCTGGCCTCCTCTCCCTTCTGCCCCTCTCTTCCTCTTCAGAAGAGGTGCCTACAGCAGAGAGCACAATCCCCATTACCAGCGTAACAGAAGGTTGTGTGATACCTGCAAGGGTCCACACAGTCAAAATCCTCCGGGGGCCTTGGAGACCTGGAATGAAGCCTGGAAATGCTAAGAATGAAGCTCAGAATGGAAATGAAGCTGTCAAGTTCAAATAATCAGCCAGCAGCAAACTATCTCCTAAAATCCTCACTACTCACAATGGCAATGCTGCTGACCCTTTTTCTCCCACCCTGGAATGAGGTTTTGCAAAAAGTGGGCTGCCCACTTGCCCGTTTTGCCCGTGCGATGAGCATGAAATTGCATGTGCAACATAAAATTGGGATCAATTGTATTTTTAATGGCCTTAAGTGGTCTTTTAATTGTTGGTGGGTGTGGCTCCAACACCCGCACGCGCCTGCTGACCTGAAGGTTACATGCATGCAGGGTGATGTCATGTGATTTTACACCCAATCAGGTCAGGCAAGGGACTTTCAAGACTTACCTGCCAGTTGACACTGCCTCCAGCACTGGAGAGGACCACAGGAGATGGTCTGTATAGGAGATGAGCTGGTGTTGGTGTTGGAGACACGAAGGGGGAATTGGTGGAGGACATGAAGAGGGGGGTTGATACAGTGATGGGGGAAGGAAGGCATGAAGAGGAAGGGGCAGGTAGGGAAGAAAGGCATGAAGAGAAAAGGGGGAGTGAGCAGGGAAGGGATTGGGTGAGGGAAGAGTGTTTCAGAGGGAAGGGTCAGTTGAGTCAATGTTGGATTCCTAGCAGGAAAACTGAAGGTGCTGATGATAGGAAGGAAAGGTGACTGTGAGAGGGGGAAGTGGGATGCAATAGGGTGGTCGGGACAGCGTTTGGGTATGACGGGTATGGTTTTCATCCGGGAAATCATTGAGGGGGACAAGGATGATGGCAGAGATTACGGGAGTTGGCAGGACCAGGGTGGGCATGGGCACTGTTACTGGTGTGGGCTCAGTGAGGAGGGAAGGCATGTCCAGGTTGACAGTGATAGGGTCCAGGGTGATGGAGGGAGGCTCAAGTGTTACCGAGGGCAGAGTGAAGGTTACACTGGCGGGGCGGGGGAATGGGGGGAGTTGGGGTCGATGGTGATGGGGGAGTTGGTGGACTATAGGAGGAAGGTAAAAATGGTGGAAATGGTCTCAAATTTTACACGCATCATCCTGAGACACAGGCAGCTCACCAGAAAGGCAACCATCCTCTATGTCCAATTGCGAAACATTGAGGTGAGGGGAGGGTCTTCTTGGGTGGGTGGAGCTAAATGTCAGTACAACTGGACAACTAAAGGAAATCCCTAATAATCATGTGGAGACTGTATGAGAGCTTTATGCTTTGAAAATCCTCACTGCCTGGTGAAGGCCACGTGACAGCAGGTCTGGCCCAGCCGGTTCTCATTACAACAACTTCCCAGCAAGGCGTAGAGCTGCCTTTTACTCTGAAGCATTTTCCATCAGCTCCAATCAGATTTAGGGAAGAAGGGAGGGAAGGAAGGGGATTTCCTACAAGGGGCATGCAGGTGAATGGCAGTCAACTCACGGCTGCAAACCTCCATCCTCCCAGGACCTGCCTGAAAAGGGGCTCATGTGGTTGGCCATTTTATTATGAAAAGGCAAAGGTCCCTGTATGGAGTCTCGAGGGCAGTGGAGGCAAGCAGAATAGTGTGACTGAGAGGCTTCTCTCACATGGCTCTCATCACCCTTGTCAAAGAGTGATATCCCCATGAACAGGCATGGATTAGGGAAAGAGGACTCATCCTTGGTCCCCCTGTATATCCTTCACACGGAAAGGTGGAGAGCGTGTGATCATTACAACAACTAGCAGCAAGAATGAATCCAGGAGACTTCCAATCAGTGTAAGCTATCATATATTTACAAGTACCAAAACTATATACAATAATTGTACATCCATGCCACCACCGCCATGGAATCCCAGGCTCATTCAAAACTCCTTACTTTTTCTAACTCTACCACTTCATCTGAATGCATTCCCGACATCTTGAGCAGAGCCTGCTGACTTCTATGTCCACTTGTCTGCGATGACTTTGGCAGGCCTCTCTGGAGGTATAGACCTAGAGCTTTCTTTGTGTCTCCTGCTCAGGGGCAGGTGCACCCTCCGCAGCCTGAGCAGCTGGAATTGATGGGGTCACAGGCAGCAGAAATTGGGAACATCTGGATACCTTTGGAGTGTCCTGGGTGCATGCCCTGGGGTCTCTGCATGACGTTTCTCCTCCCTTTGGGTGCCTGAGGATTCCTCCCTGATTGCTTGAGGAGATAGGGCGCCTGGAGAGAGGTCAAGATGCCCCGTCCTCCTCTCGCCTAGCCACTGCAGAAACGCACCCACAGCTAGAGCGATGGAGTGCAGGTCTGAGCGCATTTCTGGCAGAAACTGTGCATTCTGCTGGACCTGCTTCCTCATGGATTCCACCATGGGGACACCACCGCCTGCATGTTGCCTTCTGCTCCACACCCCATGGCTGTGCCTTCACTGTGGCTGAGTCAAAATCCTGCAGTTGCTTCCCCTACAACTCCCCACATGGACCGCAGCAGTTCAATAAGGCAGCATCCTGCTGCTTTCTCAAGGGCATTTCGAGATGGGCAAAAGAGATGCTGGCCTTTCCAGTGACACCCACGTCCCATGACAAAACCAGAAAATGAGTGATGCTGTGAGTTTGGGGTGAATAGAAAGTTCACTTATCCTATTGGAGTGGATGAGATCATTCATCCATTTCCTGCACTGCAGGGCTGTCCTCTTTTGGACCCTACGGGTGTTGCCCACCCAGGTGACCTCCCTCCAAGCCGCCATGGTCAGACAAGTGGACCTCCTGCCGCCATCTCATGGGAAAAGGATGTCTCGCCTTTCCTCAATGGCCTGGAGAAGATTCTCCTGCAATGCATTGCTAAAGCGTGGGGCCGGAGCTTGCTGCTATCTCATACATATTTTTTTGACTCCTAAAATCCTGGCACGATGAATATCGCCTTTTAAATATGGCACCCAGACAAGGCGGTGAAGTGTGCGACTTCCTTCCCGCCCTGCCACGAGGCTTGACGTGAACTTCACGGCTGAATAATTAATGAGAAGAGCACGCACGATTCGGCCTGCTCTTCTGCCCCGTTCTACAGCGGAAGCCACTTCGACTTCTCACCCCTGCCACAGAACTTGGTCCCAAAGCCGAAAATTCTGACCCATTAATTTCCTGACAACAGATGTTAGGCCAACTGGTCTATAATTCCCTGGTTTCCTTCTGTCACATTTAAATAGAGAAGAGGCATGCACAATTTTCCAATCTAATGTAATGGTTCCTAAGTTAGGAGAAATTCGGAAAATTATAGTTAGGGCATCTACAGTGTTCTTACAGCTATTTCCTTTACATTCCTGGCTGGTAGCCATTTGGCCCTGGGATTTTGTTACTCTTTTGTGCCATTTTTTTTTTCATCGCTGTTATCTTGTTTTTGTTAATTTATGAGAATCCCTGTCCAACTCAATATTAGTTTGCTGGGATTTTTTGCAGGCACTGCCTCTACTGTAAATGCTGACACGAAATAATCATTCAACATGTCCACCATTTCCTTATTTTCATTGACAATACCATCGCTATTAGTTTTCAAAGGGCTCACAATGCACCTAACCATCCTCTTTTCCCTAATATAATTGTAAAAGTATTTTGTGTTGATGTTGATATCTTTCGCGAGTTTCTGTTCATATTCCCTTTCTGTAGTCCTTACTATTTGTTTTGTCATTATCATTCTTTGTATGGTTCACATTTGCCAGGACCTGTGGCATTTCTCTCTTTTTCAAACACTTTTTGTTGTAGTTTTATGTTGACTCTTATCTCTTAAGTCACCCAAAAATGCTTTATTTTTTTTAAGTACAATTCTTTCCCCTTAGCATAGCAATTTTTTTTACACCTTCCAATCATTGTCTGTCATTTTAACCATTAACAGACATGTCCAGTTTACTGCTGTAGTAATTGTAGCTTTAAGGAATGTAGTGACTGTAACTTTAAGGCTTATTGTGTTGTATAGTATCATGTGACAGTGTGAACGAATCAGCTCTAAGTGTGGAGAACCTTAGATTGGGAGTTCTCCCCCTAGTTGTGGAGCTTGATGGAAGCATGTAACTGCTGCTGCAGCCTGTAAATAAAGTTCGATATTTCTAATGAGCAACTTGTCTGGAAAATTGAGTCCATAACAACGGCAAACAGGATCTACCTTGTTGCAATGAAGTCAGCCTTACCTAAATCTAGAACCCTACGTAGCTGTTTTGCATTTCTCCCTTTTAAACATCACGCTGAGCTTGATCATATTATGATTGCTATTAGGTAAATGTTTACTCACTGTTATACTTAACTAAATCTGGCTCATTACCCATTGCTAAAAGTAATTTGGCATGCCCCCTTATTGGTTCTGTGACATATACCACAAAAATATCCCGGACACACTCAAGAAATTGAATTATTTTCTGACGTGTGCTAATTTGTTTGTTTCAATCTATATGAAAGTGTAAACTCACAATAAACCACTTTGCATTTACTAGCTGTTTGTCTAATCTCCGAATTTATGCAGCCTTCCACTTTACAGCTACTACCAAGAAGGTCATATACAGCTCCCAAGACAGTCTTAAATTCTTTTCTATTTCTTAGTTTGACCTATAAAGTTTCTGCTGCCTGTTTATGTCTCATTATATCCTCTCCCATCATTGAAGTGATATCATTGTCAATCACTAAGGCTACTTCTACCCCTTTGCTATTTCCCCCATCTTTCCCATAGACATTCTAACCTGGTATATTCAGGTCCCAGTCATGACTCAATAATGGCCACCAGGTCATAACCTCCAAGTTGAGTCGCACCTGCAATTCATTCAACTTGCTCCTTATATTTTGTATAAAGAACACTTATTTGGACCACTTACCCTAATTTGTCCTTCAGCTCTAAATATTCACGTTTCTTATTTCACTCTCCTATTTAATCACATTACATCTTTTAGGTTTCTCTTTGCCTGTAACACCTAAAGCACAATTTCAAACTGTACCCTCTCTCATTTCATTTGTTTTAGAAGTATTATTAATATTGCCTTTTCTATCTGAGCCCTCTCCTCATTTACTATTTTAACATACTATTTATCATTTCTTATAGGACCATGGTCCCAGTCTGGTTGAAGTGAAGCTCATCCCAATGGCACAGTTTTTACCTTCCCCAATACTGATGCCAGTGTCTAATGAATTGTAACCGCTTTTTCTGACAGCACTCTAAGAGGCGTTTACCTTCTTCATCAGCTTATTCCCATGTCAATGATTCTGGTGCTTATTCCGACATTATAACACTTTGACTGGAGAGGTGAGCTGGGAGTTGGGGGAGGGGCTGTTTAATTAGGTGGAAAGGTGCAGGGTGAAGGCCCGTTGCTTTCCTGACTCCCTCCTATTTAAGCCTAGGGAGGAAAGGATCAAAGGCGACCTTCCAACCCGGGAGCCAATTGAGGCCCTTAAGTGGCCACTTAAAGGGCTCATCCTGCCACCACTATTGGAGAGCTGCTGGCCTCTTGTTGGCCGGCAACTCTCAGGGGCAGGAAAATTCCCCTGACCACAACAAGGACCCCAATGCTAACCAGCTAACTGCCTGATTGGTGTTAAGTTGGGTTGGGGGGGTCGGTTGTGGGCTCAGAATGGCTGCAGTGATGTTGCCACCAACTCTCCAGCTGGTAGATGAGAACACCGTCGTGAGCATTTAAATTCTGACCCTGGTGTCCAGTTCTCTAATTTAGTTCAGAGTGCTCTCTGAACAGAACCTCTTGCATGCTCTTTCCAATTTTGTTAGTACCAATAAGTGGATCCACCCACTCCAATATCCTGTCAAGGAGGTTTGAGATGCCCCTCACCCTGGCACCAGACAGGCAATGTGCCACGTGGAACTATTGATCCTGCTTACAAAAGATGCTACCTGTGTCAGTCATTATTGATTTACTTACAACTCACAGATCATCATTATCATCTTTATCATCATCTCATCCTCCTCTCCCACCTCCTTCTTCTCTAAAAACTAGAAAGTTAAATTGAATTTCAGATAGACACTACTCACTCAGTACTACTTACCAGAGAATCCAATTTGCACCAATTTCCCAACTTTTATCCTAAGTACTCCCACATTATGAAGCAATTGTGAATGATGGCAGTGTAAATGTCTCAAATGACCACATTCTATATGCTTTTGCTTTTCTACTACTATGAGCAGAATCATCCCAGGTTTGCACAAACTGAGGTTGGGGTTGGAGGGGGGAAGGATATTTTACCTGCTAGCCACAATGGCAGGTTTTCGCACTGTATTGTCCCATTCCCGGAGCATCCCACCTCATTAATAACGTATTCACGGGAAACACGCCAGATTGCTGGCAGGCAGGTGCATGCCTTCTTCATGTCTACAGACCAGGACAGCTCAAGGCGAATGATGGCCCCAAAAGCAAAGAAGACGGCAGCCCCCAAATTTAGTGATGACTCTCTGGGACACCTGTTGTGCTCAGTGGAAGGCCGCCGTGATCTCCCCTACCCCCACTCTGGCCGCAGGAGGTCCACCAGAGTCACCAGTCTGGCCTGGGAGGTGGTGGCTGTGGCTGTCAGTGCCAGCGGAGCACAGAGGAGGTGAAGTATCCAGTGCATGAAGAGGATAAGTGTTTCTCATCCGTAAGTCAA
The DNA here is from genome assembly GCF_964194155.1 of Cetorhinus maximus. NCBI lineage: Eukaryota > Metazoa > Chordata > Chondrichthyes > Lamniformes > Cetorhinidae > Cetorhinus > Cetorhinus maximus. Next base: position 148,075,128 of record NC_135881.1, on the reverse strand, counting down.
CCACCTCATCACCCTCATTCACATGCTCACAAACCTATCACACATCTACAGGGATCTCACATGTAAGGGGCAACACCACTAACTCTCACACACACCCTCACATCTCCATCAGGCTCATATCTTCTGGAGCTCGCATCCTCATCCCGTCCACCGCTCACCACATAAACAGTCCACACAGTACACAGTACCATGAATCCTTCTCACACTCTCTCCATCTGCTTTCATGCAGGATAAGCTGGCTCACAACAGCGGGGAGAGGTCCCAGACTGTGGGTGGAGTGACCCACATGGGGCCCTTCACTCACTTTGAGGAGCACAACATTGCACTAACTGCTAAGGATGTGGACCTTGCCTGCAGCGACAGTGAGGTTGACGGCGAATATCCACGTGAGGTTCCTGCACCACATCATCCCTCTCTCAACGCTACTATGAGTACTTTCTCTCTTGCTTCTGGCTCTGCTGCCATGCACTAATTATTGCTACATTGATTCACAGGTAGCACTGCCAATCAACTGACACCCTCAGCCAGACAGTCCCCCAGCTTCATTCAGAACTTCACCTCCAGCCAAGAGGACACCTCCTCCATTGAAGACCTGGAATATTAGCAGCCTGGAAGACCCATCACAGTGCTTACCCACACCCCCCACCAGCGCAGAGACAGCATCTCAATGGGGCCTAGATCTAGAGCAGGCTTGGGTTCACAATCTGGTGGTTATCACACAGACATGTGTCCGCAGTAGGAGGAGGCAGTTTCAGCCGAGCTCCCTGGCACTTGGAGGACTGCTGGAGAAGAGGCATCTGTGAGGTCCAAGTCAAATGACAAGCCTCTGGATTCGGTCTTCCAGCTCATTTTGGAGAGTCAGCAGAAGGCAGGGGAACACCATGCAGAGCTGTTGGGAGCCCTCAACAGAGTGGCAGGTGAATTGGAGGAGTGCTACTGTCTGCTCCCTGATGAAGTGGTGCCCACATGTATGTGTATGGAGGTCACAATGTAAAGGATGGTGGACGCCATGGAGGCCCTGGTCCAGCAGAACATGGAGATGCGCGCAGACCTGCACTCCATCACGGGGGCCATGGGTGAGTGGCAATGCGAGAGGGAAAAGTCCCCCCATATGCTCCATCATCTCAAGGAATCAGGCAGCACCTCTGGCACCTGAAGGGAAGAGGAGCAGCAGCTGGATGCCCCTGGGTCATCCACTCAGGAATCTTAGAGGCTGTCCTCTCCCTCCGAGTCCCCTTTGCCTTTGGCACCCTCAACCTCATCCACTGTCACCGCAGAGGGAGCCACTGGCCCACAGGAGGACAACCAAAGCGAGCTGAGGCCCTCAATGCCTCGGCTCTCCAGGGGACACACGCCAAAGTGATCAGAGGCAACAGAGCCAGCGATTGCACAGGCTGGCACCCCAGCTGCGAATGTCATGGCAGCACCTAGAAGAAGTGGTAGGCCTAGAAAAGTTACATGGGTGAACACACTTTGTCACTTTATAACCTGAAAATATATTCACTTTCACTGAATAATATGTGATGTTGTCTTTCAGCTTCGTTTGCAGACTTTGCGAGTCCTCCCACTGCATCTCCCCCACTCCCTACAAGCAGTTCAGCTGCACGTAGCTAGACCACGAGTGATCCTGGAGGGAGAAGTGTGTTTGTGTGGCACAGCCCTTTCAGAGCCTGGTATAAGCTCTCTCCCACGCATGAGGAACCTTCATCTATCACACTCATCTCACTGTTCCGAGCATTTTCAATGCTTCCTGCTGGGGTTCTCTTTCAGTTTTCCATCTGAGCTGAGCTGCATCTCCCCTCACCCACTGATCACACTCCCATGCAACATCTGTGCACACCCAACATAAGATTCTAGCATAAAAGCAAAATACTGCGGATGCTGGAAATCTGAACAAAAACAAAAATACCTGGAAAAACTCAGCAGGTCTGACAGCATCTACGGAGAGGAATACAGTTAACATTTCGAGTCCATATGACTCTTCATCAGAACTGAGGGAATATAGAAATGAGGTGAAATATAAGCTGGTGGGGGGGGGTGGGATAGGTAAAGCTGGATAGAGGCCAGTGATAGGTGGAGACAAAGGAGAGCTAGCCAAAGATGTCATAAACAAAAGGACAAAGGGGTGTTGACGGTGGTGATATTATCTAAGGAATGTGCTAAAGGGGACATGAAGGGTAGCAAGCAGGACAAGCTAGTGGCAGATGGTCCTAGTGGGGGTGGGGTGGGGGGAAGGGATTGGAATGTGCTAAAAGGTGAAGATAAAACAATAGATCAAAATGAGTTTAAAAATAGATTTCAAAATGGGTGGGAAAAGGAAAATATATATTTTTTTAAATTATAAATTATTGGAAAAAGGGGGATTGGAAAGGGGGTGGGGATGGAGGAGAGAGTTCATGATCTGAAATTGTTGAACTCAATATTAAGTCCGGAAGGCTGCAAAGTGCCCAGTCGGAAGATGAGGTGCTGTTCCTCCAGTTTGCGTTGAGCTTCACTGGAACATTGCAGCAGGCCAAGGATGAACATGTGGGCATGGAACAGCACCTCATCTTCCGACTGGGCACTTTTCCCTTACACTGACATCTCCACTTGCCGCGTTCTCCCCTGTTACACCCTCCTCCCCCTCCCAACCTCACCCCCTAACATATTTCATCCCTCTCTCCCAACTTCACCCCCATGACACTCACCCCCCCACCACCCCCCCCTCCGACGTCACACCACCCTGACACCTTCGTTTCCGCCCTCCCAAATTTACCTCCCCTGACACCTTTGTCCCCTCACCTCCCAAACTTTCTCCCGACCTGACACACCTTCCTCTCACACTCACAGCTGGACCTCCCACTTTCTCCCTCACCGATCATTCGTAGCAGCCCACGGCCAAGACTTGATGTTCCGAAGGAGCTCCCAGACAACAACGGAGACCTCCCAACTTCCAAGAGCTGCTTCACGGTGGAGCCATGTCGATGAGAATCCACCCAGCATGCTCTGCACGTGTTCCTCCAGGGTCCCATTGCTGTAGGCCTCCAGCATCTTCCGCTCCTTGGATGTCCATGATCTGAGCAAGGTCCTAACGGTAAGTCCCAACTTCTGCGCCTCACACTTGTCCATACATGTTCTGGGCCAGTGTGTTTTCCCACCACCGTAACGGTAAATCTGGCATGGGGGGCGATTCCGATCAGGCCTCACTTTGCATCCCATTAGTGGAATGCAAAGTGGATTCACGTGGCCTCCAGCAGGATTAGTGTTCCGCCATAGCGGACACCATCGGATAATCCCGATGTGCTTTCACACTGGTGTGAAACTGATTTTCGGCCTTCTCGCTATATTGTCCCCCCCGACCGCCATGATGCCCAATGCCAATGGGGCAGGAAAATTCTGGCCGATGTTATTTTCCTTCAAGTATATCCTGTTGTTGTCTGCCTGAGATGGGTCGAGCAAAATCTATTGTGTTCTGTAACCTTGACGTAAACTTATCATTCTGCAAAGATCCGGCAGACTTTCTTCAAGCTAGATTGCAATTTATCTCAGAACTTGAATTTTCTTTTTCAAAATTCCAAAGGTTCTGGCTGTAATAATCATTTGATTTGTTGTGCTAAATTATATTACTCTTGAAGTCTAAGGATTTGGCACCGGTGATAAAACATGAAGGAAATATAATAACATCAAAAATTATTGCTTCAAACAATCGTCAGTCAATTTTCTAGTCTTGGACAGGCTGTTTGAGCAGGATTGCGGAAAGATTACATTGCAAGCTAGAAACAGGGAAGACCTGAAAAAGCCTCTGCTGAGATTACAGGCATTATTCCAGGATACTAAATGGAAGAATTGCTTTCCTATTTCTAAAACTAAAGTGATGATTATCAGAAGTTGAGCTGTGGAGCAGTTGCAAGAAAGAACGTAAAAGACGGTTACCATGGAGGGGAACTTGGGAATAGTGGTTAAGTAAAATAATGAAGGCAGTTTTGTGGAAAGAAATACTGAATTAGACAATAAAATACAATCTGCAGGGTGTTAGAACTACAGACTGATGTAAGGAATGAAAAGAATAGAGACTCCAGTAGAAAGGGTAGCTGTTAGGTCAAGCTATGAATTTAGAGAGCAGGAGCTACAAGGCAGGCATCAGAGTGGTGAGGGGAGTAATGATTATGATGGAGAAGATAAAGCATTGCCTAAGACAGTTAGAAGGACTAAGCAAATGAATGTCCACTTTCTATATTGCAATTAAGAGGTTTTTTTTTAAATTAGCTTTGTAAGGAGTGCACTGTTTAGAACATTTTGATTCATGCAAGGTTGACACTGTTAGTATGTGCATAAAGTCGAGGAACCAATCAGAACATCCCTGCAGTAATGCTTCTGAGTAACACATTATGTATTAAGTAAACCATTTCACTTGGATAAACCAGCTGTGAAGTGAGCAAAAGTACCTGACAAGCGATGAAGCAAAGAAAATTCATTTTGCTGATGAGATGTTGCAGGTCTAAAAAGCACAATGAGTGGCAAATATTCTCAAATGGGTGAAAGCAATGTCTCCTCTAACTTCCCCTCACGATGCGTAGTCTGTTTATTTCACTGCGCATTCCCAGTTGGATTGCCGAACGGCCACACATGCGTCCATCATAAAGGGAACACTGTTTGAGCATGGCTGGTTTCTCCCCTGTGCATCAAATTCCTGATTGCTGTGGAGGGCCCATTGGGTACAAGGGCACCTGGTCAGCTGCCAAAGACTACACCCGGGCATAGAGAGGAATTTTAAAGGGTTAACTTGATATTGTGCATTTTTTGAACATGGCAAGCAAAAGTACAAATGGTCTTCTGGCGCCAGCTCAACATTTAAGTGAATTAGTGAAGTAGATCACATGCATAAATGACAAGAACTCCCTGAACTTGAAATATTTGAGCATAATAGGAAGTTACAGATGACAAAAGTATAAGGCTAAATATTCAACTTAAGTTGTGTGATACTATCCATAATAACTCAGAGACCTGCTGCAGGCTTACATTGTTAGTACACAATGCATTCTGAGTCAATGCAAACTGTTCCCTTTCCAGAAGGTCAAATCCAACAGATGTAAGCAGCTGTGGACAGATGGTGCATCATGGATGAAAGCCTGCATCAGTTTGGAGGTTTCTGTGGTCCATCAACTAGCTATCCAATCTAATCTTGAACGTTGTCATTGTGTCTGTTCCAACCACTAAACCTGCAAGTGAATCGCAAAGCCTCACACCTCTCTACGTAAAAATGTTTCTCCTACAATTGGTTCTAAATTTCTTATATTTGATCTTACATCTATGGTCCCTTGGTCTGCTTCAACTACTGAAAAATGTCTCTACTCACCAGCTAGTTTCATTTCTTCCTCGTTTTAAACATTTCTATGATATCACTCCATAATTTTCTGCAGCTTAATGCTGAAGTAAGAAAGAAAAAAATGAACTTCTTAGAATCATAGAAGCTTACAACATAGTAGGAGGCCATTTGGCCTAGCGTGTCTGTACTGGATCTTTGAAACAGCAGTTGTATATAGACTTATACATTGGCTTTCTGTCAGTAATTCTCTAAGTTCCTCTTCTTTATATACCTGGCTATTAAAATTATTTATGGAATCAGCTTTCTACCACCTTTTCAGGTGGAGCTTTCCATATACAATGTGAAAAAATCCTCATCTCCGCTCTGGACCTTCGTCAATGATTTTGAATCTATTGCCTCTGGTTATTGTTCCATTCACCAGAGAGAATAGTTTTTCTTCATCTACTCTATCAAAACTTCTCATTATTTTGAAAAGCTTTAATCGTTCACCTCCGAACCGTCCCTGTTCCCAGGAGAACAGTGCTACCTTTTCCCATCTCTCCTCATAGCCGAAGTCTCTCATCCCAGGTAACATCCTGGTAGTACCATCTCTGTACTTTTTCTCAGGACTTCACATCTTTCCTGAAATCTGGTGCCCAGAATTATCCACAATACTACAGCTGAGGCCTGATCAGTGATTCATAAATATCTTGCATGATCTCTTTGCTTTTATATTCCATTAGTTTATTTATAAGCCTAAGTAACCTAAATGCTTCATTAACCACCTTATTGACTTACCTAACCAATTTTAAGGATTTATGTAGATGGACATCAAGATCTTCTGCTCCTCTACACCTTGGATAGGAAGATAGCACATATGAATAGCATGAGTTACAAGTCCTCCCAAAGTAGCTCACTTCACACTTCTATGCATTGAACTCCATCTGCCATGTATCTGCACATTAAAGCATCCTGTCTATGTCACCCTGAAACCTACAACTACCCTAATCACAATCTACTGTCTAACCAACTTTCATATCACCCACAAAGGTTGCAATGCTGCTCCTTACACACACATTTAGGTTCTTCATAAAAATTGAAAATATTACTGAACTTAAAATTGTACCCCGGGAAACAGCACTGCAAACCACCCGCAAATCTGGAAACACCCATTCACTATCACCCTCTTCTTCCTGTCATTGAACCAAGGGCATGATCATATTAGCAATTTCCTCTTAATTTCATGGCCTT